>NC_080406.1:43227228-43601024 GCF_030265065.1 Corythoichthys intestinalis | reverse complement strand
GGAAGCTCCTTTGGTTGCTTGAAGGAACATGAATAAAATAAAAATGAAAATAGGGGAGAAAGGGATGAACCTTGGTTCACTACATATCTCACAGTTTAATTAACGTTAACAATAGAAAACACATACAGAAGGACACTTCTCTCAAAAGCAACTTCCTGCTCGAGTTTTGCAAGTGAGCAAGTTGAGACAGTTTAATGTTATGCTAACTCTGATGCAGGTCGGACTTTCATTAGCAAAATTAGTGGTGTGTTCGTCTTTTCGCATTACTTACAGTGGTTGCTAACTGAAAAAAACTTCTAACATCCCTCCTCTTCAAAGAGGGCGGAGGAGGTGGCATGTTGTCGTATTTCTGTCGGTGCTGTATGTGTGTTGGAGGGGGGATGGTGGGGGGTTCCAATCAAACATGCGTTTGAGGGGGAAAAAATGACACATTTAGCAAGTGAAAAAGTGTAAATGTAAGTCTGAACATAATGAAAATAATTCACTTAATAATGGCAGGGTCAATTCTATCCTTACAACATATGGGAAGAATCGAAATTACAGTAGAGCAAATAAGTATTTAGTCAACCACTAATTGTGGTTGACTAAAAAACATTTCTCCCACTTGAAAATATTAGATAGGCCTGTAATCGTCAACTTAGGTAAACCTCAACCATGAGAGACAGAATGTGGAAAAAAAATAGAAAATCACATTGTTTGATTTTTAAAGAATTTATTTGCAAATCATGGTGGAAAATAATTACTTGGTCAATACCAAAAGTTCATCTCAATACTTTGTTATGTACTCTTTGTTGGCAATAACGGAGGCCAAACGTTTTCTGTAACTCTTCACAAGCTTTTCACACACTGTTGCTGGTATTGTAGCCCATTCCTCAATACAGATCTCCTCACGAGCAGTGATATTTTGGGGCTGTCGTTGGGCAACACGGACTTTCAACTCCCTCCACAGATTTTCTATGGGGTCGAGATCTGGAGACTGGCTAGGCCACTCCAGGACCTTGAAATGCTTCTTACGAAGCCACTCCTTGGTTGCCCTGGCTATGTGTTTGGGATCATTGTTATGCTGAAAGACCCAGCCACGTCTCATCTTCAATGCCCTTGCTGACGGAAGGAGATTTTCACTCAAAATCTCTCGAAACATGGCCCAATTCATTCTTTCCTTTACAGAGATAAGTCATCCTGGTCCCTGTGCAGAAAAACAGCCCCATAGCATGATGTTTCCAACCCCCATGCTTCACAGTGGGTATGGTGTTCTTCGGATGCAATTCAGTATTCTTTCTCCTCCAAACACGAGAACCTGTGTTTCTACCAAAAAGTTCTATTTTGGTTTCATCTGACCATAACACATTCTCCCAGTCCTCTTCTGGATCATCCAAATGCTCTCTAGCGAACCGCAGACGGGCCTGGACATGTACTTTCTTCAGAAGGGGGACACGTCTGGCAGTGCAAGATTTGAGTCCCTGGCGGCGCATTGTGTTACTGATAGTAGTAGCCTTTGTTACTGGGGTCCTAGCTCACTGTAAGTCATTCACTAGGTCCTCCCGTGTGGTTCTGGGATTTGTGCTCACCATTCTTGTTATCATTTTGACGCCATGGGGTGAGATCTTGCACGGAGCCCCAGATCGAGGGAGATTATCAGTGGTCTTGTATGTCTTCCATTTTCTAATAATTGCTCCCACAGTTGATTTCTTTACACCAAGCATTTTACCTATTGAAGATTCAGTCTTCCCAGCCTGGTGCAGGTCTACAATTTTGTCCCTGGTGTCCTTCGACAGCTCTTTGGCCATAGTGGAGTTTGGCGTGTGACTGACTGAGACTGTGGACAGGTGTCTTATATACCGATATTGAGTTAAAACAGGTGCCATTAATACAGGTAACGAGTGGAGCCTCGTTAGAAAAAGTTAGACCTCTTTGACAGCCAGAAATCTTGCTTGTTTGTAGGTGACCAAATCCTTATTTTCCACTCTAATTTGGAAATAATTTCTTTAAAAATCAAACAATATGATTTTCTGTTTTTTTTTTCTCTACATTCTGTCTCTCGTGGTTGAGGTTTACCCATGTTGACAGTTACAGGCCTCTCTAATCTTTTCAAGAAGGAGAACTTGCACAATTGGTGGTTGACTAAATACTTATTTGCCCCACTGTACCTATGTAACTGAAGTCATTATATAATGCAAATAAGGTTGCTTAAAAGTTGGTGGGGACAATTTGAACATCCTAAAAAGTTGGTAGTGTTATGTCCCTATCGTCCCTATGCAAACCTACGCCCTTGCTTAGTGGGTGCCTTAACGAGACCAGAACAGAATGGAATTATCTGTGTTGTGTTATTAGTAATGAACATGAGCCTGTAGGATGTTACATGTATTTTTTTACCCACGTAAAGAGAAACAGGAAATGGAGATCTTACAATGATCGAAAGTGTTATGCAAGAACTGTTCTTTTCATCGTAATTTTTTGTTTTGTTTGCAATCTGTGAGATACATCAGAAAGGTTCCATGATTGGCGTTGTACCAGTCCTCAAAGTTTACCAGGACAGTCAGAGGACCAGTCGGAAAAGTTCCGAGACTGCCTTCAAAACCAGAACTACTCTGTTGGTAAAAGTTACAGGATTTTCTAACAGAGCCCAACTGTTGGTGAAGTCCCAGTACTGTACTGCACTGGAGCAATGTCAGTCCTGGAACTTTTCTGACAGATGAGGTTTGTCAGAGAAGTTCCGGGATTGGTATGATACCAGTCCTGGAATCGGTCGGAAAAGTTACAGGACTAGCGTCAAAAGTCTCGGAACTTTTCTGACCAACCTCATCTGTCAGAAAAGTTCCAGCACTGACACTTACCAATCCTGGAATCCGTCAGAAAACTTCTAAGTACTTGTGTTGCTTTTCAAGAACTGGCGTTTACCAGTCATGGAACTTTCCAAAAGACTTCTATGTTGTTGCAGGATTACACTTTCAGTTCTAGCAGGTATCAGCAATAGTCAAAACTAATCACATAAATAAAAGCTCACATTTTCGGATTGAATAAAAGTAGCAGTCCATTCATCCTTCATCACCATCCCTCGTACATGGGCGAACCATTGGCGGCGCCGTGAGCCCAATTACCTTCTGAGAGGACGCTGATGGCGTCGGACTGCAGCTGCCCGTTGCCGTTCATGTTTTTCTTCGCCTCCTGCACGTGACTCTGGTAGAGCAGGGCCGTGCCCAACATTGAGTCGCGTCCACCTCCGTTGGCAGCCGACGTGGATGCCGACTCCCAGACCGGGTCCCTGCGACCTCGCAGGCTCAGGTCCACGTCGAAACCCGTCCAGCCGTGGAATGCCAGCGTGTTGAGAAAGGCCTGCATTGGGTTCAGGATCCCCTGAAACGCAAGATGCACATTGTGATTAAACTGCGATTGACGGCAATAGAAGTCCCATCCAATTGGACCGGATGGATTAGCAACAATTTTGTGCTAATAATATACTAAAACGAAAACTAACTCACTAATGTGTGCCATTCCACCAAAGTAAAAATTTTAATCTATTTTTGATCATTTATGGAAATTTTGCCCCACCACCCTGCTGCCCTTGGTATTACATGTATCAGCTGCTATCTATATTAATGGTAAACTTCTTGACTCATTAACTATCATTGATAATGACTGACGTCCAATCCTTTTGAACTGATAGGGCTGGCAGTGAATAAACATTTATTCATTTGCTGCCAACCTTCTCACTTCAAAGGGATTGGACGTCTATCACCGTCAATGGCAGTGAAAGAGCTAAAAATTCACCAATTTGCAGTATTTTAGTTTGCATTTTCTTAATGTGTAGGGTAATGGGTCTGCTTACGAAAGTATGGTTAAATCCAATTTCAGGAGGTGAAAGTTTCTGACGTGAGAGTTCATTCATCAAAAATATTTTTTGAGGGGATGGAATACACACAAAAATAAAAATTGTCCGATAATGACTTTTTAACCGATATCCCGATAGTTCAACTCCGAAAATCTGATACCAGATATCACCCCGATACCGTTATATGCGGTCGTGCACTCTACATATTATTGCTAGTTGTATTGTGAGGCCCCACTGGATGCTTTAATAATGATAAATGTGACAACTTCAAGGTTTTCCAAATAAAATTAACTTTCTGTGAAAAATAAGAACACATATATAAAATAAATGTCCCATATAAATAATATAAATTGAAATTAGCCAAAATGTCCATAATCAAATAAAAGGATTCATTCACAATTAAATTATGTTTACAGTGGTTACCCCAAAGAGCCACTAGGGGGTGACCAAAGCATCACAAATACACGCAGGCAATCATAGGACATGCCAAAGCAATGACAATTCCCAAGATGCATTTTAACCTTTTATTTACAAGAATTTTCAACTTAAAAAGTTCTTTATTCCGTCACGGCTGCCATGTTGGACTACACAATATTGTAACTTTTGCTTGAAATATTTACGTAAAATGAACGATAATTGCCCGTTTTTTGCTTTTAACCAAGAATCTGGACTGTTTTACATTCATACCTGTAGAAATTGCGCGATTTCAGCATTTGTTTTAATGAACTTTCAACTTAAAAAGGTCTTTTGTGACAGCCGCCATGTTGGATTACACAATATTGTAGCTTTTGCTTCAAATATTTACGTAAAATGAACGATAATTGCCCGTTTTTTGCTTTTAACCAAGAATCTGGACTGTTTTACATTCATATCTGTAGAAATTGCACGATTTAAGCATTTATTTACATGAATTTTCAACTTAAAAAAGTCTTTATTTTGTGACAGCCGCTATGTTGGATTACACAATATTATAACTTTTGCTTGAAATATTTGTGTAAAATGAACGATAATTACCCATTTTTTTGCTTTTAACCAAGAATCTAGACTGTTTTACGTTCATATCTAAAGAAATTGCGCGATTTAAGCATTTATTTCAATGAATTTTCAACTTTAAAAGGTCTTTTGTGACAGCCGCCATGTTGGATTACACAATATTGTAACTTTTGCTTGAAATATTTGCGTAAAATGAATGCTAATTACCCGTTTTTTGCTTTTAACCAAGAATCTAGACTGTTTTACGTTCATATCTATAGAAATTGCGCGATTTAAGCATTTATTTACATGAATTTTCAACTTAGAAAGCTCTTTGTTTCGTGATGGCCGCCATTTTGGATTTTGTAAAAAAAATTAAGTTCCTATTTCTGGCAAAAACTTATTATATGTTAACTTATATGATATGTTCAATATTGCTATTGATCCTGAAAATATGATTTTGATTATCTCTACATTTGGTGATTTTTGTGCATCTAGCATAAAATCTTGAGAATTTTATAGCCATTTTAAGTTTGTCGGCTACTCGATAATATCGGACAACTCAAATAAAAATAATCAATTCAATTTAAAAGATATTTTTTAATTCACTTAAATTTTTGATTTTTTTTTTTTTTAACGATAACTTACTAATGTAATAAAATGAATACATACATAAAAAGAATATTTACTGTTCAGGAGCTCAAATTATATTTGCATTTTTAGAATTACTTTACATTTCTCTGATTTTGACGCTGTGCATGAAATCTCTGTTTTTGACCCACACTTAAGATTCTGAAATCTTACCATGATAAACCACGTGATAAGAGCAGCATTCCTGATATTCCTTAGGCCGCTGTCACCAATGTTCACCTGCATTTCCAGGTAGAAGAGGAGGCCCTCATTGAGGATGTTGGGAATCCAGCTGATACGTGTTAATCACACAAATCAATATTATATCATATAAAAAAGAATCTTGCAGCAAAGAACATGAAACCCACCAAATACAGAAGACTAGCATGATTTTAAAGAAGCGGATTTTGATAGCGTTAGCTAGCCGGCGCTCGTTTTCCGTGTAGATCCCTTGACGTCCTTTCAGCAACGATGTCACTATAGAAGAAAAACATGGCTTTTTAAGCCCACATTTGTGTCAGATATTTCAAATTAATTTTAAAAAACCTTACCCGCGGAGGTGGTGCGATTGAAGAAGATGGGGTTGGCCACGAGGACTAACAGCATGGGTGCGTACGTGGTGACGTAGTGAGGGATAGCGTGCTGGAAGCCTTGCTCACAACTGGAAAAAACATGAAATACACACCAATGCAATGCAGTCATTTCAAATTAAAGATAGGATCAGCGGGTATTAAGTTATGGTGAAAGTCCATTTCTGACCTCTGTGACTTTTGACCTTATGAACTCTTCTACTTCATAATATAAAGTTTGACAGTAATCATATATATATAGTGTATATATAAATATATAATGTATTTCTGCCATATATAATGTATACGGCAGAAAATACTCAGGTGACTTGAAGTTCCGCTCTGAGACATCCCAATTTGGCCAACTTTCTAAATTGTCCGATATGCATGTGTGATGCATCATTGGAAAGCTTCAAATCTCAATTTTCTGGGGAAAGAAATTTTTTGAACAGGAGGGCATTTAAAAAAATTAATAAATTTAAACAGTGAAACCCCATCTGGAGGTGAGAGCATGAAAGAGCAGAATTAAAGACGTCATGACTTTAACGAGATATTATCGTGTACTTACCTTGTTTTGATCCATGAAGCATGCCTCGCTGAGTGTCAAGCCACAGCTGTGAATGGCCACAGCTGGATTTTTTGGAGATTTTATGGGTGAAACATGGTCATATAACAAGGGTCGCGATGCAGAAATCGCAGACATCAAGGAATGGTCGAGATTTTCTTTTACATATATTTACCCTTTTAAACTTTTTTTTATTCAATTTTTCTTTGTTTGGATCGATTATTTATCATCTAACATATCGGAGAAAATGCGACAGTAACAAAAAAATTCAAGTGAGCGATAGTTATGAGGTAGATATATGTGACTTTTTTTACAGGCACTATTTTTTTCATTGAGACGTCATTTGTTTAAAAGTTTAAAAGCTGTGAGTGAATCATTTTTTAAAGTCGTTTTTTTAAATGAAATATTAGACATCAATTAACGATTCTAAGCTAAAAATGACAGACATTTTGAATGATAAAAATAATTAATTACCTTCGTTTTATGGCTGGGTTGAAACAAAAGCGGTTGCGCGACGTCTGTAAATGGGGGTTTTCAGGGTAAAACAGACATATTAAAAATAGTTCGGGGGCTTACTGCATGATTAATCTGCTATGGCAGCATATAGACATATTGTTCGATCAAACACAATAGTTGTTTTGGCTTAAAATACAGCAGTTTATTTTAAAGAGAGGTGCAAGAGCAGAAACTGCTTTTTCAGTCTTGTCTGTGAAAAAGCAGTTTCTGCTCTTGCACACCTCGTGCCATAAAACTAAGGTAAATTATTGTGTTTATTATTCAAAATGTCTGTTATTTTTAGCTTAGAATCATTAATTGATGTTTAATATTTCGTTTAAAAAAAAAAGACTTAAAAAAATAATTCACTCGCATATTTTAAACGTTTAAACAAATGACGTCACAATGAAAAAAATGGCGTCTGTAAAGAAGTCACGGATATCTACCTCATAACTATCGCTTAATTGTATTTTTTTGTCACTGTTGCATTTTCTCCGATATGTTAGATGATAAATAATTGATCCAAATGAAGAAAATTGAAAAAAAACGTTTAAAAGGGTGAACATATGAAAAAGAAAATCTCGAACATTCCTTGATGTCTGCGATTTCTGCATCGACCCTTGTTATATGACCATTTTTCACCCATTAACTCCCCCAAAATCCGGCTGTGGCCATTTACAGCTGTGTCTTGACACTCAGTGATACATGCTACATGGAGCTTTTGGACCGAAAAGAAGTACGCGATAATATCTCGTTAAAATCATGGCGTCTGTAATTCTGCTCTAGTGTGCTCTCACCTCCAGATAGAGTTTTGCAGTTAAAAAAACTTTTTTTTTTTTTTTCAAAATGCCCTCCTGTTCAAAATTTTTCTAAATAACCCAGAAAATGGAGATTTTAGGCTTTCCAGTGATGTATCACACATGCATATCATATAATTTTGAAATCTAGCCAAATTGGGGTTCTCAGAGCAGAACTTCAAGTCACCTGAGTGTTTTCCGCCATATATATATACCCAGTATACATTAATTATATAATGTGAAAATGTAATACACACTGGCTTTTTGCAACACTGCAATGTTGTTTTTCTGTTATGGTCATGTTTTTATCCATTTTTTTAAGGTTAAAATCTTTTTGTATGGTGATTACCATTTTTTTTCTACTGAAAACAGACATCTGAGACTCAATTTGGGGTGAAAATATCATTTTTGCTTGGATATGCTTGCCTGAAACGGCCTTGAAGAACATTAAATGAGATGAAAGGAAGGGAGAAACCCTGAAAATGCAATTATAACTCAGCTGGAATCCTAGTCTATGCTTATGTAGGTGGTTTTTTTTTTTCACTCGTGTTCCTTGTTATGGACTTATTAGTGATTTCATACATTTCATTTCATGCAAATAATTTTCTTCTTTTAAAAGTTTTTTTTTTTTTTTTTTTTAAAACCTTTTCTGTTCAGCTGATTTGACATGGAGAATGGGAATCTGAGTGTCCTTATGGTCTGAACAGCTTTAATGTATCACATGGAAAAATGATTAGGTGATTAGGAGAATGTAGTGAGCAGGAAGGGGTTACGGGGGGACAAAAAGAAAAGCAGAAGAATAGAGAAGAGGAGAAACCCAAACAACAACAACATATACCATTGAACACTACCTATGAATATAGTGGTGCTATCGCTAACTAATTGCATTTCCCGTGAACACCATGGGGGGGGGGCAAGGAGAAAGATGAGGGTAAGTCAAAAAGATGTGAGTCCGGGTGCCGGTCCGGGGCCGCGGCCCTTCCCCGGCCGGCCGGGGTGGGGTGGAGTTGGGGTGGGGGCCGGGGGGTGTATGCGGCAGCCATGGTTCCCTCCCAGGTCCGCCCGGCCGGAGCCGCGTCTCCCTGTACCGGGTGCCGGGGAGGTGCCCTCTGGTGCCATACCGCGCGCCCCTCTTGGCCCGGGGGTGGGTTGTGGGGGGTGCGCTTCCCTCCCCTTGGTCTGTTTCCGGCCCTGTCCGCCTCCCTAGGCCGCGGCGGCCGCGGCTGCCCCCCGGCCGGTGGGGTCGTTGGCGGGGCCTCTTGGGGCCCGCGGGGCCTAGGGTGAGGCTCGCTGTCCCTTGCCGGTGGGGTGAACGCCCCCTGGTCGCCGGCGCTTGGTGTGGCGCCTGCTCGGGGTGCGGGGTGGGTGCTCGGTGGGTGGGAGGGGGGTGGGCGGTCGCGGAGGCGCCGTGGGTGGTCTGGGGCGGGGATTGATCGGGGCCCTGACGCTTCTTCCGCCCTGGGGCCGGTGGTTCTGGTGGACGGGGCCACGCCCGCGGGAGCCTGCCTCTTAAGTCACGCACTTCTCACTTCGGCACTGTAAATATTTTTCACCCTGGCACTTACATGCTCATACATTTCTCCGGGGAGAGTTGGGACGGGGCTTTACAGTCCCAGCCCGACTCCCCCCTGTTTTTAATGCACCACACACCAAGGCTGTGGGATGGTTGGGACCTGTTGGGGGGGGGGGGGCCTCACGGCTGCCTCCTCACCACAGGCCCCGCCATCCCTGCACCTTTTTTAAATGCACCACACACATCATACTCCACAGGAGAGCTCCGGCAAAGGGCGGTGGGACGGGCGGCTGGACAGAAACTCCATGCTGCGGTCCCACTGCCCCAAGCCAAGCTCTCCTATTTTAATGCATACATTGCACTACCCTCCCCTCACACCCCCATCACGGTGCTGGGTGATGGCTGCCAGTCGGGAACCTGGCAGCCACAGTAATAGGGTGGTAGGTGGGTCCCACACTTTTTCTATATGGCGTGGCTCCCGGGGTGTGGCCTCCCCTCTGCCTTGGCTGCCGGCCGCGGGAGTGGGTTGGGGGGTCGGGTCTCCGATCTTGCATTGCCCCGTGGCAGTCCCTGGGCGTTCTCCTGCCTCCGCCTTCCCCTCTCTTCTCTGGCTGGGCATCCGCCCTGCGCTCCGTCGCGGGTCGCTGGCTGGGCGCCGGTGTATCAGCGGGGTGTCGCCTGCACCGGCGGGGGACCCTGCCTTGCCTGGGGCTTGGTGGGCCGCTGGGGGTCCCGTAGCGTGCCGTGCCGGTTGGGGGGCTGTGGCTGTGGCTCGTGGCCCGGGTGGGCGGGCGGGGGTGGGTGTAGGCGTGGGGTTGGTGATGCGTCCCCTCCTGCCATCCCTGAAGGCCGGTTGATGGGCGCGCGGGTGGCCCGGGGGACCACCCTGGGTCCCGGGGGGGGGGACGGTGGCTCCTTTGCTGGGCGGCGGGAGGAGGGATGGGCTGCGCATGGCCCCCCCACCACCCCGCCCGCCCTCCCTCCCCGGGCTGGCTGGGTGGTGGCCGTGGCCCTGGGTTGGCGCCCGCGCGGTCTCTCCGCCCGTCTGCGTGGCTGTCGCGCGCCCGGTGGGGCTTGCATGCTGCTGGATGTGGTAGGGCATGCTCGGGTTGGGGGTTCCGGTGCCGGGATTGGCGATGCGGCGGCGTAGGGTTGGTCGCCAACGGGCTTACACTCATAAGAGATTCACACGATTACTGGGTTCTAGATCACAGAACTGATTTGTGTACACTCTACCCCTTTCAATCACTTAGCTTATAGTCTTATAGACACCCCCACCCCCATTCTCCTCTTTCACTGGCCAATTGGCCCCCACATGGTGTAAACCGGAAATACATCTCGCTGACGATAGCACCAGCATATTAGTAACTAGTTTAGATGTTCAATGTATTTCTTGTTGTTGTTTGTGTATGTGTTTCTTTTCTTTCTTCTCTTGTATTTCTTTTCTTCTGTCCCCCCATAATCCCTTCCTGTTCGCTGCTTTGTCATAATAAAAAGGTATTTTGAATGATCACAATGGGAGTATGTCAGACTCTCCATGTGAAACATTAAAATTGTTCAGAATCCGGGCACTTAGACTTCCATTCTCTGTGTCAAACAGCTGAACAGGACAGGTTTTAAAAAAAATAAATAAATAAAAAAAATTTAAAAAAAAAAAAAAAAAAGATGTGATTAGACGGGGTGGAGCATACAGAAATCCGCACTGTGAGGTGTCGAACCCAGTCATATGTGAAACACTTGTACGTGTGGAATCAGTATGTTGACATCCTTTTCTATGCTGCCTGATCGCTAATCCTGGCACCGACATTCTCTCCACTGAGTGTGCCTAATTGCACCCAGTCATGCATTAATTCCATTAGACTTGTGATAGTCCTACAGACTAGGGTCTGTAGGACTATCACAAGTCACATGACGTCACAACCACGCCTCCGCGCCATATTGTCCGTCTACTCGTCGTTTTGACGCATTACCGCTACGTAAATTCCTCCTATTATGGCATGTTTTTCTGCTCGTTAACATTAATAATCAAAATGGTGAAGGCGTGTGTGGCGGTTGGTTGCAATAACAGAGAAGATAGACGGAGAGACTTGAAGTTCTACCGTATTCCGAGAGACCCGGGGAAAAGAGCGAGATGGACTGCTGCAATTCGACGAGAAAACTGGGCACCAAACGATTACCACAGATTATGTAGTAGTCATTTTATATCTGGTAAGATGCATTTAATATATATTTAGAGGGTTTTGGGCTGACAACCACAATTAAGATCATTGCGAGGCTAATCGCCGACAACATACAGTTTCAAATTCAAGATGCTTATTTCTTCCACCATCATTACATTTTGAATAATATTTAGCTGGTACCAAGTGAAAGAAGCTGGCCTCGTCTACGGATCATCAGTTAAACAGGTGTGTCCAAACCTTTTGCAAAGGGGGCCAGATTTGGTGTGGTAAAAATGCAGGGGGCTACCTTGGCTGACTTACATAGAACAATATATTTAAACAAATTTTAGCAAGCCCTTCTGTGTGTCACATTTGCTTTATTATTATTATTTTTAATTCATAATTTCAACAGTGTCGTCTTTGTGGCGTTCTCTTTCGACACTCGGGCTCTTGCGAAATACTGCTGCTGTGAAATTAAACTAGCTTCAAGTTACTATAATTTCTCGCTGCGTATCTTCCCTGTAATGTTGTCGTACATGTCAGCGTGTCTTGTTCGGTAATATTATCGCGTCACATCGAACTCTTTGAAAACAGCGACTGTCTCTTTGCAAATGAGGCAGACACAGTTGTTGCGTATTTTATTGAAGAAATAGTCCAATATCCACCTATCCTTGAAGCGTCGGCCATCGCAGTCAACTTTTTTTTTTTTTTTTGATTGTCGCCATTTTAGAAATCACACGGGGTAATGATGCTTAGAGTGCTGCTGTTAAAGTTTTTCAAACTTTCGTGAGAATAGGCTGATTTTGTGTGGACAAGATAGTTGTAGATATCAGGATAGCAGATGTCAGGCAGAGAGGGCGAAGACAGCGGGTCGAAAAATATCGATTTAGGCATCAAATATGGATCTGGCGAATGGATAGACTGAAGCTTTTCCACATAACGCCTTTTATGCAACGCATGCAATGAGTTTACAGCGTCTTAAAGCACCGGGGCTTCCATGAATTGCTCTATAAACTGAACGACTAATTGAAACCATTGAGAATAGGGCTAAACAGAGACGGACAATATGGCGGCCGGATACAGCGACACGTCATTCTGTGACGTTGGTGAGTAGGGTCTATAGCAGTGCTTCTCAATTATTTTCTGTCACGCCCCCCCAAGGAAGACGTAAATGTTTCGCGCCCCCCCAAACTCTCTGCCGCCACTGTAAATAGTATCATTTGTCTATAAAATTACTATTATAAATACGCATCTGCCTAACATTGTGTCCTTTTTTTCTAATAAAGAAAAAAAGTAACATAGCTCAACTTATAATAAAGTATAACTTTATTAACATTGTTTTGTTTGTAACAGAGAAGACTTGACGTGCATCAATTTGCCTGAATTTAAAAAAAAAAAAAATTCACATCCAAACTAAAAAATACACTCAAGGTACATTTTTGACCATTTGATACAGAAAAATTAAATGCAATAAAATCAGTAAATAATACCAAATTAAAATTGATTAGAAACATTCACTCATGAGGACAATGTGCCAAAAAATTTGACCGAAAAAACATCTGAATAAAAGGGGGGAAAAAGTGTCCTTGGACAGGACAGTTTTTATTTTTGCTGCTCATAGTATTTACCTCCTTTGCAATGGTGTGGAGTTATTTTGCAATTAGCATGCTAACAATGCTCACTGGCTTACTGATATAACACTGACAAAGCAGGACGATTGTTGGCAATATTCGGCACGTTTTCACTGAAAAAATCAAGCGGCTTAACAATGAGATTGGGGTCTAATGTCTTTAAGTGGCGTCTTAATTGATTTGGCTTCTTGCTGTCTGCTATAATTATTTTTAGACACAGTAAACAGTGGTCTTTCATCATCACCCACTGTATTAAAAGTCAAAGCTAAAAGGCAAACGGCACGAAAAAAGCGCATTCACGGCGGCCGAGGTAGTGAGGGCAGTCGTCCTGACGATCCCAAGCCGAAAATGGCACTTCTTGGGCGGCGACGTGAGAACCGGACAAGACAGTGGGTCGCTGCGTGAGTGAGTCCGGTCGGAAAACGGCTTTCGAAAACGGCGGTGGCACACTGCTCTTCATATCTGTTGTCTGTGTGTGCTGAGTGCTCTTCCTTAGTTCAAAAATACTGCGCGCACTCTGAAAATGAGAGCGCCACTGCCACCTACTGAGTGGATGTGCAAGTACACTTTATTCCAGTACGGCAAAAAAAAACATGTTCCCCGAGGTCACATGCGCCCCCCCTGGCATTGCTCTGCGCCCCCCCAGGGGGGCGCGCCCCACTATTTGAGAAGTACTGGTCTATAGACAAGTGGAAATGCTGCGCGGGGGCCGCCCCACGGCCACGGCCCCTTCCCAGCCAATCAGGCGGGGTGAGCCAGCGCAGACCATCTCTCTTCCTGCAACTCCAGCAAAGTGGCTGTCGCCATACCCCCGGGACCCAGGGTGGTTCCCCGGACCATCCGCGTCCCTGTCAGCCGGCCTTCAAGGAAGGGATGAGGGGGCACGCTACTGCCCCGAACGCCCACCACTGTCCGCCCAACCAGCGCCGCAACCCCCAAACCGACACGGTACACCGCAGGACCTGCAGGGCCCACGAGGCTCAGGGCAGGACAGGCTCCCCACCCGGAGTGGGTGACACCCCAGTGACCCACGCCAGGGCCCAAGGAGGATAGAAAAGACAGGGGGAGGTGGAAGTAGGAGAGCGCCGAGAAGCCGCCGCGGGGCGGTGCGGGACTGGAGCCTTGACCCTCTCATAAAATTAATTTTCTATAGTTCTTGCCCTCATTAGAGTCACGAAAGAGTCAATATACCGTATTTAATTCTTTCACTGCCATTGACAGTAATAGACGCCCAATCCATTTTGACTTGAAGGGGCGATTATTCCCAGTCACAATGGATTGGACATCTATGGCCGTCAATGGCTGCAAATGAGTTAATGGCGGATCAAAAAGTCTTACTTGGAGATGGAGGGGTAGTAGAGCATGGCCACGCCCTCCACACACAACAGCAAAGCCAGACCCCATGTGATCATGTGGTACAGGATAATGGTGCTGAAGGAGAATAAGAACAAGTCATGAGTACGCAACACGTGTTGCAGCTCTTTGTCCTCCAACCCGCGCTTGACTTCTTACGACGCACTAAACCATGTGCTTCCATTCATTTAGCAAACTCTGAGAAAAGGATTCTAGCAGTGATTGCCATCAATGGTGGACTTTTTCTCGAAATAGTTGTCAATTTTATTTTAACTTTTTCTTTTAAAATCATTGCAAGTAATTCAAGGCAAGTTTTTAAAGAAAAAAAATACCCCAAAGAGCTTTACAAATGCATACTTGATATTGAAATATTTTGAAAAAGTTGCCATATTAGTAATACGGTAACACTATTACATGAATAAAATGTATAAAATATAAATATTTGAATAATTGTAATACAGGATAAAATGTTGGCATATTAGTACCATTGAATACATTGGGAAAAGACAGCAAAGGATCAATAATTATTAGAGATGTCCGATCACGTCAAGAATCGGAATCGGCAAAAAAATATTGGACATGCCTTTTTAAAAAATATATATATATATATATACATTTTTTTTTTTTATTAAATCGTTTTCTAATTGTATTTAACGTTACAGACATAATATGTTGCACTCATCCAGTCTTTAGTTTAGGTTTAAGGTAGGGTTATCAAATTTATCCCGATAACGGCGGTAATTACTTTTTAAAAAAATGTATCACATTAAAATATTTAACACAATTAATGCATGCGCTGCACGACCCACTCATGCATTGTCGCGCTCAATCTGTAATAGCGCCGTTTTACCTATATAGAGAGTTAAAAGGCAGCGTAAAATGAGTAGAGTGAATTTTGGCAGCCTTTGGAGCCTTTTTTTAATTGGCTAAAGCCTTACAATCCCTCTCTCTAAGATTAGAAATATCGTGGGAAGCAATGTGGGGAAGCAAGGTAGTAATTGCTCTTTTTTGTAACACCCTATGTTAATTCCCAACGCAGAGAAGATATATCAATTGATAGCACTACGCACAGTCATGGTTGCACTTCCCATCATGCATTTGGGCATGGCTACAGTATCATTTACTGAAAGCTCAACAAATAGACGAGATGGCAATATTTAGTCGCAATATACAAAGTCACATTTATCTTTTAAGAATTACAAGTCTTTCTATCCGTGGATCCCTCTCACAGAAAGAATGTTAATAATGTAAATGCCATCTTGAGGATTTATTGTCATAATAAAATGTATATATTCATCCGAGTTTTATTCATTTTTTTCTTAATGCATTGCCAAAATGTATATGATCGGGAAAAATTATCGGGAATGATTGGAATTGAATCGGGAGCAAAAAAAAAGCAATCGGATCGGGAAATATTGGGATCAGCAGATACTCAAACTAAAACGATCGGGATCGGATCGGGAGCAAAAAAACATGGACGGAACAACCCTAATAATTATAGAATAAATAAATGAATAAATGAGTGATATTAAACAAAAAATAAATGTATATATTTTGATTAAATGACATTTAGTTTTTAAAATAAATTATTTATAATGAAGACATCCCTTGATTTACACACTAACAAATAATAACAAATTATTATTAAAATGATTCCCTCTTCACATTATATTTAAGTACAGTGGTACCTCTACATACGAATTGACTTCGTTCCAGGACCTGGTTTGTAAGTCGAATTGGTCGTATGTCGAGCGGGATTTTCCCCTAAGAATAATTATAATTTGATTATTTCGTTCCATAGCCTACAAACCTACACTAAGTCCTTAATATACTAGTATACTGCTGGTACAATTACAAATAGCAATTACACATAGCAAAACCAATAAATTATAAATAGAAATCAGAAGAACATAATGATAATAATAGGGCTGGGCATAGTTTGAATTTTAAACAGTTCCAGTTCCACGTTTCGATTCCGGTTCCAAACGATCCTCGATTCTGATTCTTTTAATAGGCAGGGTAAAAGAAACTGCATAGTTTATATTAATTTCTTAAACTTCTCAATTATTTTTTTTAAATTATATGAACTTTCAATTAACTTTGCTATAAATTTCTTGCAGGGCTATTTTTAACTTGTATATACTGTAAATAATGGTCTATGAATTGATATGATATGATGAAGTTTCTTTCCACGCGAGTGCACTTTCACAAAGATGTTTATTTTTCAAAAGCTCACGGGGAGAACATTTACACATATTCTTTTGCCTATGTTTTGGAGTGTCTTATGCTGCAGGCATTTATTGTATTGCATCGTTTGTTAGTTAGTTAAGGGTCAGGCAGGAAGTGTTCTGTACTTTGATCTTAGGTTGACTACTTTTTAATTTTGATTTCTTTCTAAACTGATAAATTGTTCAGCCGTCAACAAGATGTCACTTTTAACTCTGGATTCTACAGTTTTTCTTTGTTTTGCTATGCGCGCTTGGCTTGTGAGTGGTGACTTACTGGAAGCAGCAGGCAAAAAGAACTTCCTACTTTACTTGGAAAAGAATCCTTGAGGTGTACAGACGTTACACAACTCCTCTGCACAACACATCGTTGGGAACCCTTGATAAAACAATATCTAAGTTTGCACGTTCTAACAGGGGGTCTGATATAATTTCGGTGTGTTTATTCTGTTTGTGTGTTTGTGAAGCGAAGCAACACGTTTTTGTGATGAGCTAAATTAGCCATTTCATTTGATTTGCTCATAATGGAGCTAGTCTCCATGTGGCCTCTTCGTGGTGTTCATCAGCTATTTTTATGGTCGGCGGTCAGGGCATTGAAACTTGGAATCCAAATGAAAAAATTTGAATGGTTCCGGGAGAACAGGAGTGTTAATCCTGGATCCCATCAATGCTCGATGCCCAACCCTAAAAAATAATATTGTAAAGAATCGGGTTCTAATATGGCGGTTGTGTTTTGCATGCTGTTCCTGAACGCACAGTGTGTATTCATATTTTTCTATCATTTCTATCTTAATTTCAATGGTAAGAGACACCTTTTCCCTTCTTTTCACCACCTGCACTAACCTTCCTGGGATCCATGTTGATTTAAAAAATGATGATGACCACGAAACGCAGTGTCGGCAATAAAATTAACTTACAAGATACAGTATATGCTCCGATAGTAGCTTAGCCCATGCTCGTACATAGAGGCATCCCAGCTGTGTGTGTTAGCGCACTGTCTAATCAAGTGGAGAAGTAGATGTGGCGTCCTTTTTGACTGAATATTCCAGCCTGGAACATTTATAATAATCCGTTGAAAATGAGCGATTTTTTGTTTCCCATCATTTTTTAGGGGAATTCTAAATAGGACAGCTATGCTACTGGCCAAGATTGCCATCCATTGAATATGGTACGCCCGTTGGTGGCTCTGTTAACATCTTTGGTGGGGCAAACTGAAACCCCGCTCGCAATTTTGGCGGTGCTCTCTGGCGTTTCATGGTCCACATCTTCAATCCTTGGCTCTCAGTCAGTAGTTGTTGTTGCTTTTGAAAGCTTAGGTTTGAAAAAATGATGTATATCCATCTTTCCTCTTCTATCCTTAGCTGTTTTTTTTTGGCTAAGCAAAACAAATGATCGACTCTAAGGTGCTCGTCACATGATCTGTTTGAAAAATAACTTTGACCCATTTTAAATTTTATTATATAACTTTTTTTTTTTTTTTTTTTTTAATAGACAACATTTTACCAGCAAAGTCTTAATTTTAAATGCATGTATTGGAAAACAAATACATGCAATGACATTTTTGGCCACCGGGGGGTATGTCCCCCGGCCCCCCCTTAATCTCTGCGTATGGTTGAGCATGTCGTCATGTGCCAAGACAAATGATGAGTCAAATTTTACGTCGGATGTCGAAAGACTCGTGTTGAGGTACCACTGTAAATTTCTTAACATAAAATGACAATTTAAATGTTTTGTTATTCAATTAGAATACAAATCTGATTTATTTGGTTTTATAAATATCAAGCTATCGACTATAAATTGATTTTCTCTTAAGACACTAAAACAACTTAATTTTTCTTTTATAATTCAGACAATTCTCAAAATATTATATTCTGGTTTTGCAATAATACACCTATAGTCTTGTAAAGATGTTCTTGCAATATTATGACCCCATTTTCATTTGGCATTGTTTCACTTTTGGAAAGACTAAAACAGTTCTACCCAATAGTGATTTAAAGTGAGAGCATCAAATTAAATTATTCTCATAAAGTAAATGATGTCGCATGTCCATTTGAACAGCTAAAATGAATTCGACATCTTCACCGTTGATGGCAGCGAACGAGTTAACACAAATGTGGTTCGTTTTTGTGTGCGTCACCTGATTCCCGCAGATGTCTTAACCACCAGAAAGACATCGACTGCGTAACAAAAGGTCCACCAGAAGGAAGCGCTGTAGAACAACTGGATCCACATCTGCAAAAGTGAACCTTTAAACAAGTGTAACTATGTATGTCGTCCCATTATGGGCAGGATGGCTTACTGCGCTGCCAAGGCAGAGGACGTCCGGCCAAGCGTCGGTGCTGTTGGCCACAGAGATTTGTTCAACTGCGTTGGGAAGGCCCAACCATAGAGAAGACCTCAAAAGAATACCTGGTAGTGACAAAATTGAGGTACTGTTACTCAAGGAGCGTAGGTTTGGTCTCAACATTGGTATGCATAACCTGCATGTACACTTTTTGCTGGGGACAGGACATTAATAAGACCAAACAGATTATTGAACGGGGTCAGGGCTACATTTCTCATAAATATGAACCTAAATAATTGATAGGCCAAATGATTAATGCAAAAATAAATCTGTATTGACATCTCTATCTACTTCTGCGAGACACTTGAGCACCCCTAGACTCAAACTAAAGTATTGTAAAAGTGATTTGGGAAAAAAATGAAAAAATATCTCGGCTATCCAAGGACCTGTCGACATCTGAGGGATACTAGACTACCTCAAGACTTGAACAAAAGTACTCTCACGAAATCCTGATGTGTGATTTCATTTCACAGATTATTTTTTTTCATGTCAGTTCATGTTCATGTTCATGTCAGTGTCCCCCTGAAGTGGACCCATTCTTGGATAGCTCCCTGTTTTTTTTTTTTTTTTTTTTTTTTAATTCGCACTCTGAAGCTACCGCGTTGCATTACCTTAATGCACATAATTCAAATAATGATCCTAATGAGGGATGGCTAGCTTAATATCGTTGTTCCTTGTGGAGGCTGGCCTGACCGAAGTAGTTTTGCAGGTTAGCAAGTTCAGACAGTTTAATGTTATGCTAACTGTGATGCAGGTTAGACTTTCAGAAGCAAAATTAGTGGTGTTTCCCCCACCTCCACAACATTGACACCTTTTTAGATTACTTGCAGTGACTGCTGCTGGCCAAAAAAACCTTTTAAAATCCCTCTTCTTCGAAGGGGGCGGAGGAGGCGGCATGTTGTTGACATGAATCTGTCGGGACTGTGTGAGTGTGGCAGGAGGGGCGGGGTCAAGTTATCAGCCAATCAAACGTGTGTTTAGGGGAAAAAAATGGACCGGCAACACCCTGAATCGGTTGCTAGCCACTCGCAGGGTACAATGAGATAAACAACCATTGCTGTTACTTATCATTGACCATAAACTCATCCATTAGAACCCAAACATTTAGCACAAAAGACAAGTTTACTTTCAGTTAATTCCTTGTACCTACAGTGAAAATCCAACTTGGAAACAATTTTACCGGCCAGATCGTAGACATATTCCGGCATTAAGGTCGACCCAGTTCACTGACGTGCACACCAGGCTCATTTTTTTCTATCATTTACATCTTAATTTAAATTGTTAGCGTCAACCTTTTACTTTTTAACCACTTGCACTAACCTTCTTGGGACTCATGTTGATTTCTCTCAAAAGAAAATCTGCCGTGCCTTTGTTTCTTGCGGGGAAACAACGAATTTGTGACGCTGCCATAAAACGTCCTATTTCGAGCATATCGTCATATGATAAGACAAATGACGTGTCAAATTTTACGTCACATGTCGAAAGGATTGTAGGTCGATGTGATTGTATGTTGAGGTACCACTGTATTACTAAAGATTGGAAAATGTTAGAATCAACTTTATTTTCTTGGTAAAAAATGAATGAAACCTGCTTAAAATGGTTTCCAGTGAACATTGGTATAAAGAAGAAAAGTCAACAACCACTGTGTTTTGTATCAAGGTGCTTGTATCAAACTACCAAAATATAAAAATGTTTGTAAAATGAGCTGTTCTTTGTAGAAACTAGTGTGTGCGTGAATGGTTGTTTGTCTCACTGTGCCCTGCGATCAGCTAGCAACCAATTCAGGGTGTACCCTGCCTACTGCCGATAGTTAACTGGGATAGGCTCCAGCACACCCACAAGCCTTGTGAAAATAAGTGGCACGGAAGATGAATGACTCAATGACCAATCAATTAACCCTGGCTAGGACAGTGGACATCTATTCAAAATGTATCCTTAGCTTAACTCATTCAATGCCAGCCAAGATCGCCGAGTATATGTTGTGCAGTTAGTAAAAGAGAGAAGTTGATATTGAAAACACCTATTGACGTCAAGAGACGTCCAATCCATTTCGAGATTGCACTGGCACCTTCCATTTAAAATCAAGGGGACATCTATTGGTCTCTATGGCAGCCAAAGAGTTAAGATAAAGTATGTGAAGTGACAAGCAATTTATAACACAATACAAAACAAAAATAAACAATAATAAAGCAATGAAATTCTCAAAGAAAGTTAAGCATGGGACTCATCTGATTTTTTCCCCAATTTATTAGTTTGTGTGTTTCTTTTTTTTTTAAGTTTTAACTTTAAAAATAATTTAACTGTATTACGATTTACATTGTCTATAGCCAATACATATATATGGCTGAAAACACAGACAAGGCTGAAAAAGCAGTTTCTGCTCTTGCACCCCTCTTTGCTTTTTTTTTTTAAACTGCTGTATTTTCAAAGGACTGTTGTGTTTGATAGAACAATATGTATATATGCTGGCATAGCAATTTTATGGCGCATTAAGCCCCCGAACTATTTTTAATTTGCCGGTTTTACCCTGGAGCAGGGCCGGCCCAGCCTATACGCAGACCATGCAGCTGCTTAGGGCCCCTGACCACCAGGGGGCCCCCAATCTGGCAATTGTTTAATTTGTGTTCGATTTTGTTTACTACAGTTTGCTTTATTTTACTTTTGTGAGTTTTGAGACTTGATTACAAGCTTAAAAAAATAAAATTTCTTCCTTAACTTCTTTCTTTCCTCTTTTAGAAAAAGGTTTGGCGCTATCTACTGTAAGTACTGACAATCATTTGGGGTGAGAAGTTTGAAGTATGCAGTGCAACAAAATCTGATTAATATACAAAATATGGACGTATGGGTTGGATTACATGTATGGGTTTGACAGTACACTGTGACGAAATGGTGGGCCAAAAATATGGGCCCCTTTGCATTATTTTGCTTAGGGTCCCAAAATGGCCTGGGCCGGCCCTACCCTGGAGACCCCCGTTAAGAGACACCGCGCAACCACTTTTGTTTCAAACCAGCCATAAAAATAAGGTAAGTAATTATATTTATTATTTGAAATGTCTATCATTTTTAGCTTACAATCAATACTTGACGTCTAATATTTAGTTTAAAAAAACAAAAACAAAAACGACTTTGTAAAATTATTCACCCGCATATTTTAAACTTTTAAACAAATTACGTCACAATGAAAAACATAGTGTCTGTAAATAGGTCACGGATATCTACCTCATTTCTATCGCTTAACTGTATTTTTTTTGTTTTTTTGTTACTGTCATATTTTCACCGATATTTTAGATGATAAATAATTGATCTAAATAAAGAAAAATTGAAGAAAAAAAAACATTTAAAAGGGTAAATATTTGAAAAAGAAAATCTCAACCACTCCTTGATGTCTGCGATTTCTGCAATGCGACCCTTGTTATATTACCGTGTTTCACCCATAAAATCCCCAACAAGTCCGGCTGTGGCCTTTCACTGCTGTGTCTTGACACTCAGTGAGACATGCTACACAGAGTTTTTGGGTCGAAACAAGGGAAGTACGCGATAATATCTCGTTAAAATCATGGTGTCTTTAATTATGCTCTCTCTTGCTCTCACCTCGAGTTAGGGTTTCTGGGTTTAATTTTTTTTATTTTATTTTATTTTTAAATGTCCTCCTGTTCAAAAAAAATTTCCCCAAAAAATTAAGATTTTAAGCTTTCCAATGATGTACATACCTGTCAAGTTGTACGGTTTCTGCGTAATTTGTACAAGTGAGCACTGATGTTTAAATGTGTACGCCGTACGTTCAAAATCTGTACGTTTTTCGTGCATTACCTTTTTTTTTCTCCGTTTGGATTTTGTCACCGTTTCGGCAATGAGACAATGTGCATTACTATGCGTTACTACGTTGGTTTGATGACGCGAGAAAAGTCAGAGACACGGAGAGAGAAGAGTGTTTGTTGTGACACCGTAGCAAACGCGATGCAAGGCGGCTCCGATATTTCCTGACTGTAGCCAACAGCCTACAATCTACGCCTAGGTATCACATGCATATAGAACTACATGCGAAATGACAGACTCGGTGGCGTTCGTAAACAGCCGCCATTTTAAAGCAATAGACTTCTCAGAAAGGCTCTGTTGTAATGAACCTTCCTAGCGAACCTGAGTAACTTTTAATCTAAAATACTCCTAAATCAGAAAAATCTTGACTTAAATCTATCTTTAAATGATGAAACAGTTTTAAGACTTTTGCATGTCGAAAGTAGACAGAAGGAAACCAATGCAAAAACGGGAGCAATTTTAACAACTTTAACAGTTGATTCAAAACATTAAGTGACTTCCAAACATAGCAAAGGTTACTATGTTTTTTTTGGTTTTTTTTTTAATGGAGAAAAAAAACATGAAAGGTAACACCAGTTACTTTGCCAAGTAACTAATTACTCTTACATTCAGGTAACTGAGTTACTAACTCAACTACCTTTTGGGAGAAGTAATTTGTAACTTTAATTAATTACTTTTTTAAAGTAAGATTAACAACACTAGTCATAAAGATGAAGTCTGCAGATTGAAAAGTGACGAAAGCGGAGATTTTATTCTGCCAATTTGCTGCCGAACATAATTAGACCGCAACTATTGCTGATCAGTTCTCAGAATTAGCAAAAGAAATGTTCCCTGACTCAAAGATTGCATCGGTAAGTTAATTTTATCAATTGACTTTTTTAATTTAAAATTGGACACACTATTATTACTATTATAAACTGTTCGTTAGACAGTTTTCGAATACCTTCAAGTCAAACTGAACTGCGAGCTGAAGTGCCATGATGTGCAGCCATCAAAAGACATGATAGAAACTGCCAAAAGTGCTACATACAATTGTAACAAAAGTCACTGTTAAATTTTAGTAATCAGGATGTACCTGAAGATATTGTTATTTGATTGCACCAGGTTATATGTTACAATATTACCTATGCATTCATATTATTTTAAAATTTGAGTTTTATTTTTGTTTTACAGTATATTGCACGCTATATAAAACGTTGTAAGATTAGTCACCAATTTGTAAAGGCATACGTCACTATTTGTAAGATTGCCAACGGCCTCGGGTTGACAGGTATGGATGTATCACACATGCATATACAGTGGGGCAAATAAGTATTTAGTCAACCACTAATTGTGCAAGTTCTCCCACTTGAAAATATTAGATAGGCCTGTAATTGTCAACATGGGTAAACCTCAACCATGAGACCATGAATGTGGGAAAAAAACCCAGAAAATCACATTGTTTGATTTTTAAAGAATTTATTTGCAAATCATGGTGGAAAATAAGTATTTGGTCAATACCAAAAGTTCATATCAATACTTTGTTATGTACCCTTTGTTGGCAATAACGGAGGCCAAACATTTTCTGTAACTCTTCACAAGCTTTTCGCACACTGTTGCTGGTATTTTGGCCCATTCCTCCATGCAGATCTCCTCTATACCAGTGATGTTTTGGGGCTGTCGTTGGGCAAAACAGACTTTCAATTCCCTCCACAGATTTTCTATGGTGTTGAGATCTGGAGACTGACTAGATGTGTACTGGCTTCAGCAGGGGGACACGTCTGGCAGTGCAGGATTTGAGTCCCTGGCGGCGCAATGTGTTACTGATAGTAGCCTTTGTCACTGTGGTCCCAGCTCTCTGTAGGTCATTCACTAGGTCCCCCCGTGTTGTTCTGGGATTTTTGCTCACCGTTCTTGTTATCATTTTGACGCCACGGGGTGAGATCTTGCATGGAGCCCCAGATCGAGGGAGATTATCAGTGGTCTTGCATGTCTTTCATTTTCTAATAATTGCTCCCACAGGTCATTTCTTTCCACCAAGCGTTTTACCTTTTGCAGATTCAGTCTTCCCAGCCTGGTGCAGGTCTACAATTTTGTCTCTGGTGTCCTTCGACTGTTCTTTGGTCTTGGTCATAGTGGAATTTGGAGTGTGACTGACTGAGATTGTGGACAGGCGTCTTTTATACTGATAATGAGTTAAAACAGGTGTCCTTAATACAGGTAACGAGTGGCGCCTCGTGTGACCTCGTTAGAAGAAGTTAGACCTCTTTGACAGCTAGATATCTTGCTTGTTTTTATGTGACCAAATACTTATTTTCGGCTCTAATTTGGAAATAAATTCTTTAAAAATCAAACTGTGATTTTCTGTTTTTTTTCCCCCATTCTGTCTCTTATGGTTGAGGTTTACCCATGTTGACAATTACAGGCCTCTCTAATCTTTTCAAGTAGGAGAACTTGCACAATTGGTGGTTGACTCAATACTTATTTGCCCCACTGTAGGACAATTTTAAAATTTTGCCAAATTGGAGGTTTCAGAGCAGAACCTCAAGTAACCTGAGTGTTTCCCACCATGTATATATATATATATATATATATATATATATATATATATATATATATATATATATATATATATATATATATATATATATGTATATATATATAGTTATATTAAAATTTTATTTGTTTTTATTTTTTTTTCCTGGCTATAGCAAAATACATAAAGGCAACACTAATAATCCAACTGGATGTCAAATAGAAGCCATATTGTCCTAATATTTTGGCTGCCAAAATATTAAAAACGATTTACACACTATTCGATTCATTGTTAACTTTATTTCAAAGGTAAAGGCAAACTTTTTTAATGAAGATCCATCAAAAGTATAGTAACAAAGTTTAAAAAAAGAAAAACAAAGAAAAAATTTTTTTTCGAATATATTCACTGTCATTGACAGCCAAAGACGTCATATCCATTAGATACTAGGATGGCTCAATCTCTCTCAGTCCAAATGGATTTGACGTCTTTCGCCGTCCATGGTAGCCGACGTGTTACCTGCACATCCCAAAATGTCACAGACGCTGATAATGAAAAGTATCCGCGACGACGAGGCTGGTCTGGGCAGCGGATACTGTCCGAGCCGCCTGTAGCCTTTCCTCTTGGGCAGGATCTGCAGCAGGGCGAAGAGCGCGCTGACTCCCGCGCTGACTGCCGTCAGAACGCCAAAGAGGAGCGGCTGGAAGGTGACCACCAGCTCGGTGGCCGCGTCCCGGTTGGAGCAGCAGAAGGTCTCCAGCCGCGGTGACGCCATGACTGCTCGACCCAGCCCGGCACGCCGACCAACCAGCCGGTTTACAGAGAGGCAAAGTGAAGAAAGAGAGTCCACTTAGTCCAATTCTTTGACTGCTCACATGGTGGCTGCATCATGTGCTTTCATTTAATCCCCTTGCAGCGCGCCTCGCCTCAACTCAACTAACAGCAAACTGCAATGCCCGAGGACTAAGAAAGGTCAAGTGGCCTTTAAAATTATTAGAATTTATAATCTTTACATCTGCTCAACCAAAAGGCTTCTGTCAATAATACTGTATACATGTCGTGCCATGCGTCTGATCCGTGCAATGGAAATATTTTATGATTACTATTTTTGTGCTGTTTCTTACTGTATGACAGCTTTTCCAATACATTAATAACGAGGAACAAATCTTATAAGATCTATCTACTGTATATGATTGTATGTGTCACAGTTTTTAACTTTATTATTATGATATTGTTAAAAATAAATAAATAAATAAAAATAAAACACAAAAAAAACGTGTTAAAATTTGTCATATTATTATTTCAAATGTGTATGAAAATTATCGGTGTAAAAACTTAAACATTATTTTCATTTGTTTTCTTTAGTGTGTGTAAATTGGAACTTTAAGTACAGTGGTATGAAAAAGTATCTGAAACCTTTTGGAATTTCTCACGTTTCTGCATAAAATCACCATCAAATGTGATCTGACCTTTGTCAAAATCACACAGATGTAAAAACAGTGTGCTTTAACTAAAACCACCCCAACATTTATAGGTTTTCATATTTTAATGAGGATAGCATGCAAACAATGACAGAAGGGGGAAAATAAGTAAGTGAACCCTCTACCCAAGGAGACTTAAAGAGCGATCGAAACCAAGTTTTACTAAACAATTTAAGTCAGATGTGTGCCCAATCACTGATGAGTGGTTTAAAGTTGCCCTGCCCACTGTAAAACACACACCTGGAAAGAACTGTCTTGATGAGAAGCATTGTCTGATGTGCATCATGGCTCGGTCAAAAGGGCTGTCTAAAGATCTGTGATCAAGGATTGTTGATTTGGATAAAGCTGGGAAAGGATACAAAACCCTCTCGAAAAGTCTCGAAAGTGGATGTTCATCAATCAACAGTCAGAAAAGTTGTCTACAAATGGACAGAGCGTGGCACCGTTGCTTCTCTCACAAGGAGTGGACTTGGACACTCCACAGAGGTTTTGACAAAAAAAATTGTGGACTGAAAGTTGAATTGTTTGGGAGTAACACTACGTCATGTGTGGAGAAAAAAATGGAACAGCTCACCAACATCAACACCTCATCCCCACCGTGAAGCATGTTGGAGGGAGCATCATGGTTTGGGGTTGTTTTACTGCCCCAGGGCCTGGACAACTTCATTCATGGAAGAATGAATTAAAAAGTTTATGGAGAAAAAATGGAACAGCACACCGACATCAACACTTCATCCCCACCGTGAAGAATGGTGGAGGAAGAATCATGATTTGGGGTTGTTTTACTGCCCCAGGACCTGGACAACTTCATTCATGGAAGAATTAATTCAAAAGTTTATCAGAACGTTTTGCAGGAAAACCTGAGGCCGTCTGTCAGAAAGTTGAAGCTAAAAAGAGGACGGATGCTGCAACAAGACAATGATCCAAAACACAGAAGTAAATCAACTTTAGAATAGTTTCAGAAGAACCAAATACACATTCTGGAGTGGCCAAGTCAAAGTCCAGACTTGAACCCCATTGAGATGCTGTGGCATGACCTAAAGACAGTCATTCATGCCAAACATCGCAGGAATCTGACTGAACAACAGCAGTTTTGTAGAGAAGAATGGGCCAATATTAGTCCTGATCGACGTGCCAGACTGATCTGATCTGCAGCTACCGGAACCATCTGGTTGAAGTTATTGCTGCCGGGGGGAGGGGGCATAAAATATTAAATTTGACGGTTCACTTACTTATTTTTGCCCCTTCCGTCATTGTTGGCATACTATCCTCATTAAAATATGAAAACTTATAAATGTTTGGCTGGTTTTAGTTAAAGCAGACACTGTTTTTACATCTGTGTGATATCGACAAAGATCAGATCACATTTAATGGTGATTTTATGCAGAAATGTGAGAACTTCCAAAAGGTTCAGGTACTTTTCCATACCACTCTACACTCTTTCCCCCACAATAAAAACAATTACACTAATATGGATAAGTTGATCTCTTATGGTAATATATAAACTTGTCCATAATATTCCATTCATTGTGGAGGTAAATAAACTTCCATTATATTTATTTTTAATAATATATATAAAATAATGTCTCTACACACAGAATTCTCAGGTTAAGACACTCCTGAATGGGAAAATATTGCCTCTTGTTAAGAAAGAAATTTGAGAATATGAAAGGCAAAAATACAGTATGGCTGGTACTCTCAGTTCCCTGTATATACAGTGGGGCAAATAAGTATTTAGTCAACCACTAAATGTGCAAGTTCTCCCACTTGAAAATATTAGAGTGGCCTATAATTGTAAACATGGGTAAGCCTCAACCATGAGAGACAGAATGTGAAAAAAAAAACAGAAAATCACATTGTTTGATTTTTAAAGAATGTATTTGCAAATCATGGTGGAAAATAAGTATTCGGTCAATACCAAAAGTTCATCCCAATACTTTGTTTATGTACCCTTTGTTGGCAATAACGGAGGCCAAACGTTTTTTGTAACTCTTCATAAGCTTTTCACACACTGTTGCTGGTATTTTGGCCCATTCCTCCATGCGGATCTCCTCTAGAGCAGTGATGTTTTGGGGCTGTTGTTGGGCAACACAGACTTTCAACTCCCTCCACAGATTTTCTATGGGGTTGAGATCTGGAGACTGACTAGGCCACTGCAGGACCTTGAAATGCTTCTTACGAAGCCACTCCTTACTCTACTCCAAACACGAGAACCTGTGTTTCTACCAAAAAGTTCTATTTTGGTTTCATCTAACCATAACACATTCTCCCAGTCCTCTTCTGGATCATCCAAATGCTCTCTAGCGAACCGCAGACGGGCCTGGGTGTGTACTTTCTTCAGAAGGGGGACACGTCTGGCAGTGGAAGATTTGAGTCCCTGGCGGCGCATTGTGTTACTGATAGTAGCCTTTCACTGTGGTCCCAGCTCTCTGTAGGTCATTTACTAGGGCCCCCCGTGTAGCTCTGGGATTATTGCTCACCATTCTTGTGATCATTTTGACGCCACGGGGTGAGATCTTGCATGGAGCCCCAGATCGAGGGAGGTTATCAGTGGTCTTGTATGTCTGGCATTTTCTAATAATTGCTCCCACAGTTGATTTTACACCAAGCGTTTTACCTATCGCAGAATCAGTCTTCCCAGCCTAGTGCAGGTCTACAATTTTGTCTCTAGTGTCCTTCGACAGCTCTTTGGCCATGGTGGAGTTTGGAGTGTGACTGACTGAGGTTGTGGACAGGTTTCTTTTATACCGATGAGTTAAAACCGGTGCCATTAATACAGGTAACGAGAGGAGCCTCGTTAGACCTCGTTAGAAGAAGTTAGACCTTTTTGACAGCCAGAAATCTTGCTTATTTGTAAGTGACCAAATACTTATTTTCCACTCTAATTTGGAAATAAATTCTTTAAAAATCAAACAATGTGATTTTCTGTTTTTTTTCCCCACATTCTGTCTCTCATGGTTGGGGTTTACCCATGTTGACAATGACAGGCCTCTCTAATCTTTTCAAGTAGGAGAACTTGCACAATTGGTGGTTGACTAAATACTTATTTGCCCCACTGTAGCTGCTATGCCATTGGCTATTGCCAAGCATTCCTGGGCTCCAATCCGCTAATAGGGACCTCTACTGTATGTGTATTTGTGTATCCCAGCGTCCTCTTCATTCACCCCACGTGTTCCGACAGCTTTATATGAGCGTATTCACTTTTATTCTTTTATTATTGCTTCTTTACATCATGCAGAACTCTGATTTTATGTTTATTGTGCGATAATATAATTGTAAAATGTATTTGTTAAATGTTTTGATGCATTTTTATGCATTATAAAAGATTTATGTCTAAATTTCGAGGAGTTTGGAACAGATTAGGGCATTTACATGGAAAACGTTTTCAAGTTACAAAACCAGAACCAACTAATTTTCTAAGTATAGGTACCATTGTATTTGGAAAGGCGGAGGTGGGGAAAAGCATCTCAAAACTTTATTGAAGTGAAAGGACTAAGGATGTCCCAGTCGCATATTTTTAAGCCCATATCTGTGTCACCTGAATTTGAACCAAAGGTGTGTTACAGTCCTGTACTATTTACAGTACCTCCAGTTGCACTTTTTCCGGGAGAGTTGTATTCCTGGATTGTTACTTTTTAGTGTTCCGGCAGAGTTGTATTTCTGGATTGTTACTTACTAGCCTCTAAAAAAATTAGAAACTCAGTCCTTTTCTGATCCTTTAAATAAATGGCACTTTCGGCCAGATTTCCGATCATGTGATCGGGTCTGGGACATCCCACAGAAGTACTGTTACTTTTTGTTTGCTTACCTTGTAATGGAAGCGTTTCAAAATGTAACAAAGTAAATTAAATGAAACTAGATTGATTTCAGTGGAACTCAAAAAGTTACATGGACAAAAAAAAGTACTTGTCGCCTTTGACTCCAAAATAGTCACATTACAGATCAAAGCAGCTTGATTATTATTTTAAACTATTGATGGCTGTTGTTACTTATTTGCATCATACATCAAATTATATGTATTTTATTGTTTATTTTTAAATGTTCTCAATATTGTATTTTTAATTATGTATTTTTAATCATGATTTGTATTTGCATTTTATTTTAATTGTTATGATTTATTGGTATTAATTATTCTGTATTTTAATACTTTCCAAACTAGGTTTAGCAAAATTACAAGCAAAAAGATTTTTAAATCTTAAACTATATTTATTTATTCAATTTTGGCGTCAAGGGGTTAATTTTAAATTTACACAAACAAAAAGTAATCTTCAAAAAATTAGAATAAAAACAGAATATCAATTAAATGTTTATTTAAAATGTAAATAAATCTTTTCATGACATTCACGTTTTAGATTCATTTTTTTTTTCGAATTTAATTTTTATTTTCTTCGAAAGCCATGACATTAGTCCACAATGGGCCATCTATGAGGGTCATTCGCATCAATGTCATGTAAACTCTCGATAAGAAGGAAAGGTACCTCTAATGGAGTGTGTTTGGACAGCTGACTAGCCTGCATGACTGCGTGGCTACTGGACAGTCGAGCCACACTCCGGCTCCCTGTGTTACTTATTAAGATTAAGAGTTTATGGCTAAGCAATAAGATGATTTCAGTGTTTAAGCGCGACTAAAAATATCAAGGTTATTCGTGACTAAATAACTGAATTGATACAGTGCCATTGATGATGGTAGCCGTCCAATCACGTGGCTTTTATATTTTTGTGCTGTGAATTCAAATGGGTTTGTCACGAGTAGACATGCAATTCATTTGAAGTGGGAGGCCTCCAACTATGATATATATATGTGAATATGGCGGAAATCAGGTGACTTGAAGTTTCGCTGTGAGACCCCCAATTTGGCCAAATTTCAAAATATTCCGATATGCACGTGTGATACATTATTGAAAAGCTTAAAATCTCAATTTTCTGGGGGAAGACATTTTTTGAACAGGAGGGCATTTAAATTAAAAAAAAAAAAAAACCTAAACCCTAACTAGACGTGAGAGCATGAGAGAGCATAACTAAAGACACCATGATTTTAATGAGATATTATCGCGTACTAACCTTGTTTTGCTCCAAAAACTCCGTGTAGCATGTCTCACCGAGTATCAAGACACAGCTGTGAATGGCCACAGCCAGACTTTTGGGGGATTTTATGGGTGAAACACAGTAATTTAACAAAGGTCGCAATGCAGAAATCGCAGACATCAAAGAGTGGTTGAGATTTTCTTTTTCAAATATTTACCTTTTTAGACGTTTTTTTTTTTTTTTTTCAATTCTTCGTTGTTTGGATCGATTAAGTATTATCTAAAACACTGGGGAAAATGCGACAGTAACAAAGAAAAAAATAATACATTTAGGCGATAATTATGAGGTAGATATCCGTGACCTATTTACAGACACTATTTCTTTCATTGTGACATAATTTGTTTAGAAGTTTAAAACATGCGCGTGAATAATTTTATAGTTTTTTTTTTTTTAGATTAAATATTAAACATGAATTAATGATTCTAAGCTAAAAATGATAGACATTTCGAGTAATAAATATAGTTACTTACCTTCTTTTTATAACTGGGTTGAAACAAAAGCGGTTGCGCGGTGTCTGTAAAGGGGGGTCTCCAGGGTAAAACCGACAATTTAAAAATAGTTTGGGGGCTTAATGCGCCATGAAACTGCTATGGCAGCATATAGACATATTGTTCTATCAAACACAACAGTTGTTTTGGCTTAAAATACTGCAGTTTCTTTTAAAGAGGAGTGCAAGAGCAGAAACTACTTTTTCAGTCTTGTCTGTTTTCCACCATATATTTAAAAAGAAAAAAATCGTTGTCTCGCCCACCCGGGCGGTATGGTCTCCCCTTTCAAGCTCGGGTCCTCTACCAGAGGCCTGGGAGCATGAGGGTTCTACCCAGGATTGCGCTCTTCTGAATGGAGATGTCGGACGTTGTTCCTGGTATCTGTTGGAGACATGCACCCAGCTTGGGGGTTACTGCCCCTAGTGTCCTGATCACTACTGGCACCACTGTTGCCTTCACTCCCCACATTTTCTCCAACTCTTCCTTCAACCCTTGATATTTCTCCAGCTTTTCATCTTCTTTTTTCCTGATGTTGCTATCGCTCGGGATTGCTACATCTATCATACTGCTGTCTTCTGATGTTTATCCACCACCACTATGTCAGGCTGGTTGGCTATCACCAGTTTGTCTTTCTGGATCTGGAAGTCCCACAGGATCTTGGCTCGGTTGTTCTCGATCACCTTTGGAGGTGTCGCCCACCTTGACTCCGGGGCCTCCAGTCCGTACTCTGCACAGATGTTCCTGTACATTATGCCTGCTACCTGCTTATGTCGTTCCATGTATGCCTTGCCTGCCAGCATCTTAAACTCTGCTGTGATGTGCTGGACTGTCTCAGGGGTCTCTTTGCATAGCCTGCACCTGGGGTCCTATCTGGTGTGATAGACCCCCGCCTCTATTGATCTTGTGTTTATATACACACACACACCGGTATATGTCTATATGTTGCCATAGCAGATTCATGGCGCATTAAACCCCCAAACTATTTTTAATTTGTCCATTTTACCCCTAAAACCCCTGTTTACAGACATTTTTTGGCTTAAAATATTATTTTAAAGAGGGATGCAAGAGCAGAAACTGCTTTTTCAGCCTTGTCTGTGTTTTCCACCATATATGAAATGAAAAAGGTATAAAAAAAGGCCGGTCGTTGAAGGTGAGTCTTATATTGTGGTGCGCCTTGTAGTGCGGAAAATACGGTACATTAAGTTCATATAGTTTGTGAGCTTGATTCCATTGCTGAGAATGTGTGTTAAATTTAACTAGTGACTGCAAAACAAAAAAAAGTATGCACATGACGGAACAGATGCCTTTTTAGTTGAGGAAAATAAATAAATTATCATCAAAATTTCAAAAAGAGATTTCTGGGCCATTATGATGGTTCAGTGTAACATCGAAATGAAAGTGGAAGGACACGCCTATTCTATGTCAAATTTGGATAGTTCCTCTGTGAAAATGGTCATTATCCTCATAAAATAGATTTTTCATACTCACTAAATGATGACTTTTAAGTTTTAACTCATAAAATTTGGCAGTTATGTGGTGAAACATTGTTGCAAAAGTATGTTCTTCTACTTTTGAGCTGTGTCATTTTTTTTTTAAATGTTTGCCAACGTTACAACTTTTATTCCCTTGAGAAATTACTACTTCTCCAAAACACAAGATGAAAAAAAGAGCAGAAATATTACAGTTGAGGTTGACCAAACGCCTCCGGTGTCTTTCTCGGTGTCAAATGTCAAGGCAAAAATTCCAACCTGCTCGACAGGCCTTCTTCTCTTTTTCCGGCACCTCCATTGGTCGAAACACACCCGTGACATTTCCTGGTGGGCAAGTCGCTAGTCTGAACAGGAAATGACATCACAGTGCCGCAGGGCGTTTTGTATAAGGAGCAGATGTGTTTTCAAAAGTAGAGCAATAGGAGAAGAAACATGTCAAGGGTTTTCTTCTCCAATCCTCTGATGAGCGGTGAGTGACGCACATTTGTGTCGATTACAAGCATGTGACGTGCACATTTGTGTTATCCGCACAAGATGTTGAAGCTGACTGGAGTCCCATTCATGATGCGGCGTTCAACGGACGCACGCTGACGCTGAAAAGGCTCATTGAGCAGGTAATGCTTCACTTGTAGACTTCCTGCAAGTTTTAAATATTAACAAAGAGTATCCAGTAAAAGTACAACTGCAATCTGTATTTTTTTTTTTTTAAGATGACACTTAGAATGGGAGCAGAGGTAACGGTTAGATTTACTCCGTTACATTTACTTGAGTAACTTTTTGTGTAAAATGTACTTCTAAGAGTAGATTTACAAAACCATACTTTTTAATTTTACTTGAGTAGATTTGTGAAGAAGAAGCGCTACTCTTACTCCACTGCTTTTCGGCTACACTTGTCATTACATTTTTCCTATTTAATCTACATATTACATTTTTACTTTTTTTCCTTGCCATACACGCCAACAGTGGCTCTACCAGTTTCACTAATGAGACCTTGCAAGAATAATCACATGACTCCATTCTACCAATCAGATTCAAGCTAACTGGTTTATGATCACGCCGGCCTGTCCAATCACAGTGTCTTTAAAGCACAGCGAAAAATTAAGTGTTTGACCACCGCGCTGCCGTCAACTGGACTTGAAAGCCCAGATTTTAATCGCTCTTCCAGATTTTAATCGGCACTGATTGACCACGAAAAACTGAATAGTGCTTCATTTCTGTAGATTTTTTTTTCTCTCGCCAGAATCCAATGATTTTTTTTTTTTTTTTTGTATTTCTTTGGCTTAAAGTGATTATGTAACAGGGTATAGTACTGTATAATAACACCAATTCATATAGATAACTTTGTGCTGAGACAAAAAATACAAATGTTTAAAAACAGAAAAATCAAACAGCTTAAGCAGTTACTCACAACGTTACACATTACTTGAGTATTCTTATGACAAAATACTTTTTTACTTGTAATTAAGTACATTGTTTGGATGACTATTTTTACGTTAACTTGGGTAATAATATTTTGCAGTAACGCTACTCTTACTTGAGTAAAACTTTTGTCTACTCTACCCACCTCTGAATGGGAGTCAATTTAACGCTTTCAGTGCTACTGACGATTACAGAAGTCGAATTTAATGGCGTTGCATAATCCTTCTGCTGTGAACTTGAATGATTTTATCACTTTTAGACATCCAATCCATTTGAACTGGAAGGGATGGCTACAAATACACTAGGGTTGTTCCGATCATGTTTTTTTTGCTCCCGATCCGATCCTGATCGTTTTAGTTTGAGTATCTGCCGATCCCGATATTTCCCAATCCGATTGTTTTTTTTTGCTCCCGATTCAATTCCAATCATTCCCGATAATTTTTCCCGATCGTATACATTTTGGCAATGCATTAAGAAAAAAATGAATAAAACTCGGACGAATATATACATTCAACATACAGTATATAAGTACTGTATTTGTTTATTATGACAATAAATCCTCAAGATGGCATTTACATTATTAACATTCTTTCTGTGAGAGGGATCCACGGATAGAAAGACTTGTGAATTTGTATATTGTGACTAAATATTGCCATCTAGTGTATTTGTTGAGCTTTCAGTAAATGATACTGTAGACATGCCCAAATGCATGATGGGAAGTGGAACCATGACTGTGCGTAGTGCTACCAATTGATATATCTTCTCTGCGTCTGCAAAGATCAATTGCTACCTTGCTTCCCTACATTGCTTCCCATGATATTTCTAATCGTAGGGAGAGGGATTGTAAGGCTTTAGCTAATTGAAAAAAGGCTCCAAAGGCTGCCAAAATTCACTCTACTCATTTTACGCTGCCTTTTATCTCTCTATATAGGTAAAATGGCGCTATTACAGATTGAGCGCGACAATGTGTGAGTGGGTCGTACAGCGCATGCATTAATTGCGTTAAATATTTTAACGTGATACATTTTTTAAAAAATTAATTATCGCCGTTATCAGGATAAATTTGATAACCCTACTTTAAGCCTAAACTAATGACTCTGGATGAGTGTAACATATTATGTCTGTAACATTAAATACAATTAGAAAACGATTTAATTAAAAAATATATATCTATATTAAAAAAAGGCATGGCTGATATTTTTTTGCCGATTCCGATACTTTGAAAATGACGTGATCGGACCCGATTATACATTTGTTGATTTGCTGCCAGAACTCCCAGTTCAAATGGATTCTATCGCCATCAATGGCTGCCAATGAAAGGAAGGAAATGTTTAAATAACAATAATACATTTTATTTCTAAAGCGCCTTTCAAGACACGCAAAGACACTTTACAAAAAATGGGAACACAATAGCTCAACAGGAATAACAAAACAATCATAAAATTAGATTAAAAGCAGGATAAGAGTATATATAAAGTTTAAGAGGTCAGGATAAAACTGAGATTAGGATCATGGTGGGTAAGAAAGGGTAAACAGGTGTGTTTTGAGTTGATTTGAAAAGTGAGAGGGTAGATATATTGCGAAGATCGAAGGGTAGGGAGTTCCAGAGCTGGAGGGCACAGTGGCTAAAAGCTCTGGAACCAAAGGTGGCGAGACGGACACGGGGGACCGAAAGGTGGAGGTTAGAGGAAGAGTGAAGTGAACTGGGAGTTAATACAGAGGAGATTGCATAGGTTGGGAGGGGCCAGGCCATGGAGTGCTTTAAAGGTAATTACAAGGATCTTGTAATTGATTCTTAGCTTGACAGGGAGCCAGTGAAGTTGACGGAGGATGGGGGTGATGTGGTGGTTGGTGGGGGTCCGAGTGATGAGGTGTGCTGCTGAGTTTTGGAGGAGCTGCAGTTTCTAAAGGGACTTATTTGGGAGACGGAAGAGCAGTGAGTTACAGTAATCGAGCCGGGAAGTGACTAGACTACAGAAAAGAGTGGAAGCGGTATGGCGGGTGAGAGAAGGGAGGAGATGAGAAATACTGCGAAGGTGGAAGTAGGCCGATTTGGTGATGTTGTTGATATGCGAGCGGAAGGAGAGCGTGCTATCGAGGATGACACCCAGACGCTTAACCTGAGTGGAGGGAGAGATCAGTACATTGTTGATGGTAACAGGGAAGTTATTGTCATCAGAGAGTGTGGTGTTGTTGCCTACAAGGAGGACTTCTGATTTTGAGCTATTGAGGAGGAGGAAGTTGGAGGAGAACCAAGAATTAATGTTTTCTAAACAGTGGGTGAGGGTGGAAGGGAAGAGGTTGGTTTTGAGGAAATGTAGAGCTGGGTGTCATCCGCATAGCAGTGGAAGTGAATGTTTTGTTTGCGAAAGATGGAACCGAGGGAGAGAATATAAATGATGAAGAGGAGTGGCTCCAGGACGGAACCCTGGGGCACGCCAGCGGTTACAGGGAGGGATTTTTTTGTGGGAGCCAAATTTGACAAATTGTGTGCGGTCGGACAGGTGGAAGTGAACCTAGAATGGGGTGTGTGGGTGAAACCAAGGGAGGAGAGCCAGCAGAGAAGGATTGTGTGAGAAATGGTGTCGAAGGCAGCAGTGAGATCAAGAAGGAAAAGGATTGATAATAAATCAGAGTCAGAAGGGATGAGGAGGTCGTTTATAATTTTAAGTAAAGCTGTTTTAGTGCTACGGGGGGTGGAAATCGGATAGAAACTGCTTGTAAATGTTATTAGTAATTAGGTGGTTATGGAGTTGGGTTGCAACGGTTTGTTTCAAGAATTTTGGAAATGAAAGGTAAGTTGGAAATGGGGCGGAGGTTACTGAAATTGGTGGGATCCAAACCGGTTTTTTAAAGAATGGGCGGGATGGAAGCCGATTTGAGAGATGAGGGGACTGTACCAGACATGAGCGAGGAGTGAATGATATTAATGATGAGGGGGACAATTGAGGGAAGACAGGTTTTGATGAGGGCAGAGGCTCAAGATGACAGGTAGTGGGTTTGGATTTAGTAATGATGTCACAGATAACCGGGCTTAAAGGAATGGTAAAACTGGACAGTGTGCTGTTGAGAGGGACATGAAAGGGAATGGAGTCAGTCCCCTATTGCTAAAGTAACCTGATTTTGTTGTGTGTGGTCAAACAGGGTGCCTGCGTGAACCTGAGCACTTTGGATGGGGCCTCCCCCCTCCATGTAGCGTGTGTTGGAGGCCACGCGGCCTGCGCCAAGCTGCTACTGCAACACGGTGCTAATGTCAGTCATATTTGTGCTTATTCAGCACATGCTCATCTATGAAAAGTCCTAATCTGTTTGAATTCATTTGCTATCATAAGGTAGACTGTCAGTCTTTAGATGGCTCTCCCATACATGTAGCAGCAGCAAAAGGTAAGCGTTTCTGCATCGGTCATGCGTCTGTCTGTATTGTGACTGTTTTCCACACAGGTTACCTAGAATGCATTGAGACTTTAGCGCAGCACTGTGCCGATGTGGATCTGAGCCTGGGTCGATCTGGCACCCCGCTTCATGTTGCCTGCATTAATCAGCAACTGAATGCTGTCAAGAAGCTGCTATATCTTGGTAAACAAACTGATGAAGCAATGCACTGAACTACTGACACTGGATTTAGTCAAATAAAATTGTACAGCTTAATTTTCATAAATTGTTAAAAAGAATACAGTGAGGAGCAGAACTATTTGCACTCCTTGTGATTTTGCAAGTTTACCACTTTGAAAATAGTTAGAGGTCTGAAATTTAAATCAAAGCTGCATTTCCACTTACAGAGACATGATCTAAAAAAAAAAATCTGGAACACACATTGTTTGATTTTTTAATTATTTGTTATTTTCTGGGTTTCATAAGTAATTATACCCCTGAGAATCAGCAATAATTATGACACTCAAAAAGTTGTCAGTCTACCTTAAAAAAAGTCCACCTTAACGCCATGAGTAACCACCCGTTTGAGCTCATAGTTGTCACCTGTGCACCCCACAGTCAATCATAATCCAACTGCTACCATGGGCAAGACCAGAGAGCTTTCGAAAGACACCAGGGGAAAAAATTGTTGAGCTCCACAAAGATAGAAAAGGCTATGGGAAAGTTGGAAAGCAACTTGGTGAGAATAAAACAACAGTTGCAGCAATTGTTAGAAAATGAAAAAGGCTAAACAAGACAATCTACCTCGGACTGGGGCGCCATGTAAAATCTCTCCTCGTGGGGCATCACTCTGATGAGACACTGATGAGAAAAGTGAGGGCTCAGCCTAGGACTACACGGCAGGAGCTGGTCAATGATCTGAAGAGAGCAGGAGGCACAGTTTCAAAGGCTACTGTCAGTAGAACACTACGGGCCAATGGTTTAAAATCATGCCATGCTCAGAATGTTCCCCTGCTGAAGCCAGTACATGTGAAGGCCCGTCTGAAGTTTGCCAGGGATCATCTGAATGATGCAGGGGGGTCATGGAAGAAAGTCATGTGGTCAGATGAGACCAAAGTAGAACTTTTTGGTGCAAACATTACTCGTTGTATGTGAAGGAAAAAGAAAATGAGTACAATCCCAAGAACACTATCCCCACTGGGAAGTATGGCACTGGAAACCTCATACTTTGGGGATGGTTTTTAGCAAATGGGATAGGACGACTGTACTGTATAAAGCAAAGCATGAATGGTGAAATGTATCGTCAGATTTTGAGCCAAAACCTCCTTCCCTCAGTCAGAGACTTGGAGATGAGTCGTGGCTGGATCTTCCAACACACAGCACACAGCCAAGCTGACCAAGGAGTGGCTGTGGAAAAAGCATTTCAAAGTTCTGGAGTGGCCTAGCCAGTCTCCAGACCTCAATCCATTCAAAAATTTTGGGATTAAGATGAAACTTCGTGTTCCTCAACGGCAGCCCCGAAACCTGACAGATCTAGAGAAGATTTGTGTGGAGAAATGTGCCAAAATTCCTGTTTCCATATCTGAAAACCTGGTGAAGAACTGCAGAAAGCGTCTGACCTCTGTAATTGCAAACAAAGGCTTCAGCACTAAATATTAGCACTGATTTTCTCAGGGGTACAAATACTTACGAACCCCAGTAAATTACTAATAAACTATTGAAAAATCATACAATGTGAGTTCCAGATTTTTTTTTAAGATTATGTCTCTGTAAGTGAAAATGCATCTATGATTGAAATTTTAGACCTCCACCTATATTCTAAGAGTGTGAACTTGCAAAATCACAAGGGGTGCAAATGCTTCTGCTCCTCACTGGATATAATTGTATTATTTTTAAGTAGAAAGTAAATAAATGGGGGGCTGGGAGTAGCGCTGTGGGGAACACCAAATGAAAAGATATTGGACCAGAATTAAATCAGCAAAAAAAAAAAAAAAAAGGGAATGAAGCCATTGTGTTTAGAGGATTGTCAATACTGAATGAAAAGCAAAGTACAGATCGTGGAAGTAAGATGCCAGAGTTCTTTTTCTCAGATAGTCAAAATCAGGTTCTCATATGGCGATTGTGTTGCATGCTGTTGCTGAACGTACCGTGTGAGAGTGACTGGCCGCGACAGGCGGAGCATCTCGGGGCGTTTTGTGAGTCTTGCTCTCTTGAAAGTGGCGGTTTATAAGACAGCATCATGTATTCACTTTGAAACGTTGTGAAAAAAATGAATGGGAAAAAATTAGCATACCTTTAGCTTGAAATATTTACGTAAAATGAATGATAAATGCCTGATTTTTTTGCTTTTAACCAAGAAACTGGACTATTTTATGTTCATATCCATAGAAATTTTGGGATGTACGCATTTAACTTACAAGAATTTTCAACTTAAAAAGCTCTTTGTTTTGTGATGGCTGCCATGTTGTATCCATACACAATAGCGTAACTATACATTGAAATGATCAGGTAATTTTCGGCCAACTGCTCGTTTTTGGGCAAAAAATGAGTCATTTAGACATTTCTGCGTCCATACAAAAAATTTCAATATAAAAACGACGAGAGCCAGATAGCCGGCAACACGTGCTGAAGCAATAGGAACATCAGAATTAAACCTAAATAAGTTATTATATGTAGAAAAATGCAAATTTTGCTTTTGTTGAGTAAAATTAAGATGATTTGGCATGCTTTCCTCAAGTGTTAAGTTTCTGATGTGAGTGATTTATTTCGCTATTTTGGGCAAAAACCCATATATGTTAAATTTTGCTATTGATCCTGAAAATTTAGGTGACTATCCCTGCATTTGGTGATTTTTGTGCATCCAGTGTAAAATTTGATAATTTTACAGCCATTTTAAGTTTTGTTATACTTACATTAAAAAAATAATCAGGATTTTATTAGGGAACGACTTCGAATTTTTTTGTCGCTGCTCATGGAGACTTATATATGCCCAAGGCTTTGGTTTTGAAAGTATTTGAATTGTAACTTTTTGAAAATAGGCCTCCTACCGATCGGCCTCGAGCCCCGTGTCCCGTCACCTTATAGTGAAGTCTGTGGTTTAACATGTAAAAATAATGTTATGCTACATTATGTGCAGCTTCACAGCACCACGCTATGATGCTCAACGCTCCCTCCCCTCTCAGGAGGAAGGTATTTCCTCTCCTATGTGTCCAATCAATGAGTGCAGCATTTGTCTACGTGATGCTACACGGAAAATCCGGTTGAGCAGTGTGAATGCTGAACTTTTTCAGCAACTCATTTGCAAGTGTTGCTGCGAGTCAACTCTCCAACAGGACTCAAATAAGCCCCCAATATTTTCAGAAAAACAATCAATTCGAACCAATGGTGTTACCAGGATGCCAAGTGTGGGTGGGCATTAGTCTTACCTGGGGGGACGAAAAAAAAAAAAAAAAAAAAGCTACAATGCTCAAGTAGGTCGAAATCCAGCGTAGGGGTACTGCACCTTCAAACATGTTTTGTTTTCTGCTTAAGATAACCGTTGTTGTGATTTGGTCTAAACAAATAAAAGTTGATTTGATTTTGACTTAGAACACATCCGTAACTGAACAGTATGGACATGCAGGTGACAATGTTTTTTTTTAGGTAACCTACCCTCGGTTTTATTATTGTTATTATAGTTATTCATTGTTCCGCAGCCCCTTTGAGCTCAATTTGACCCCCTCAGAATGCTTTAAAATGCACCAAAATCGGCAGGCAGGTCAAGTCAGGTGCAATCTCTGATAGTGTGTAAAGACAAATTCCAAATACACTATGTAGCGCCCCCTAGCAGTCATTCTTTGTCCCGCCGACGCTTTGAGCCCTACTTTGACCCCCTCAGAATGCTTCAAAACTCACCAAACTCAACAGCCAGGTGAACACTGGTGAAAACTTTTGATAAAATGTAAATAAATAAATAAATAAAATCAAAGTGTAGCGCCCCCTAGGAACAAAACCAACATTTCATTTTTTTTAAGGCGAAAGAGGAGGTAACAACGCAAAGGTTAAAACCATACGCGGTGCTCAGACTGCCGTTACTACTACATCCAGTTTTCTTTGGCTGGGCAGAGCATGTCCGTGGGTGGGCACTGCTCACCCCTGCCCCCCCCGGTAACGCCCCTGATTCGAACGATGCTGGCAGCCCCTCCCAGTCAAAATAGATTAGATGTCTTGTGCCGTCCATGGTTCCTAATGCCCTCTTAACTCTGGTCTTCTCACTTTCAGGCGCCGATGTGAATAACTGTGCGCCGGGCGAGTCCCCTCTGCACGTGTCTGTGCGCACTCACAATCCCGAGATGGTGTCGGTTCTACTAGAGTACGGTGCCGACACCTCCCTGCGAAACTCGGACAGCAAACGGCCGGGGGATCTGGCACACCCTGGCAGCGACGTGGAGAAGCTGCTCACTCAAAACCGAGGTATTCGAATGTTCTAGACAAGGGCGTAGGTTTGCATAAGGACGGTAGGGACATAACACTACCAACTTTTCAGGAACCTTATTTACATTATATAATGACTTCAGTTATATAGGTCATTTAGATTGTCTTCCTATATTTTGTAAGGGTAGAATTGATCCTCCCATTATTAAGTAAATTACAGTAATTTCATTATGTTCAGATTTAAATTGACCCCTTTTCAGTCGCTGAATGTGCCAGTCCATTTTTTTCCCTCAGACACACATTTGATTGGCTGATGACTTAACACCCCCCCCCCCACACACACACACGCAATCACAGCCCAACAGAAATACAATATGCCGCCTCCCCCGTCCCCTTAAAAGCCGAGAAATATTAGAAGCATTTTTCCGCAAGCAGCAGCCACTGTTAGTAATGTAAAAAGACGTCAATGTTGCGGAGGTGGGGAACACGCCACAAATTTTGCTACTGCTACAGTGCTTCAAGTTGATTTTACTCACTTAGATTTCTTGAAATAAGAAAAACAGCTAGCTGAAAATAAGCTTAATAGACTTATTTTAAGCAAAAAGTTTGTATCTTTAATCTTAAAAGAAAAACTCATTTGTCAGAAATTTTCTTAATATTTTTCAAAACACTTTTGAAAGGATTTTTTTATTAGGTGAAAAATGACCACCTTTTGTAGTAATAAATAGTAGTAAACAGTAATGTTTACTTACAGTAAGTGGAAGAATCTGACGCAATAATCTGTTAACTAGCCTTTAACACTCAAAAATGGAGAAAATTATTTGACTAAATTTACCAAAAATTATCAGATTAAGGCCTTATAAATTTGCAGTGTGAAAGTTAGTATAGGTCTATACAGATTTATTTTGCATTAATCATTTAGCCTATCAATTAATTAGGTTCATAATGGTGAGAAATGTAGCCCTGAGCCCCATTCACCAAATATGTTTGGTCTTATTAATGTCCCCAGCAAAAAGTGTACATGCAGGTTATATTGTTCTATTGTCCCTACCAATATTAAGACCAAACCTACGCCCTTGGTTCTTGAGTAGGACTTTAAGAGCCAGAGCTTGGACTTTTTTTTTTTTTTTTTTTGACCATCAGGAATCCCCACGCTGATGCAGCTGTGCCGCCTACACATCAGGACGGTTTTAGGCAAAAGAAGGTTGTGCATCGTCCCTCACCTCCAATTGCCCGCATCACTCAAAAACTACCTTCTATGGAGATCCTGATATCACCAACAGAGGGCGCGCTCGTACAATCTTTGAGGACAAACTAGATTTGGAAAAGATGTTCAACTGAAGGTCATCAACTGATCGCCAGCATGTTCTATTCATGAGCTGCTGGCACACTTTTTGGCCTTTCATCTCGTCTTGTTGATGTTCCAAAAAGATTTTGTTGGGGCCCCCCAACAGGCTAAGCTTGAGCCTTTCAAGATGAATTTACATATTTTAGAGAGGAATATTTTCGCCACAGGCGCTTTTACTTTGAGATAAAATCTCCATTTTTTGGGAGGTACCTTTCACATCAATTTTGTGAAATTACAAAGATGGCTTGAATATTTGTATTTTATATACCTGGTTTCTCAAGTTAACTCATTGGCTGCGATAGACAAGTGATAGCGCAAATAGTTTAGACGTCTATCGCCGTCAATGGCACGGAAACAAAATGTTTCAGCGTTTCATAGGAGTTTTAATGTTTTTTGTCTATATGTGCCCGTTGTTTGGCAGAGGTTGGATTAAAGTCCTGTAATATTTATAGAAAATTGTGATTTTAACTGAAAACATTTGTAGATTTCCTCACAATTTCTCACATATTGCTATATCAAAGATTGGGGATGAAGTACAACAGCAATAATAAAGTTTAGGAATTATGATCTGCATTTTTTTTTTTTCCCGACTGAACAGGGTTTTTTTGGCAAAACATATTAGCAAATTGCAATATAAGGAAATTTTAAGTTAAAATAAAAAAATATATTTTAAATAAAACTAAAATAAATGCAGTACTTTAGGTGAGTGTAAAAAAAATATTCTAAATAAAACTAAAATAAATGCAGTACTTTAGGTGAGCGTAAACCCACAGCTAGAGCTTAACATTATCATCAGAAAAATAATTGAATTATTTTCCATAAAAAGCACATGTGTATGACTCTTATCATGTTTACATTATAAACACATTCTCTTTCTCAACACAGACAGTTGCCAGAGAGAAAAAAAGTGTTTTACCACCGCTTCGGCAGCCACCCTCTGCCAACATGTTTTAGATGTCGGTTGGCCCTTCTCTAAGCTGTAGCCGTCTGTAACTTTACTGTAGCCGAAGTATTCCCAATTTCCCATACCAGCGATTTCGTTTTCTTTAATGGGGGAAAAGTTCAGTTTCATCTCCTCCATCCATCGTGTAGCACTCACTGAGACTTATCAACAACCAGTGGGGGAGGGTTGAGCCTTGCAGCTGAAAGCGAGGGATTTTCTCCCTGCATTTATGGTACATAAAATGGGCTAATACTTAGGGACGGTATGACGGATAACTTTTGCATTTTTGAAACCGTGACTTTTTCATACCACAGTATACCTTGAAATGGGTTATCGTCAAATACCTTAAATATGAGAAAACAATTGGTAAAGTGTGAGTATGTGACCAAGAAAAGAAAGTGATATAGTTTTGAATTTTTTTCAAATTATTACCAAAACTGAATTTTCCTCCTGAAAAGTCTCTCTAAAAACCTTTAAAAATAATGTATTGTGCAATCAAAACCTACTTTAATATTGTAATGTTGCTTATAAAACTAAATCACAAATTCACGCAGTTCATTATAATTGTGCATTAACAAAAAAGTGAAGCCTGTTTTTTTTTTTTTTAATCTCTGCTATTTGTACATATACTACTGGAAATACCACTACATATGCTAACACGCCATTAGTAGTATTACTAATGCATCATAACTTTACCGAGTGGACACCATTTAAGGAGGGGATACACCTAATAATCAACAGTGTTGTTAATCTTACTTTAAAATGTAATGACAATTACATATTATTTATCCCAAAAAGTAATTGACTTAGCAACTAATTACTAAGTAAGTAATTAATTAATCAGCAAAGTAACCGACGTCACTTTTCATGTTCTATGCATTATTACATCGCACATTCTATAACAACTTTCACATCAAAGATGTCAATATGAACGGATTTTTTCTTTCTCAAAAAAAAAAAAAAAAAATATATATATATATATATATATATATATATATATATATATATATATATATATATATATATATATATATATATACGATACATATATACGAGTGTAACGGTATACAAATGCTGTGAGGAAAAAAAAAAAAAAAACCTTCTTGTTTTTCCTGTTGTACTGAACCCGCATTGAACCCTGACCCCCGTATCGAGGTACGCACTGAACCGTGACTTGTGTGTATCACCACACCCCTAATATATACTGCATATATAGATTTTTCAATATGCAGTTGAAGCTCTGAATCTCTTGCCTCTCCTGTCTTTGCTCTAGTTTTTTTTTTTTTTTATTAACCCACAATGTTCACACAAGGTTCATGGAAACATAACTCAAGAAAAGTTTAGGGCAGATGACTACGTATTTTTGGTCATTAAAAAAAAAAAAAAAAAAAAAAATCCAAATTATTCTTACATTGTAGCGTCTACAAGCACAATACTAATTTGGTGATGAAGATGCATACTTGGCAGAAAAACAGTCCGCTATTTTCAATAAATTGTACCCGCTTTGACGTCATCAACTGTATGTTAAAAAAAAGTTGCCCAAGAGTTTAAGATGACGCTCGTCACGCTAAATGCGAACAAGAACGCGAATGCTATGCTAACACTCTGAGCCACTTAGCCAATCATCACCACGTTTGCATCAGCGTCACCACACCCTTCCCTCATCCCGCTCTGCTCTCAGACAACTTGCACTTCATTCAACCAAATGATAGTAACGAGCCCCTTCACATCCTCAGTAACGGTAACTGTGTTGAAAGGAAGGGAAAATTAATTACGACTGAAAAAAATAACGCCGATATACTACAACGTCGTTATTAACAACACTGATAATCAATAAGACAGGATTGCTACCAGTCTGCCGCTTCAGAATGGCTTGGATGTCTATCGCCGTCAATGGCAGCCAGAGTCAATTCATGAAATAACAAAGCCAATAGAAAACAATATACATAAGCTATTGTTTTTTTTCTGCCATCTGCATGATGAAACTGAATGGAGCAACTAATGAACATGGAAACAACGGTGGATACGGGATAGGACCTTAGGGAACACCACGGGTAAAATAGCCTACCCCAAAAACGGCCAGCACAAATAATTATGAAAAACAGATCATCAACTGAATACAAACTAAGCATATTCAGTCGATTAAAGCCACTAGTACTTGAAATGTTGAGTACATTTCAGCGACTCCGCCCGGAAAATCCTTGGACTTAAATGCAACACTCATTCATTTTCTATTGATCCCTCCTCCCAAACAGACTCAATGAGTACATGCTGAAACGGCAAGTGATGTGATGTCCGGAGGTCACGCTGACTTTGAGGCGCCTTTTGAGTTGATGTCAAATTGATGCAATCGAGGGGCTCACGTCTCCCAACACAGACTCTGGAATTAACGACAGCTTAGCTATTGTGACCATTAAAATGGCTTCAAGGCTGGGACATCACTCAAGTTGGCAATTAAAGTTGTTGTCTTGGAGCAGAACAGAACTAGAAGGAAAAAAATACATAAAATTATAATAAAAACTTTGAGGAAAGAGAGGAAGTATTCACTTAATGACACATTTTTTGATTTAATGCAACGTTTTTATTTTCTGGTGGGTTTTTAGGGAGAATTTTGAAAAAAAATTGACAAAAAGTTAAAAAGATTAGTGCATTAAAAATGTGTACTAGTATTTTAAGAAAGAATATTTGAAAAACAATTTAGAATTTTATGAAAAAAAACAAAATATTTGGTTATTTTTAAGACATACAGTATGTATTTTTTTTTAGATTTGTTAGATTCATAATTGGAGGGGAGTAGTAATGCGTTACATGTACTCCGTTACATTTACTGGGGTAACTATTTGAAAAAAATGTACTACTAAAAGTAGTTTTACCAAGTAATACTCTTTACTTTTACTTGAGCAGTACAAAAGCAGTTTTCACTATTCAAACAAGGAATTTTTCCAGGAATTTTTAGAGGGCACTCATGCTCTTTGGAGGAATAATGCTCCCCCTTTTTTTTTTTTTTTTTTTTTTTTTTAAATGGTATTTCTTTGACTTATCGTCTCGGCCCGAATATAAGACGGTGTTTTTTGCATTGAAATACGACTAAAAAAGAGGGGGTCGTCTTATATTTGCGGTCTAGACGTTATATCCATTCAGGACGCTAGAGGGCGCCAGATATCTTTGAAGCGATGTTCTGTCATGACAGATCTCAGCTACTCTTTTTAGTTTGACCAGTTTGCATTATTTTACTGCAATGTTTTTCCTTATTCAGATTCGTTTCAAGACTAACTTACAGTTAGAATTCACTTTGATGGTTAATACAGTTATTGCCATTTTGTTGTTTTATCACAATAGATTGATTTATTTACATTTCAAAAACCAGAAGCCATTCATTTAGGAATGTGATTGCACTTTAGTTTTCATATTTAAATGTTCAGATATTAAGATTTGAATGAGGCAAAATAACATGCTTTTTCTCTTAAATATATTGTTATATTTGCTTCGGATGTACTGTAATTATTTTCTGTATAAAAATTAATTTGGTGTTTGGTGTTTTCAAACTTAAAAAAAAAAAGAAGGGAAGTCAGAAAAAAGTCTTATAATCAGGGCCGTCATATTAGGGCCAATACGCTAATATGGTTATGTAATTTGTTATTGTGCAGTATAACTATACAACAGTTCACATAGATAGGTTTGTGCTGAGAGAGACAAAAAAATACCATTATTTATTAAAAAATTTTTAAAAAAGCATTCTTTTCACTGTATACTTTTTTACTTGTACTTGACTACATTTTTTGGGGACTACTTTTACTTGAGTAATATTATTTTATAGTAACGCTACTCTTACATGAGTAAAATACTTGGCTACTCTACCCACCTCTGTTCTTAATACTAACAAAGTGTTGTCTTTGTCAACAATGGCGATAACGAAAATATTTCGCCGATGAACAATTTTTTCATGATGATGACATCACAATGACAGGCTAAAAAACATGGCTTGGGAGACTACAACATAACAAGACAACTTCCAGTTTTCGCCTGACGAGATGAAAATGCGACTGTTTCTGTCATATGTTAACAATGTGTGACATATTTCATATTGTGAGTACGTCAGCTTACATCGTAGCAGTGTTTGGGTCATGTCACTCATGTGAGATGTGTTGTGCCTCTCCCTACCTCTCCTAATCAGAGTTTAGGATGTGTCTAAAGCTAGCTAAAGCTCCATCTTGCTTGTTTGGAAATACGGTAAGATTTTTTCCCCCTATCTTTGCAAGACAGAATACGCAATGTTGCTGGCTGATCGGAGACAAGGTGGAGACGAGCTCTGTAATAAAACACACATCTCCTGTAATCTGCGATGGGAGGACCACCAATGGGCAATGAATTGAAGCATATTATTGCGACGCACGTTTCAAGGTTCAAGAAAAATATGTGAATGCATTGTCAGGTCGAACGAGTCGGCTGGTACCACATTTAAAATTACAGTTTAGCGGACAGGCAGATGCACTGATCAAAAGAGTCAGAAATGGCTGGCGAAGACATAGGTTCCTGACACCTGTTCTAAACTTTAGATGATAAACTAAACAATGTGGAAAAGAAAAGAGGAGCAGGACCACGTCTTGATCGTCTGCCTCCATTGTTTACAATGCCAGCGTGCTGCACTAAAAATGGCGATGGCACGCTCCATGACGTCAATTCCTTTGTATCCGATTGTTGTATGGAGACAGCAGTCTATATTAAGTGGTGGGTAATATTACCCGACAACATTTTCCGTGTAACAACTAGGGGTGAAAGTGGCTAGAATTTCTTGCCGAAACTCCCCGACGTGAAGGTCGCCACGGAGCAAGAAATTTTGTTTATTTATCTATTTTCATTTTTTTTTGGGGGGGGGGGGGGGGGGGGGTGTCAAACCTCCTAAAACTACTGAAATGCAAAGAAAACTGTTTTGGCATAGTTATTTCTATAACACAAAAACTTTTTTTTTTTTTTACTCAAAATTGTATTTTTTCAATGATTTGCAAAATAAAACCTAACATAAAAAAGACAACAATTACCCCAACCTCCATCTCCTAATTTTTATTTTCCCTCATTTTCTCACATACTAAATGCCAAATCTAAATTTTAACTACTTAAGAACATAGGATGTATATCAAAAATGAAGTTAATGTAAACATTTTTTTTTTTTTTTTTTTTTAATAATAAAGATATAAGTAACATACATTCAGAAAAATAAGTACAAATGACTTATATTATGCAGAGTGATATGATATGAATGACCGAGCCCGGGCATGGGCGATGGCCGAGTGGGAGCGTGACTCTCCAATTTGTTACTCACTCACTGCTTTCAGAGAAGCCCTAATCAGGACGTTCGATCCAGTCTGCACCGAACGGCCTCGTGCGTGGGAACTGGGAAACTTGCTGCAAGGCAGCCGCTCTGTCAATGACTATGCCATCGAGTTCCGAAGGAGCATCCTTTTTGAAGGGGCTTTCCGTTCCTATCTGGGAGCGACTCATTCCCCTGGATCTACCTGACGACCTCAAATCCCTCATTGCTTTAGCCAATCGGACAGACCATCGGCTGCAGGAGCTCCAGAGGGTCTGACCAAACCACTCCGAGAAACCCTCTCCCCGGACATCTGAGCGTCCCGAGATGCTTCACCCTTCTCTGCATCATGCCACACCGCAAACTGTACACGCCAAGCCCATGCAGCTCGGGCCAACTGGTCTTTTTAAAGAGGAGCGCAAGCGCCACCAACTGGAGAGAAGGTGCTTCTACTGCGGGGCCTCAGGACACCTTGTAGCTGCCTGTCCCTCTTGCCACGACCAACCAGGTGAACCACGACGTACTCCGGAGAGTACACCCCGCTCGACCACCGATATCCAGGTAACGCACGGGGCCAAGACACATTCCGGGCCCTCATTGACACTGCAACGGATGAAAGCCTGATGCCTTGGGGGGGGGTAAACTGTTGGGACTGCAGGCTCTTCCTCTCAGGTCCCTTGACGGCAACAGGGTGTTTACGATAACCCATACTAAAGATGCACCGATACCGATACTAGTATCGGCAGGGGGCGCCGATCCGGCCCGAAATGGTGGTATCGGTATCGGCGAGTACCAACAAAGGCGGCGCCGATACCATTTACCGGTCCATTATTATAACATTTGACCGCAGCCTCTTTTTCCTCCTGGCGCTCACTACATTGTCTCTGTGTTGTGTGATAACACGTGAACACCAAGCAGCTATCGCTATTGGCCTGCTCCAGACCAATGACAGCGGGCCAATAGCCACTCTGACCAATGACAAAGATGCTTTTTCATATGGAGGAAAACAAACCAGGAGAAATGGCGGCGGTTGGGAAATATTTCAAAATAGAAATCCCGTCGATTAAAATCAATGGCTGCATTTTGCGGTCTGAAAATTTCGAGATGTGGAGTTAAATCGGCCAGTTTCAATACCTCGAACCTGATAAAACATTTGAAGACGAAACATGAACTGTGACGGAGTAGCCCCGTCAGATCCCGGGGAGACTCGGCGTCCGCAATATAACGCGTGAGACACGGTGGACTCGGCGTTATCAATAGTATTCATTTTGACACAATATTACTAATTTTGACTCACACACACGTGCGCACGTACATTCACACCGTACCTGTTGAATCTTTAGGCATCGCAGGGGTCTGGGGTGCACACTAGACTGCCGCCACAACATCGTTATGCCGTACTCACTCTTAACAAACATTTCCAAAGGTAGTCACCCTCCATTCACGTGCTGAACTGTCAAAACAGAGCGCGGATTCACTTCCTGGTTTTATGACGTCGCGAGCGGGCCGTCAGCGAGTGACGTCACAATACGGCTTGAGTTTTTGGCCATCGTAAATTTATTTTTCTTTCCAAATGTTTTTTCGGTATGGTAGTACCAGTATTTTGTTTATTGTATTTTTCATTAATTTATAGTGAAGCTAATATTACATAAACTGGAGTTATTGAACAGAAAACTAAACTTTTGGAGTTAATTGGCTGGAGGGGAGGGGCCAGGAGGAATATAAAGAGCGACCTACCTTTCCTACCTGAGTCACTTGGAGTCACGCAGTGGTGCAGAGCAGGTAATAGACCTTTTTATTTTATTTGTCATGCAAGTAATGTTTTTGTAAATATGGTGAATGTATCTTTTGTAAATAATCACTTTTTCACTTTGTCACAGAACACTGCTGTTAATTTGTTGGGAACGTCGTTAATAAAACACTTAAAAAAAACATCATTCTGCTTCGGTTGCCATTTTTGGGAGCAAGAGCCCCGCCACATATGGTGGCAGTGGTGGGATGGCAAACCGAAGAAAACGACGTTCCCAACAGCGAAAGATGGAGGAGGAAGACTTCTCAGTGGGAACAGCGAAAGATGGAGGAGGAAGACTTCTCAGTGGACCAGGGGGCTGCAGCAGCACAACAGCCCGTAGGGGAGCTCCTTGGCCTCATGAAAGAGTTTTTGGCGGGTCAGCAGAGGAGAGAGGAGGGGATGTTGGACGAGATACGCAACCTACGTGTCTCGCTGAGACCAGCTACCCCGGCCTTTTCAGCTGAGCATGACGGGTTATCCAGCGTGGGCAGCCCACGGATGGAGCTGCCTACACCAGCCCAGTCAAGGCGGCCTCTAGGACAGTCCACAACATTGCGGGCGGGGCCAGAACAGAGCGCCGCCGGAGCCAACCTTCCACCGCCAAATATGGAGCCGAGGCCATATGCAGCTGAGCCGAAAATTCCGCCATATGAGAAGGGAGAAGACCTCGAGAACTACCTGTTACGTTTCGAAAGAATAGCGAAGACTTGGCGATGGCCAGAGACTGAGTGGGCATGCCGGCTTGTGCCACTTCTCTCGGGGAAAGCGCTGGAAGCATATACAGCCATGGATGAAGGGGAAGCACACCGCTACTCAGACCTAAAAGCAGCCCTGTTGGCCAAGTTCGACATTTCACCCGAAACCTACAGACAGCAGTTCCGCACCACCATGATTCCACCTGGAGAGACACCGACCGAGACCTACCACCGTTTAAAAGGCCTTTACCGAAGATGGGTGCGTCCAGACCAGCTCACCAAGGAGCAAATCGGGGAGCTCGTTATCCTGGAGCAGCTGCTTCGTGTCCTGCCTGCTGACGTCCGCACCTGGGTCCGAGAGCATGAACCTGACGATGGTCTGACGGCAGCAAAGTTGGCACTGCAGTATCAAAACGCTCGTCGGGGAGGAGTTCCACGACCCACCAGCTCAGCACCTAGACCTGCCCAGCAGTTTACACCAGCACGACATACGAGGGAGCCTATGAACAGCTCGCGAGGTACACCCAACTCTACTCCAAACCAGCCTGGGATGGGTAAGCCCTTTATTTGTTATTACTGCCAGCAACAGGGACATAAAGCTTCTGTGTGCCCAGTACGAAGGGATAAGCTTACTGGGGCCTGTTACGCGCCTCGTGCAGAGGGTAGACGGTTAACTAACCAGGATTCGAACAAGCATGTATTAAAAATTGTGACTTTAAACGGCCAGCCAGTGACAACACTGCTGGACAGTGGGAGTATTACCTCACTGGTAAAAAAGAGCTTGGTCCCAGTGACCGGTATTGACTATAACCATAAAACTGATATTGTTTGTGTTCATGGGGACAATCATTCATATCCCAAAGCGGAAGTGACTGTAAGAATTGATGGACAATCTTACTTGATGACTGTTGCAGTAGTGGAAAATTTACCAGTTGACCTGGTCCTTGGTACTGATTTCCCTGTACTGTTAGAACTTTTGAAAAATGAAAAAGGGGGAGTGAATGGGTTGAATAACCATGGTTTCTGTCCGGTTGTAACGCGGTCTCAGACAAAAATGGGCTTAGAGCCCTTACCAAACTTAGATGACAGCATATGTGAAGGAGGCCTCAAAGGGCCTAGAAAGTCAAAACTCCAGAGGCGAATCGAAAAACGGCTAAACCTAAGTGGCTCAAACTCTACCAACTTGAATATTGAGGAGGGGTGGAAGATACCCGAGAATATAGCAGAATTGCAAAGACAGGATAAAACTCTACAAAACTGTTTTAAGAACGTGAATGCTAATGCTATCGCTAATTCTAGTGCCACGGGTAAAGAACAGTTTATTCTCATCAATGATTTATTATACATTGTTAACGATACTCAAAAACGTCTGGTGATTCCGGCGTCCTGTCGGCAGATAGTCATGCACGTTGCACACACACTCCCGTGGGCTGGACATCTTGGGCGTCACAAAACCTATTTGCGCGTGAGTGCTCGGTTTTACTGGCCAGGCATGTACAACGACATACAGACATATTGCACCACATGTCCGACCTGCCAAAAAACCTCACCACCTCGCCGATCTGACAGGGCTCTCCTTCATCCACTGCCGATAATATCCACACCATTTCGCCGAATTGCCATGGACATTGTTGGACCGTTGGTCAGAAGTGCTCGGGGCCATCAGTACATTCTCGTTATTTGTGACTATGCCACTAGATATCCCGAAGCCTTTCCATTATGTACAATTACTGCTCCAGCTGTCCTCCATTGCTTCGTTCAGTTATTCTCCCGAGTCGGGATCCCCGATGAAATCCTGACTGACCAGGGAACCAATTTCACTTCACGTCTCTTACAATTATTTCATAAACAGTTAGGGATCACAGCGTTGCGCACCACACCTTATCATCCGGAAACAGACGGCCTGGTCGAGAGATTCAACCAAACGCTCAAGAGGATGTTGCAGAAATTTGTTGGCGACACCGGTAGCGATTGGGACAGATGGCTGCCATTCCTTTTATTCGCCTACCGAGAGGTACCTCAGGCATCCACTGGATTCTCTCCCTTCGAGCTATTGTATGGATGGGACGTGCAGGGACCCTTGGACTTGCTGAGCAAAACATGGGCGGCAATGGAGTCCAAAGCCAGTGAGAGGGGAATCGTCCAGTATGTGCTGCAAATGAGGGATCGGCTGTCCGACTATCTCGAGGAGGCTGAAGAGAACCTGAAAGAGGCGCAAAAGAAACAAAAACTATGGTATGACCAACAAGCCAGACACCGTGACTTCCATCCGGACCAGAAAGTATTGTTGTTGCTTCCATCATCCAACAGCAAGTTATTGGCAAAATGGCAAGGCCCCTACACCATCCTGCGACGAATGGGACCAGTCACCTACGAAATACATCAGCCAGACAAGAAAAAGACCAAGCAGACCTACCACGTGAACCTGCTGAAGGAATGGAAGGCGGCTTCTCCGGAAAATCCAGACATCACCTGTTTAGTGAGGAAAATGGACGTGGATGATGAAGATCCTGGTGTTCCTGTAGTCAACGATCCATCTGACCCTCACATAGCTCACCTCTCAGTTGACCAAGCTGCCGACCTTCAGAACATCTTCGAGGAAATACCATCCATCTTCAGGGCGGAGCCTGGCAGGACCACCGTAACCCAGCATGTAATCCGGTTGAAGGACACCAACCCCATTCGTCAACGCCCATACCGGATCCCCCAGCAACTGACAGAACAGCTGAAGCAGGAAGTGGAGTCAATGCGGACACTGGGAGTCATTGAGCCATCAACATCAGAGTGGTGCAGCCCGGTCGTTATTGTCTTTAAGAAGGACGGTTCTTTGCGCATCTGCATTGATTTCCGAAAGCTGAATTCCATCTCTGCTTTCGATGCTTATCCTATGCCAAGAATAGATGACCTTTTAGATCGCATTGGCTCAGCATCTTTCATTACGACCCTGGACTTGTGTAAAGGCTACTGGCAGGTACCGCTAGAGGCCTCCAGCCGACCATACACTGCCTTCCGAACACCTACCGGCCTGTATCAATTTACAGTAATGCCATTCGGCCTGCATGGCGCCCCAGCAACCTTCCAACGCCTCATGGACAGAGTTCTTCTAGGCTGTGAAACATTCAGTGCAGCTTACCTGGATGATGTGGTGATTTTCAGTAGCACATGGGAAGAACATCTCAAACACCTGAGGGTAGTATTAGGGAAGATCAAGGAGGCGGGGCTGACCTTAAATGTATCCAAATGTGAGTGGGCACGCCAGAAAACCCGATATCTGGGGTATCAACTGGGCGGAGGAGAGGTACGTCCTCAAATGGACAAGGTAGAAGCGATCCAGAGTTGTCCTCGTCCTCGCACAAAAAAGGAGGTGCGATCGTTCCTTGGCCTTGCGGGGTGGTATCGCAGGTTTGTCCCACAGTTTGCCACAATCGCTGCCCCACTCACTGCTCTTACTATGAAAGACAAAAAGAATCCAGTGACGTGGACGAAGGAGTGTGAAACTGCCTTTGAAAACTTAAAAACACTCCTCTGTTCATCTCCAGTGTTGCGCAGTCCTGATTTTAACCGACGCTTCTTGGTCCAGGTGGACGCTTCGGATGTTGGCCTCGGAGCAGTTCTTGCACAAGGTGACCCTGGAGCTGAGCAACCCATCCTCTGTCTGAGCAGGAAACTACTGCCACGTGAAGCCAGATACTCAGTGGTGGAAAAGGAGGGACTAGCCATCAAGTGGGCTCTGGAGAGCCTAAAATATTATTTATTGGGGAGAGAGTTTGATCTAGAGACAGACCATAGGGCCTTGACTTGGATCAACTCCATGAAAGACCATAACAGCCGGTTGACACGCTGGTACCTCTCGCTGCAGCCCTTCCAGTTCTCTGTCAAACACCGGTCTGGGAAATCGAACTTGGTAGCTGACTACCTCTCTAGGTTGCCAAGACTTTGTCAACCTTCGGGAGGAGGTGGATGGTGTGACGGAGTAGCCCCGTCAGATCCCGGGGAGACTCGGCGTCCGCAATATAACGCGTGAGACACGGTGGACTCGGCGTTATCAATAGTATTCATTTTGACACAATATTACTAATTTTGACTCACACACACGTGCGCACGTACATTCACACCGTACCTGTTGAATCTTTAGGCATCGCGGGGGTCTGGGGTGCACACTAGACTGCCGCCACAACATCGTTATGCCGTACTCACTCTTAACAAACATTTCCAAAGGTAGTCACCCTCCATTCACGTGCTGAACTGTCAAAACAGAGCGCGGATTCACTTCCTGGTTTTATGACGTCGCGAGCGGGCCGTCAGCGAGTGACGTCACAATACGGCTTGAGTTTTTGGCCATCGTAAATTTATTTTTCTTTCCAAATGTTTTTTCGGTATGGTAGTACCAGTATTTTGTTTATTGTATTTTTCATTAATTTATAGTGAAGCTAATATTACATAAACTGGAGTTATTGAACAGAAAACTAAACTTTTGGAGTTAATTGGCTGGAGGGGAGGGGCCAGGAGGAATATAAAGAGCGACCTACCTTTCCTACCTGAGTCACTTGGAGTCACGCAGTGGTGCAGAGCAGGTAATAGACCTTTTTATTTTATTTGTCATGCAAGTAATGTTTTTGTAAATATGGTGAATGTATCTTTTGTAAATAATCACTTTTTCACTTTGTCACAGAACACTGCTGTTAATTTGTTGGGAACGTCGTTAATAAAACACTTAAAAAAAACATCATTCTGCTTCGGTTGCCATTTTTGGGAGCAAGAGCCCCGCCACACGACGAGTTTGAGCCTGGAAGAGCAGGACTGCTCTCCAGAGGAAGGGCACTGGACCGGAGCAACAATCTCTGCTCAGTTCACTACGTCTACTTTACTTTTATTGTCTTTTACTGAAAGAAATGCCGCAGTAATTTGGGCACTCTTTCCAAAGTAGGTTTGCCACCTTTAAGAAATTGAAATAAGGGACTCCCCCCTCCCGAAAAAAAGGAGGCTAATAGAGAGACGGAATGCTGTGGTCAATTATTATTACTTATAATAGTTAGCGTACACAAATGCGGAAACAAAGTTGAACCTCGAAGCAGACAACAAGCGGGGGATACGTACAAGGGTTTAATGATTGCAAACAAAAAATAACACGCGATCGCAGGATAGTAGCGATAACAAAAGGAGTCCGTGACAGCAGGTTGACGGAGCTCAATGCTACAAACTCGAAGGTTAACTAAGACGATAGGCAGCGAGCCAAAAAGCCAAACTAAAAACACTCAAATACCTGCACAGGGTAGAGGTTACAAACGAGAGTAGCACACTAACAGAAAAAACCCAATGCAGGGGCGTAACAAGCAAATGTAGCGAGACTATAGTGCGAGATGTCAAATGGCGGTCAGCAAGGCAAATATCTCAGCAGCCTTCTCTGAGATCACCCGTGCTTAAATGCTGCGTTGATGAGCCTTCATTGGATTCAGGTGCGACGTCAGTAACGTCCCCACTACCAGCCCAGCAACAAAACACAATCTAACCAGCAGCAGAATGTGACAATAATTTCATGAAAGTTTCACTGTTTGGACTTTGAGATATTTTAAAAAGTTTATTCAGTTCATTCAGAGTTTATTATTATGAATTTATTTTTACTTTCTTACTGTTAGGCTAGTATTATACATGTTTTATTAATTTCACAAATGTAGCACTATTTTGGCTATTGAGAGCCAAAGGTTTATTCAACTATTGTCTACTAGGGTTTAGTGTACTTTTTCCTATTTTGCAAAGGTAAGCAACAGCCTGACAAAGAAAGCCTTGATAGCAATGATTTCACATCCAATTATGTACAGTGCCTTGCAAAAGTATTTGGCCCCCTTGAATCTTGCAACCTTTCGCCACATTTCAGGCTTCAAACATAAAGATATGAAATTAATTTTTTTTGTCAAGAATCAACAACAAGTGGGACACAATCGTGAAGTGGAACAACATTTATTGGATAATTTAAACTTTTTTAACAAATAAAAAACTGAAAAGTGGGGCGTGCAATATTATTCGGCCCCTTTACTTTCAGTGCAGAAAACTCACTCCAGAAGTTCAGTGAGGATCTCTGAATGATCCAATGTTGTCCTAAATGACCGATGATGATAAATAGAATCAACCTGTGTGCAATCAAGTCTCCGTATAAATGCACCTGCTCTGTGATAGTCTCAGAGTTCTGTTTAAAGTGCAGAGAGCATTATGAAAACCAAGGAACACACCAGGCAGGTCCGAGATACTGTTGTGGAGAAGTTTAAAGCCGGATTTGGATACAAAAAGATTTCCCAAGCTTTAAACATCTCAAGGAGCACTGTGCAAGCCATCATATTGAAATGGAAGGAGCATCAGACCACAGCAAATCTACCAAGACCCGGCCGTCCTTCCAAACTTTCTTCTCAAACAAGGAGAAAACTGATCAGAGATGCAGCCAAGAGGCCCATGATCACTCTGGATGAACTGCAGAGATCTGAAGCTGAGGTGGGAGAGTCTGTCCATAGGACAACAATCAGTCGTACACTGCACAAATCTGGCCTTTAAGGAAGAGTGGCAAGAAGAAAGTCATTTCTCAAAGATATCCATAAAAAGTCTCGTTTAAAGTTTGCCACAAGCCACCTGGGAGACACACCAAACATGTGGAAGAAGGTGCTCTGGTCAGATGAAACCAAAATTAAACTTTTTGGCCACAATGCAAAACGATATGTTTGGCGTAAAAGCAACACAGCTCATCACCCTGAACACACCATCCCCACTGTCAAACATGGTGGTGGCAGCATCATGGTTTGGGCTTGCTTTTCTTCAGCAGGGACAGGGAAGATGGTTAAAATTGACGGGAAGATGGATGCAGCCAAATACAGGAACATTCTGGAAGAAAACCTGTTGGTATCTGCACAAGACCTGAGACTGGGACGGCGATTTATCTTCCAACAGGACAATGATCCAAAACATAAAGCCAAATCTACAATGGAATGGTTCAAAAATAAACGTATCCAGGTGTTAGAATGGCCAAGTCAAAGTCCAGACCTGAATCCAATCCAGAATCTGTGGAAAGAGCTGAAGACTGCTGTTCACAAACACTCTCCATCCAACCTCACTGAGCTCGAGCCGTTTTGCATGGAAGAATGGGCAAGAATGTCAGTCTCTCGATGTGCAAAACTGATAGAAACATACCCCAAGCGACTTGCAGCCGTAATTGGAGCAAAAGGTGGCGCTACAAAGTATTAACGCAAGGGGGCCGAATAATATTGCACGCCCCACTTTTCAGTTTTTTATTTGTTAAAAAAGTTTAAATTATCCAATAAATTTTATTCCACTTCACGATTGTGTCCCACTTGTTGTTGATTCTTGACAAAAAATTTAAATTTTAGATCTTTATGTTTGAAGCCTGAAATGTGGCGAAAGGTTGCAAGGTTCAAGGGGGCCGAATACTTTTGCAAGGCACTGTAGCTCTTTGGGGGGGTGTGTGTGTGTATATACACATATATATATATATATATATATATATATGTTTAAATGGGGTGGTATCGGTAGGGTATCGGTAACGGCCGATACTGCACAGCCAGGTATCTGTATCGGGGCCAAAAAATGGTATCGGTGCAACACTAACCCATACTAACGAACCAGTTGCGGTTGAGGTACAAGGACACACAGAGACTATGAGCTTCCACCTGTTCTCAACATCAACTCAGACTGTGGTGCTGGGGTTCTCCTGGTTGTGTAAACACATTCAATGGAAAACTGGGACAATTGTGGGCTGGGGTAGTGACTGGGCAAGGAAGTGTGTGTGTGTGTGTGTGTGTGTGTGTGGGGGGGGGGGGGGGTAGTACGGTGGCTAGAAGGTTGATGTTAATAACGTCTCTTTCTACCTTTTCAGGACCGGAGATCGACCTGAGTACAGTCCCCGCTTGTTACCACCACCTAAGCCAAGTCTTCTGCAAGACCAGAGCCATGTCATTACCTCCTCACAGACCTTATGCCATCAAACTTATCCCTGAGTCCACTATCCCCAGGAGATGGCTCTACCCGATCTCTGGTCCCGAGAGACAAGCCATGAAGGATTACATCCAGTCCTCGTTAAAAGGCGGGTTAAATCCGCCCTTCTTCCTCTGCTGTTGGGGCAGGTTTTTTCTTCGTGGGGAATGACGGAGGCCTGCGCCCGTGTATTGACGATCGCCAGCTGAACGATATCACGATTAAGAACAGTTATCCACTCCCATTATTGTCATCAGTTTTCGATCAGTTGCAACAAGCCAAGGAGTTCACAAAGCTTAAGGAATGCTTACCACCTAGTTAGGATACGGGAGGGGGGTGAGTGGAAGACGGCTTTTAACACTATGGATGGCCATTATGAATACCTTGCGATGCCGTTTGGTCTTACCAACGCCCCTGCTTTCTTTCAGGCATTGATTGATGACGTTCTACGTGAATTTTTAGACCGCTTTGTATTTGTTTATTTAGATGATATTCTGATCTATTCTCCTGACCGAGCCACCCACCAGCAGCATATAGCCAAAGTACTAGAAAGACTCTTGGCCAACCGGCTGTATGTTAAAGTGCGTATGACACCTAAAAGCATGTTTATTTCATATTTCACGCGGTGTTTTATGCTCCTGAATGAAACGGGCCGCTTGGATGTGTGTGGAAGCCATCGTTTTATATATTCAATTTTTGAATCCCGCGCTATGAAAACTAGTTACTTCCGGCTCCAGTCTCGGGTTCCGGACAAATGCGAATGTGACGTCACCCGGGTCAGGATCTCACAATACAGCATTGCTTTATAGCATGCAGATGGACTGCGGATTCAGCTGATTTTGCGGATTAATTTGTTTATTTTTCGCATCACGCCAGCCAAAAGGCTGCGCCAGGTAGAGGCGTGTGAGCCTTTTTGGGTTTCAGAAAGTTTCCGTTCACCCCGAGATCGGCCAAAACAAGTGTGCGACAACTGTGGGACCATTGGACTTACGAGGAAGTGAGTAAACATCGTGTTTTGTATTATGTTAAATTAGGGCTGTCAAAATTATCGCGTTAACGGGCGTTAATTAATCTTTTTAATTAATCACGTTAAAATATTTGACGCAATTAACGCATGCACTGAATGACCCGCTCACGCATTGCCTCAAACAGATTACAATGACGCTGTTTATGGACATTAAGAGTGAAGAGAATGCCACCGGCCGCTTGGGGGCAGCACTGTTCCATACTAATGTTATTCCTTCTATTAGTGGGAGAATTAGTAATTGTGAGACGTTTATGCTGTTGCATTATGCTATTTGTGCTCCATACATATTTCTGTAAGTATTCTTTCTTTTAGTGGCAATTATGTGTCTCTTGTTGTATTTTGGGTAAGATATGTACAGTGATATATATGTTATAAAGGCGAGTGGGCACAGGCGTTCTTTGGACCGCGCCGTTTATTGGCATAAGCCTCGGCTACTCCTTCACAACATACATAAGTATCATTGATCATTATCAGTGAAAGCACAACAAAAAAAAAAAAATCCTATCTCTCAAAAAAAAAAAAAAAAATGTTCACAAAAAGAAAAGCACTTCAGTCTGTAGCAATGAGGCCCAATTTTCACACAGTTAAACAACAATGCAAAGTGAACTAGCATTCCCAATCAAAATAGCTATGCAAAATACACATAAAACTTACTCAGACTTTGGTCACTCTATTCTTATTATTGTTATTTTTATTCTTATATTAACTCTACTTTTGATTGAAAATTTTACAAATTTTATTAAAACGAAAACATGAAGAGGGTTTTTTATATAAAATTACTATAACTTGTAACTATAACATTTATCTTTTAAGAACTACAAGTCTTTCTATCCGTGGATCACTTTAACAGAAAGAATGTTGATGCCATTTGTGGATTTATAGTTATAATAAACAAATACAGTACTTATGTACAGTATGTTTTATGTATATATCCGTCTTGTGTCTTATCTTTCCATTCCAACAATAATTTACAGAAAAATATGGCATATTTTAGAGATGGTTTGAATTGCGATTAATTACGATTAATTACAATTAATTCATTTTTAAGCTGTGATTAACTCGATTAAAATTTTTAATCGTTTGACAGCCCTATATTAAATATTGGGATCATAGCACACGTTTGAATACCGAGGTGGCTTGCATTTTGTGGCTGACATGCTCCTTGTCCACTCGGCCGACGATCGGCGGCTTGTCGCACATCCCCCCTGCCGGGAGAGCGCTATACTCGGCTTATTGCCCTCTTCGTGTGCCTGGTGTTCTGTCAAATTTTCCACCCGATCAGAAATTGCAAGTTTGTGTTAAAAATTGCCGCGAATACAGCGATTACAAAGTAAACACTATAAACTGTCTTTAAATAAAGGGTATTTACTTACGTTTGATCATGGATGGGCATGTAGAAAAGCTCTCCTCAGATACATTCTGCCATGTTAGCTGCACAACAACTGCAGCCGCTCTCATCTGACTCTCTCGCTGTTAACGTCTTCGCCGTGTGGTAAAGCATTATTTTGCCATATTCCTGTTGACCATGTGGCAGCTACGCACTCCTCCGACGTCGGCCGGTTTGTCCAGCGGTCATTGTCCAGCTGCTTCCCCGCAAACGAGCCCTCTGCCCTCAGCAGGGTAACTACGAGCTTTAACTTGCTTGCCGCCGGGCGGGTTGCTGATTGGCGAAGAAAATCGACAACCCCGCCGCCGTGTGATATGATCCAGGCTAGTTTTGTGTTTTGGGTTAGCATGTCGGCTAGCTGTCCCGCCTATTGGTTTATTTACATTCTCCGAAGCCGGGGGCAGAGAAATGACAAAAGCCCGACTAACTACTGTGGCATAAAATATCGTTCGGGAGGCGCGACAGTAAAGGTGAAGTCGACACCATTATGGAGTAATTTGGCCATGTCGTACTGAATAAATAAATGCATTTTTATTATTTCATATTCCATTTGCCACAAGACTGTCATTTATCATGAACATACCATTTATTTAGCTATTGGGGAAAAATAATTGGATCAAAAGAATATCCTGTAAAAATACTGGAGTAGAGAGACTGAAACAATGACATTTTGCGGCTCTCTTCGTCACATTTTCCTCGTTTTGTATAATTCCCCCTCAATGGGCTGAATAGTAAAACAGATGAAACCATTCTCCTGCTGACGTCATCCTCCAGTTGGGTACGCTAGAGCTTTGTAATGGTATGTGTGGTTAACCGGCAGATTAAAAAACTAATTTCTCGTCATCCGCGCTTTGCCAAATTGTTGTATAGGTCAAATCGTCTCAAAATTAGATTTTAATTCACATTATAATTCTATTTAACTTTTTTTCTCCTGTCATACGCACTTTAAGGCAGAGAAAAGCCAATTCCACGCCGACACCATCTCCTTCCTGGGCTTTATCGTAGCCCCTGGAAGGGTTCAGATGGATCCGGCTAAAATCAGCGCTGTGGTTAACTGGCCGTGCCCCCTGGTGTTTCAATGGCCTCACTCCTCGCCGCTTTCCTGCCATCCGAGAGTTTGGCGGACAATGCACGCCATCTGCCGGAGGTTCTGGTGGCCGGGCATGGAGCCGGATGTCCAGGAGTACATTAAGGCATGCTCAGTACATTAAGGCATGCTCAATCAGCGCCCAGAACAAGAGCTCAAACCGCCCACGCATGGGACTGCTCCAGCCGCTGCCCATCCCCTCCAGGCCTTGGGCTGAAATCTCCATGGATTTCGTCACAGGACACCCGATCTCACAAGGCAACAACACAACCTCACAGTGGTCGACAGATTCTCTAAGATGGCCCGCTTTATTGCGCTACCAGCCCTGCCCTCCGTCAAAGACACTGCTGAGATCATGATGCGGCAGATGTTTCGGGTTCATGCGTTCCCCTAAGACATTGTATCTGACCGGGGGCCCCAGTTCGTGTCCCGTTTCTGGGGGGCCTTGTGCAAATTGATCCTTGCCAAGCCAAGCTTTACCTCTGGGTATCATCTGGAATCCAACGGTCAGACCGAGCGCCTGAACCAGCAGTTGAAAACCGGCCTCCGGTGCCTGGTGTCCCAGAACCAATCGACACGGGGCAACCGCCTGGTCTGGATCAAGTTCGCCCATAACACGCTGCCCACCTCAGCTACGGGTATGTCACCGTTTAAATTTGTGTTCGGCTACGACCCTCCAGTTTTCACCGCCCAGGAGCCGGAGGTCTCCGTTCCCTCAGCCTCCGTCCGCCGTCGAGGCGCATCTGTGAGGCTGCCCACCTGGTCCTTTCCCGACAGGGGGACAGAATGAAAAGAATGGCGGACCGTCGACGTCGCCTTCCTACCAGGCGGGGCAGCGGGTCTGGCTCAGCGCCTGGGATCACCCTTTTCGACCCTCATCCAGGAAGCTGGCACCCCACTTTGTTGGATCGTTCACAGTCTCCAAAGTGGTGGGACCTGCGGCCGTTCGACTGCGGCCTTCCTGGACCCTTTGGATCCACCCCACGTTCCACGTGAGTCAAGTGAAACCCATGGTGGAAAGCCCAGCGCTGCCGACTCCGCCCCCGCCACCCCCACTGGATGTTGACGCCGGCCCCGCCTACAAGGTCAAGCGGCTGTTGGCGGTCCGGTCCAGGGGCAGGGGACGCTAGTATCTCGTCGATTTGGAAGGGTACAGCCCCGAAGAGAGACAGTGGGTCCCCTACCTCTTTATTCTTGACCATAGCCTCATTGCAGACTTCCACGGGGACCATCCTGAGATGCCTGGTCCGTCTGGGATCCGGTCCTAGAGGGGCGGTTCTGTCACGCCTGGGTTTGGGTTGTCATGTCTTGGTATATTGTTGTCTCTTCCTGCTTTATTTTGAAGCCTTACCCTCCTGTTTCCAACACTCACCCTCCTTGCTGTCTATCCTGTCTGATTATGATTACCTATTGTTCCCACCTGTGCTGCATTCCTATATGCTTAAATTGTTTGTCATTCCCTAGTCTCGTGCCAAAGTGTCTTCACCCTTCGATGCCACCAAAGCCAGTCCATAGCCAAAGATATTCTAAGTTGTAAGTTGTTCATTGCATTCTGACTGAATTTTGCATTTGAGTCCGCTACATCTTGTCTAAGTGTGACATAAGACTTGTAAATATTTTCATCCTAAAGACTAAAACAAAAATTAAAAGGGCTGCCAAAACAACACTGCCAAGAAATGTATCTTTTTTTGACAATTCCAAGATTAATACAATATTTTAGACAAATTATTACTAAGTTATTTCCAGTGTTGTTAATCTTACTGAAAAAAAGTAATTAATTATAGTTACAAATTACTTCTCCCAAAAAGTAATTGCGTTACTAACTCAATTACCTGAATGTAAGAGTAATCAGTTACTTGGCAAAGTAATTGGTGATAATTACTTTTTTTTTTTCCCCCTCAAAAAAAAAAAAAAAAAAAAAACATTGGCCACACTATGTGAAGTTTTTTGTGGAGGTTTTTGGTACAATTGGCCCGAGCCCAATTCTTTACCCTAATTTACCCTTTACCCTGAATCAACAGTTAAAAGTTGTTAAAATTGCTCCCATTATTGCATTAGTTCCCTTCTCTCTACTTTCGACATATGAAAGTTTTAAAACTGTTTCATCATTTAAAGATAGATTCAAGTCAAGATTTTGCCGATTTAGAAGTATTTTGGATAAAAAGTTACTTAGGTTCGCGAGGAAGGTTCTCTACAACAGAGCCGTCCTAAAAAGCCTACTGCTTTAAGATGGCGGCTAACATTTTGCATCTAGTTATATCTATATACAGTACATGGGATATCTACCATGTCTACCATATCTACCATAACATGCGGGCGTAGTTTGTCCGGCTATCGGCTACAACATGTATTATTGGAGCTACCTAGCATCGCGTTTGCTCGGCTTCACACTTTCTTGCCTCCTCCCCGCTCCTGCTCTGCTCTGTCGTCTCGGTGAGTCCGTCTCCCTCAGACTTTTCGACCAATATAGTAACGCATAGTAACGCATGCCTTTCCGTCCTCAGTAACGGTAACGGCGTTGCCAAGATGAGAAAAGTAATTAATTAGATTACCCACTACTGAAAAAAATAACGCCGTTAGTAACGCCGTTATATTGTAACGCCGTTATTAACAACACTGGTTATTTCACAGAAACATTTTCTTGATAAAATGGAGAGGAAAAAAAATGAACATTTTGTCATTTAGACTTGTTTTTTTATTCATGACAGATATAAGATGTAAGACAAGAAATAAAAAATCGGGCTCCGAGAATGTAATGATACAAGCCCCATGCTACATGGGTGCAAAGTTTCAAGACAACCGGTCGATTAATGACAGAAGAATAAGACTTCAAAATGAGTCTCCACAATAACAACAACAACCTGAGTGGCAACTTACACATATTATGTTAGCTCGTTGGCTGCCATTGACGGCAATGGAAGTTCAATCCATTTAAACTCGGAGGGTTAGCAGCGAATGAATTCGCTACTAGTGACAAACTCAGTAGAAGGATGAAATTTATATGTTCAATTTAAAGGTGGGGGTAGTACTAATGATGTATTTTTGAGTGAAATGTTTTAATGCTTTTTATTTCTTTGGTGAGCCATATAAGACCCACAATCTTCCCACTCCCAAAGACTCCATTAACTTCCAGCAGCGTTAAAACTTCAAAGTAGGTTAGAGCGGGCGGTCTCGGAGGCTTTTGCAAACAACCTCATGGTAATCAACACCGCAAGAATGTGCTCATTACTGTCGCTCATCAGCCAACCGCGTTCGAACGGCACGTGTTGATAACTAAACAGAAATGGCCGCTCATCACGCGGGTCCTGATTGCTCGGCGTCGCAGATAAAACAGATTGACAATAAGCAATGCGCGCGTGTCCTTGTGCCCGCTGCTAATTGCTTCTGTAGTTTTAGCTAATTAGAAGCAATCTGTTGGCGGCGAAGGACCGCAACTTTACTGATTGAATCTATACTTATATGTCCACGCTACAAAAATGACTTACGTGAATTAAGTGTTTATTTTCACATCTTCAATATCATATAAAATATTGTACATACAATATGATCACAAAAATAAATCTTTCCTTCATATTTTTTAGTAATAAATACCTTTTTTTCCAGCTTATAAAATGCTGCCAAGTTGTTAAAAGCGTCTTTGATCGTCGGCACCGAATTGTGTCCCTTGAACGGTCTTTGTTGGTCAAGATAGTTGCTGGTAGAACATCAGCAGGTGGATGCAGTACAGGTTGAGTAAAAGCAGAATCAGGACCAGGCAGATTAAAACTTTCTGGACCCACATGCACGTGTTGACGCTCTGCTCCAGGCGGGAATTGGAGGCCATCAAACGCATGAGCTGGTGGCACAAAAGAGAGAGAGAAAAAAACAAGGGTTTTAGAAGAACATAGGTCTTCCATCTCATTCCATGTCAGATACAATTGCTTTTACCAGAACAGCTAGCAGAACTGCTATGAAGATTTTTCAACTAAATATTATATTATTTAACATTTATTGACAATAGTTTAAGAGACATTGTTGACCTAAAGAGGGTCCAAATTATCTTTTTTTTTCTTAACTCTTTGGCTTCCATTGTGCCAATAATTCTATTCCAACTTCACAATCACATCCATAATCATTCCATGATCGCTCTAGTTCTTCCTCCATCTCCTCCTCACGTGTTTTTGCGCTAAAATGATTTTTGTTATTTTTGTATAACGTTGGTGTGTAACAAATTGGTGTTTGCCGTCATCATTTACCCGTTTTCAACTTTACAGGGTGCACCAAACCGGAAGACGGATGAACCAACGAGAAACATGAATAAACCCAAATTGACTCCACTGACTACTTACCCATATTTTAATGTTTTTGGGAAACAAACACACAAACAAAAAAACATTTTTCTTGGGACCTCCAGGGGGAGGCGGGCCTGCGGGAGAGCCTCGTGCCTGGGTGAAGCTTTCCTGTCTTCCCCTTACCACCTTCTGAAAGTCTCCCCCGGCTCGGTTGTCATGGCAACAATTTAGAAGTCAAAGAGATGACTAATCCAATTATGGCTCACAATTTTCAAACTGGACCGTCATTATGACGACATTATTTTCTCCGTAGTTCACATGATTTAATTATCACATGCTATGTTCATACTATAGGTTTCATATACTCGTTGACTTTTCTCTAACCTAATTGCCTGCATATGTGGGTATTGATCTACACACCTCACAGTAAACCTTGTTTTTTGTATCTTCGGAGCTGACCCAATTCCAGCGGTCTCACCACTTGGGCTGAAACTTTCTTTCCCTTTTCTTTTCATATTGGATTTCGCTTTCCTTCAACTCCTCGGGTGACTCTTTTTTGAGTGGTCTTTTTTCCCCGGTGCGTTCCCTCTTCCCATCCCTGGGGGCCGGTTGACGGGAGCGCGGGTGGTCCGGGGAACCACCCTGGATCCCGGGGGGGTGACGATGGCTCCTTTGCTGGGCTGCGGGAGGAGGAATGCACTGCACTCCAGAAATCGTTATTTATATGACAAACACGACGTGCTTTTATTTTGAAATGTTCACCGGAAGTACGTTCGCTAAACCGCTAAGCTTTCCACTCCGCAAAAAAGCACTTTTCGTCATTGCTTGTGGTGTCACTAATTGATTTTTTTTTTCATGTTAAACAGCGATTTTTCATGTTTGAAGTGTCACCCTGAAGTGTAACCGCAAGTTTGCATTTTGGAGAAGTATAAATAATCGACTTATAACCGAATCGGAGCCTCTGAAACATAATCGTAATTGAATCGTTAGTTGCCCAAAGATTCCCTGACAGTGCACCTTATAATCAGATGCGCCTTATATATATAGATCAATATTGGTTAATCATGACATTCCCTTAAGCGTAGCGCCATTACTGGATGCATAACATAACTACAACAACAAGGTGACCCAAAGACAAGTTTTTAGAAAATATTTTATTCATAGTAATTGGAACCTTAAAACATCCCATTTAAAAAACAATTATGGAATTTTCATTTTAAAATTGTGTCCTTCAAATGGTGTCGTCCTGCATGAATGCATTCATGTAATCCGCTGTTGACCACTTAAAAAAATAATAAAAAGAAAAAAAGGGAATTTTTGCGTACTGGCACTAAGGGTGTGGCCACCTTAGGCACACCCCTGATTCGATTCGATTACGATTCAGGGTGCTACGATTCGATTTTGATGATCACGGTAATGACGATGATCAAGGTTATCGCGATTATCACGATTATCGATGCATCGTACATTCCTGATTAATAAGGTAGCCAAATAAATTTATGTCCATTATTTATTTAAATTATCCTTATGATTCAACAGGTACGATGGAAACATGCCCATACAACAAAAAACTGCCCTTAAACTGTGTTTTTATTTATTTATTTTTTTTACAAGAAAGTGCAAAAACATTAACCATTTTAAAGGGAGTACTTATTTCTCTCAACAATACAATAAAAGTTACACTGGTCAAATGAATTCCACATTTTCTGGACACAAACAAAGTGTCTTTAGAAATAAGAATTCTTTTAACCAATATACTTTGTTTTCACAGTGTTACCTCCTTTGTGTAACTCTTGGAGTGACAGGTGGAAATCAAAACTGATCTTGATCACTTTTAACTTGTGGCGTTTATTGCTGAGCACATAAAAAAGTCCGGCAGCCTCCAACATCGCCACACACACACTCATTACAGCGCACGCACTTTCTTCTCTCCCTGCACGCTCACACACGCCTGTCGGCTCCCAGGCAGCACTTACAACAACAGATTTCTGTACTATTTCGCATGTTTGTTGTTTTTCCCACTGTACTTAATCATGGTTTTACACGTTCTGCATATGAAATACACGTTAGCTAATAAGCTTGGCGCTCGGCGCTAACTATTAACTATCTAAAAAACAACAACAATAAAGGCTAAACAAGAGAGTTCGTGTACTAACCTCTTATAGACGCACACAGGTCTTAGCAACCCACTAAGGACATTTTTCAATTGAAATGCCTTAAAACTACTGCTGGACATCTGAAAGACAAGGAGCAACGAACTATCTCTCTTCCTCTCTCGCTCTAAAAAAATAACTTGCGCTTCTGTCCCTGCCTGTGTCATACACAAACGTATTTTCCAGTCTTTTAAAAAGGAGTAAATTCCTCTCCCAATAACCGGGAGCATCCATCATAACGCCGTGCGTGCGTCCGTTAACGGTATCTGGGCGGCAGACGTGTCTTAAATTTTGTTCCGCTACGAGCAGCTGTCATAAAGTTATGAGGGAAAATCCTCGTTTTTTAACCTTTATGAATCGTAATCGAATCGTCCCGTGTCAAATCGCGATGCATGTAATAATCGATTTTTTGGAACTCCTCTAATTAGCAGACATGAGCAAGTGGCAACACTGCGAGACAGTGACCTTGAGCAAGTAAATATGCCATTTTAGCAACCACGGTGAAATTCACAGTATTCAACATCTCAGACGAGGAACCAATGAGAAATCTTAGCAGCACATTTCAAGAATGTATTTGTACAAGAGGACGCCATTTAAAGTATGTCATTTTAAAAAAGTGAAAACTCCATCATTGTTTCTTAATTGGCATGTTTTAAGGTGTCAATTCCTATAAAGAAAATATTTTCTTCCAACAGTCTTGGTTTTATTGGATTGCTAAAAAGTTCCTGTTGTTTTTTTTTTTTGGGTCACCCTGTATTTGGATCAATATTGGTTACTCATGGCATGACATTTAGCGCAGCTACATTTAGTGGCTGCATAGCGCAACCCCAACCACTACTACTACTGCGCCTTATAACGCTGTGCGACCTAGATATGAAAAGTTTTTAAATGGGCCACTCATTGAATGTGTGTGTTATACTCCAATGCACCTTATAGTGCGGAAAATACGGTAATTATTCAACAATCCAGCAGGAAGCTCAGCTCCCATTACACCAGTCATGTCCAAAGTCCGGCCCGGGGGCCAGATGCAGCCCGTGGACAAATTTCATCCGGCCCCCAGCCTCTGTCATAAAATAAATAACGTCTGGCCCGCACACAGACTTAATAAATTGGTCAGCAGTACTGCTACCAGCATATGAAGTCACCTACACACTAAATACTGCTCCTCATTTACCCAGTAAAAGGCAGCAGCACGCTAACATTACCCCGTGTGACCCAATTTTCTAAAATGGCGACAATCAACAAAAAAAAGTTGACTGCAACTGCTGACGCTTCAAGGATAGGTGGAAATTTGACTATTTCTTCACTAAAATACGCAACAACTGTGTCTGTGTGTCTGCCTCATTTGCAAAGAGACAGTCGCTGTTTTTAAACAGTTCAATGTGAGGCAATAGCACCAAACAAGACACGCTGACATGTACGACAAGATTACAGGGAAGATACGTAGTGAGAAATTGAAGCAACTTGAAACTAGTTTAATTTCACAGCAGCAGCATTTCGCAAGAGCCCGAGAGTCGAAAGAGAACGCCACAAAGGCTAGTTGCAAGATTGTTGAAATTATTAATTTAAAAAAATAATATAGCAAATGTGACACACAGAATGGCTTGCTAAAATTTGCTTAAATATATTGTTCTACGTAAAGGACGTTAGCCAAGGTCTGCCCCCACATTGTTACCACACCAAATCTGGCCCCCCTTTGCAAAACGTTTGGACACCCCTGCATTACACTTTGACCTAAAGACCCCTAAATGTATAAAAGAAAAGTTTGTTCGTAAAGCTGTCGAGTTGTTATCTTAGCATAAAAATTGAAAAAGCAGTGGACACCACTTGCGCTTTCTGATTAACTCATTGGTTGCCATTGACGACAATCGACGTCCAATTCATTTTGAGTGGTAGGGCTAGCAACGAGTGAACGAACCAGCCCTACCGCTTAAAATGGATTGGACGTCTATCGCTGCCAATGGCAACTAACGTGCTAATCATATTCCAAGAAGCCAAAATTGCATAAAGAAGACGCAATGCTCTTTATGTAAGTCAATTATAAGGGCGCCCACTCTGATATTGATCTGTAAAATCAATTAGGGAAATCTTTAAAAAGACATTTGAAAGGAGGCAGTCACACTGTCTCGCTTGTCCACAGGTTAAGATAAAAACTAAAATAAATAATCAATAAATAAATGAAGATTGCAGCTTCTTCCTAGGAAAGAAATAAATAGCCTTCATTCAGCCAAGACTCACTAAATCATAATCTGGTGCCAAGTAGCCTACCAGCAGACAGTGTAAGAAATATAAACTGTTACATTGCAATTGCGATGCCTGTCAAGTCATTTTTTTTGTTTTTGCTTTCCGATGCCATGTGACAGCGTACTTACCATCGTGTTAATGTCGTTGCTGCTTCCTATATCGTAAGATTCCTTCAAAGGGTTCACCACCGGTTTGACGCTTTCAAGAACATGGCATCGCAACCTGCAGGGGAAAAAAAGAAACAGTTGAATGAAACTAGCAGGAATTCCTCAAAGCGTCAGGAAGTACCTGTGTTCCATGATTTTAGGTTTTGGTACTTCTTTCCAGAACTGCGCGAGTTCTTGAGATCCTACGTTGTCCATCTCTGCCGCCATCACCAGGAAGCGATCCTGGGGGGACGCTTGAGACGCTGGGCAAAAAAATGGGGGAAACAAACCTGTGGTATTGAGTGATTGTCATTGACAGTGACAATCCATTTCAACTGGGAGGAGCTGCTTTCATTAATCGACTTTTGTGATTGAGAACTAATCGGTTAACAACAAATTAATCAACTATTTTGATAGTCGATGAATTGTTTAGAGACATTGTCGAGCTAAAAAAAATGTCCAAATCATCTTTTTGGATTTTCTCAATCGTAAATATTGTCGTATTTATTCATTCACATTTTCCCTCCATTACAAAAACAGCAATGCAGGGAAAAATATGATAAAAGGTCATTTTTAACTCGATTAATAAAAAAAAGTATGTATTTTTAAAGATATATTTTAAATTGAAAACGAAAATTGAAAATTTTTAAAAATGTAATTGGTATTGTTCGTATTTATATCTTAAACTTTTATTTATTTTACTTTGTAAAAAATTGGGAAAAAAATACTTTTTTTCTAATTCGAAACTTGATTTTTTTTTTCAAATATATATATTAGGAATAAAAACACACAAAAGGAAAGCAACAGTAAATGTTGTACTTTTTTGTTGTGCTTATATGAATATTTAAGATTTTATTCTTTTTTCCAATCAAAACACAAAACAAGGGGAAAAAAGTAGTTTTTTTAAAAAAAATTATTATTATTCACTTTGAATTTTGCAAAACATTTTAAAATATATTGTAAATCAAAAAAGGAAACATGGAAAAAAGCAATATTATCTTTTTTATTTACATTTCACATTTGATCTAGCTTTACTTAATAAACAAAGTTAAAAAGTTAATACTCTGATATATCTGTAGTCCTCGATTAAATCATGCGAATTTTTTTGAAATTATATTTGCAAACATTACTTTTTCTTTGGAAAACTATAATAGTAATAATAATAGTCCAACTTTTCTCTGCGCATTGTTTTTGGGTCCAATGCATATTTTAAACCAAAACTTATATAAGACTAATATAAAAATGTATATATGAGCCAATTAGTCGGTTAATCATCACCCCCTCAAAAATCAATGTTTGTGGAAGTCCTAGTAAAGAATACGTTAAACTTGGAAAAGTACCTCCATGCAGTGACACCACAATATCGATGGAAGCGCCTGGTTCACAAGTGCTGCTGCTAGGCTTCACTCTGTACTTCTCGGGTGCCGTAGTCCGAACCTGAAAAGGAAAACTACTAGAATCAGAAACTTTTTGTGAGATGCAGTTAAAACAAAAGCAGATGACATGTCACGCTCACCTTAAAGGCTAATGGGTTTTTGGTCACATTGCACAGGATAATGAGGCTTTTCTTCTCTGTATCTCCACAACCGAAACTGAGCTCTTCTGCAGGGCTGCAATAGAAAAAAAAATGCATTACACAAATAAAGAGTGGAACGCCTGGAGGCTGTTTGGACTCAGTTAGAGTTCAATCTGGGCTGTGGTGGCATATGACAACGAAAACCTCATTTCAACACCACTATATCATTACCAATATACTCCTATCTAATTGTAGTATCTGCACAACAACACATGGCCACATGCATTTTAGCCTCAGGAGCCACAATATGATTAAATGACTAATCAGCAATAATTATACATTCCAGGGTTTCCACTTTCCAGGGCTTTATAAGCCTGGCAGGCCAGGAGATTAATAAACCTTCCCATTGTTAAAACGACTTTGCCACTGACGGCGATGGACGGCCAATCCATTTTGACTTCGTGGGGGTGGTAGAAATCGTTGGATCGCTACCAGCCTCCCAGTCAAAATGGATTGGACTTCTATTGAAGGTCAATGGCACTGAATAACGATAATCATAATTCAATGGTAAGGTAAGGGCTGAGCGATTGACTGATTGATTCACAGAAAACTTTCATATTTTTTCCCTCAAACTTTTTTAAGGAGACAATAACAACAGTCCTTTTCAGACATACACTGCTGGCCAAAAGTATTGGCACCCCTGCCATTCTGTCAGATAATGCTCAATTTCTCCCAGAAAATGATTCCACTTACAAATGCTTTGGTAGTAATATCTTCTTTTATTTTGCTTGCAATGAAAAAACACAAAAGAGAATGCGAAAAAAAAATTAAATCATTATCATTTTACACAAAACTCCAAAAATGAGCCGGACAAAAGTATTGGCACCCTTTGAAAAATCATGTGATGCTTCTCTAATTTGTGTAATTAACAGCACCTGTTACTTACCTGTGGCACATAACAGGTGGTGGCAATAACTAAATCACAATTACAGCCAGTTAAAATGGATTAAAGTTGACCCAACCTCTCTCCTGTTTCCTTGTGTGTACCACATTGAGCATGGAGAAAAGAAAAAAAGACCAAAAAATTGTCTGAGGACTTGAGAAGCAAAATTGTGAGGAAGCATGGGCAATCTCATGGCTAAAAGTCCCTCTTCAAAGACCTGAATGTTCCTGTGTCTACCGTGCGAAGTGTCATCAATAAATGTAAAGCCCATGGCACTGTGGCTAACCTCCCTAGATGTAGATGGAAAAGAAAAATTGGGGAGTGATTTCAACGAAAGATAGTGCGGATGGTGGATAAAGAATATCGACTAACATCCAAACAAGTTCAAGCTGTGTCGCAGTCCGAGGGTACAACAGTGTCAACCTATACTATCCGTCGGCATCTGAATGAAAAGGGACTCTATGGTAGGCAGTGGTGTCAGTAACTAAGTGTTGTCAGTGTCAGCAGTGTTGTCACTAAGTAACGCGTTACTGTAATCTGATTACTTTCTTTCAGTAACGAGCAATCTAACGCGTTCATTTTTCCAAACCAGTAATCTGATTAAAGTTAGTTCTGACCCAATATACAGGTAATCCCCGGGTTAGGAATAAGTTACATTCCTAAAATGGCGACGTAACCCAAATTTCCACGCAAGTCGGAATTAACCATTTGAGTACCCCTTACAAAATAACTGTCCAAAAAGTCCAAAAGTATTGTATTTTGTTTAAAATAGAGGATACACTGCCCTCTGGTGGCAGCGTTGGGTCTGGCTGGGCTGTTGTCTTTTATGACTGAGAAGCACACTCAGACGTCTGACATGGATAAGGGATAGCTGTGCTCTGGTTTGGCACATACAGCTATAAGTTGTTTCAGCCAATATATGTTTGTGTATGCATTTGTTATAAAATTTACAGCTACAGTTTGTGGAGTTACGTGTGAGCGATTTGCAAAGCGAATTGTAAATAAGTAAGCATTCGTAGCATTTAAGATTGCAGAATTTTTTTAGGCAAATAGGGAATGGGATGTACTACATCATTGTTTGGATACGACGCCATGTTGGTAAAATCAAGTACTTCCGTTCCGGCAGACTCAACGTGGACTGTAACCAGTTTTGCCGATGAATGGAGAAAAACACCTGTAACCTTTGACAAGACCTTTTGTGACCCGCACTGGTTCCACATATATAACTGCACATATATAACTGCACATATCTATAAAAATAACTGCCTTTGAGAGTGCCTTTAAGAGTAACTAACTGCGTATTAAAGTAAAACGAGTCCACGTATATAACAACAACTGCCTTTGACAATAAAGAGCCTTTGAGCGTGCCTTTAGGAGTAACTAACTGTGTATTTGTGACGGCGCTGGCCGTTTAATGGTTAATTTTCTGAGGTTCTTCCAGTCAGGTGATCGTCGCCTCCACCAGCTGGCTGCTTCCCCTCCCACTGTGACGGAAGCTGATCGACGCAGGACGGACCAACGACGTCGCCGCAGCTGATTGGCCAAGAAAAAGGCGCCAAGCTTCATAAACCTGCCGCTGTCAACGTTCTATGAGGTCGCAATTTGGCAGTATTCTGTCGCGTTCCTCCTCGCTAGCTGTTTGCTCGTCATTCACGCTCGTTTGCACTTTGATCGCTAGTTTGATACACTCCCGCTTTTTCGGTGAGATCTTTTGTGTTTATTCGTTATTGGATCGTTTTTGTTCACCACTGTAAATAAGAGCACTGAAGCAAGTAAGGGTAAGTCGCCATTTCTGTTCAACCCGTTTTCTCCTGTTTTGTATAGAGTAGGAAGTTAGGTTAGAAGCTGTCTTTTCTTTGTTCCTTTTACATGATCAGGGCTTAGTTAGCGGGTGGGGTTTAAGTGTAGTTGCTTTTGTTTGTTGTTTTGGCCTGGGCTTACCCTGAAGTCACGCTTCCTCGGCATTTTGTACATATTCATTGCGAGTTTGATTATTGTGTAAATAAATTTGTGTCCACTTGTCCATTTGTGTGGATTGTTTTATGTTACGCCTTTCGCGAGCCATCTTTGGCACGTAACAGTATTAAAGTACAACGAGTAAACCAATCATATTTGGACACGAGAGTCATACAACGAGTGAACCAATAAGTTTGCAGGCCACGTGACATGTGCCAATAAAAAGCCGGACATTTCCGGGCCACGCCAGAGTCTGTCGTTGGATTAACGTGTGGTCGCTCAGCTTTGGTTCCTTGGATACTCAGACCTAGAGCGTATGGCTCTCCGCTCATTGTCAACAGGTAGGAGCTTGATTCATTACCAGGGAACTCGTTGTGCTTTAACTGTGGCGTGGGGGTGTTAGCTTTGACAACTATACATCTAGCGCCATTGTTTCTTGTACTTGTGTGTGTTTTAACTGCATCGTGGGGGTCTTAGACGTTATCAGTGACAATCTAGACCTAGCGCTGTGGTTATTCTATGTTATGTTTTTTTTTCCTTTTCTTTCAATAAACTTCATTCATTTGCAATTTCTAATCAATAAACATTGTCTGTTTAGCAAAAGTGTGCCTGTTGCTGACTCACTGCGAACCTTGAAATTTCGTCAGCGAACCTTGAAATTTCGTAAAACAGCCGTTTACTTCACCGTAGGATGGCTTTTTTTTGCAGGTATTATGTTAAAAACCCATAGTCGTGGTGGGATTTACAGAGAAACTCAAAACCGGTACTTTTCTAAAATCAATTTAATCAACGATGTAGACCCATATACTTGCTGCCAAAGAAGGCATGGAGCAACAATTTGGACGACCTGTCCTCATTGACTATGTATGTAAATGTAAAGATTTTAAACTGTCAGTTCAAATAATGTATTGGAGAAGTTGCAACCCTTAAATGGAAATGCAAGAACTGCAATGTACATATTTATTCTGCCTGGCTATTTACCTAAGACCAGTATTTATATATTTATTTTAAACCGCTTTGACAAAGACATATTTTGTAATCTTGTATTTATATAGTATTAGTTATAATTTATCATAATATTATATATTATAATATTTGCTGCCCCCTGTCAGAGTGTGGGGCTTTTGTGCACTAATGTAAAGATTTTAAACTGTCAGTTCAAATATTTTACTGGAGAAGTTGCATTAAATGAAAAAAATCAATTGCAATTTATTAGTCCCAGTTCTTGTCTACAACACTGTCCAAACATTGTCAGTAGAGCTGTCCCGACTAGTCGACATAGTCGACGTCATCGATGACGTAAATCCGTCGACGAGCACAACATCCCGTCGACGGTTAATGAAAAGTTAAAAAAATATATATGCACGGAAAGTTCAGAATGTCGGATGCTCTGTATGCAAGCGGGGAAAGCGGCACAAAGCCAAAAAACCGCACCAGAGTGTCCAAAACATTGACTTATTTCAAAGAAACAAAGGAGCGTACACTCTTCCGTCCTGTCTCTTCAATGCCAAGCTTGGCTAAACGTCGGCCGTGAATAAACACCTCAAGCGCCGTAACCCAGTTTGTAATTTTGTTTTTTCATTTTTTGTACACCAGAGGGTGCTGTCGCCTTACTAAATAATAATGTTTCATTGACAATGGGCCTGTAAGCGCTATTAGTATTGTTCTTAATGCTAACTGAAAGGTTTATTTCATGTTATGGTTTATTTTATAGTATAGAAAATTATATAAGGTTAAAAGGTCATAAATATATACAGTATATACAGTGATTGCACTTAAGGGAGAGATTGTCAATGATAAGGTAATAAAGGTAAAGGCAATTCATATAGGCAATTCATTGATATATAAATAAGGTTTAAAAGGAAAAAGGTGAAAAGTTTTCGTTAATTTCTAATTGTGTTGTTTTATTTGTGTGCACCGTAGCTTTTACAGTGTGATTACATCAAGGATGGAATAAAATTTGTAAACCATCAGTTTAAGAGACCATCTTTTCAATCAAGATGCTACACTAGTTAATTCTATCAGCATTTCAACTCATTGTTTATTTGTGATTTATTATTGTTATTTACGTGTTTATTTGTACTTTAATAAATAATTTAAGTGTTCCAATATGTTTTTTGTGACTTGATAAGCGTCAACAAAAATTTCATTGCTAAATTAGAAAACAAAACAAAAAAAATTTTTTTGTTTTTTAAAATTATTAGATTAGTCGACTAATCATAAAAATAGTCGGCTGACTAATCAGGAGAAAATTAGTCGTTTGGGACAGCCCTAATTGTCAGTGCATATTCCAAATAGAATAACATAACATTAAATCACCTCACCCTGTAATTGTTACAACTGTTGATTATGAAGAGCTAAAGTAAACAACGAATTGTTAGTTTGTCAAGAACTTGTTAAAGTCATGTTATAGTATTTACATTTTATTGACTTTTCACAACCACACTTTGGCTCATGTTTGTAAGAGCACACCAAACAACCGCAAGCTTATCAAGGAAGGTAACATCCTCCCTTTTACATGGCACCACAAAACTAATAGGAACCTTGTTTGACAAAATGGTGTACTTATTCCAAATGTTCCCAATCACCTGTTTCACATGAATGCGAAGGTGAACAATTTTCCTAGGGCTCTCCACATCACTTGCATCAAGCTGGCTGTGACCTTTAGTAAAAGCAGGGATCTTGACTTCTGCACACGAGCCACACACTGTCTTGTATATCAAACCCTCAATCTACCAACACCATATCACCAGGAAGTAGTTTATCTAGAATCCCACTTGTTTCCGTTATGCGTTTATTGTTTGCACGTCCACCCCATCCTTTGGAGATGAATGAAATGGCACCCTGTGGTGTTACCACTCATTCCAGCAGAAATATGGTCAAAAGATATGCTTCTCAGACGAACCGCTGCGACCCAAGCCATCCGTTGTGCCTTTGTAATCTCTGATATTTGGTCACCTTCATTGCTGCCCCATGCAGGAAAGTGGTGAAAAATCAGTGGTTTTCTTCACCCCTTTTCTGTTGTGGGAGACGCTGTTGCACCCAGTAACACAACAATGCACACTAGGGGTGTGCCATCTTAGTGACCCCGCGATTCGATTCGATTATGATTCAGGTTCCTACGATTCGATTATTGAACGATGATCACGGTTTGACAATGATCACGATTATCGATGCATCATACATTACTAATTAATAAAGTAGCCAAACCAATTTATGTCCATCATTTATTTAAAATATCGTAATGATTCAACAGCTTTTTTTTTTTTTTTTTTTTAACAAAGTGCAAAAACATTAACCATTTTAAAGGCAGTACTTATTTCTCAACATGCCTATAGAACACACAGCTGAGCTTGAAATGCTCTTTTACAGAAGAAGGTGCAAAAACAGCTGTTTCAGAGGCAGTACTTATTTCTCTCAACAATACAATAAAATTTACACTGGTGGAATGAATTCCACATTTTCTGGAAAGAAATGAAGCGTCTTAAGAAATAAGATTTTTTTTTAACCAATATACTGTTTTCACAGATTTCTGTACTATTTCGCATGTTTGTAGTGCTACCGCTGTACTTAATCCTGGTTTTAAACATTCTGCATCTGGAGTAACTTTTGTACACCACCAAACAACGCACAACTTGACATGGAAATACATGTTAGCCAAACAGCTAATCAGCATAGCGCTCGGCGCTAACTAGTATCATCTCAAAAACAACAACAATAAAATCTAAACAGTACAAGGGGGTTCGCGTACTCACCTCCGATAGACGGACACGGGACTTTTTCCAATTAACACGACTCGAGCCTACTGCTAGACAACTGAAAGACAAGGGGCAACGAACCATCTCTCTTCCCCTCTCGCTCTAAAAAATAACTTGTGCACAGAAGTGCGACCTGCCTGTCTCATACACAAATTAATTTTCGAGTCTTTTGAAAAGGAGAAAATCTCTCGCTCAGTAACCAGCAGCATCCATCGTAACCTTGTGCATGCCTCCGTTAAAGGTGTCCGGCGGCAGACGTGTCTTGAATTTCGTTTCGCTCCTAGCGGCTGTCATAAAGTTATTAAGGAAAATCATCGTTTTTGAACATTTATGAATCGTAACTGAATCGTCACGTGTCAAATCGCGATGAGTCTAATAATCCGATTTTTTGGCACTGCCTTAATGCACACTCATGTTTTATTTTGACTACAATGAAGGAACTAGCCTAGCACTACCACAAGTTATAATCCGCGTCGAGTCTGCCGGAACGAAGGTACGTGATGTTACCACCATGGCGGCGTATCCAAACAATGTACAACCCAACAAAATTTAGAGCACTGTCGACCCAAACTATGTTTCAGCAGGGCCATGCAGAGACCGGCGGAGGGGCAGGTGCTCCTAGATCAACAGGAGCACATGAACAAGTATTTAATACACCTTACAACAACATAACTTAGATTTTAACCATCTTTAGATTATAATTGGGACATACTTTAATTCGGAGGGGGTGACAGTTAATAGAAATCAACACTGTCATCAACACTTCCTGGCTGTGACTCAGTCACTGCCTGTTTTCTTCCTTCAACTTCTACATCAAAAATTCCTTCCTCAACTTGTTGTTCATCTGAGAACAATCCACATCTGATGGTCACTGAGCCACCAACAGCACAGTTTTCTCAAAACTATTATTTCATTATTATCCATATTTAACAACTCTAGCACCTAATAATTAATAAAGCAATGACATTAAATCTTACAGAAAAATGACATTGTAATTCTGTTTAAGGTTCTATTTTATACCCGACTATCCTTGCAATCTGTTATTCTTACCAAGTGTGCTATTCACCAAGCTGATGAGGTATCCACTGCCTTTAGCAGCCTCATCCAACTCCTTTTTTTAATCCTTCAATCTCCTTTCCTTTCGAGGCATGTCTACATAATAATAATAAATCTTAAATTAATAAAAAAAAATTAAAAAATCAAACACCTCGGAGGCTTTTATTTTTAAAGCTTTCTTAATTTCTTTCTCTCTCAATAACTATGGAGGTAGATTTGTGTCTTTATTATTCAGTCAAAAAAAAAAAAAAAAAGTTGCTTCGATCAAAAACAAAGGTGGTTCAATCAAAATATATATTTTCAATCCAAAAAAAGTCACTTCAATAAAAAAAGGTGTTTGAATGCAAAAATAAATTTGAGACAAAAAAAAAGGCATTTGTAAACTATTTTTCTTGATTGAAACAACTTTTTCAATAGAAGTAATGTTGTTTTGCGTTTGGGCCACATTTTGGCTAGGACATTTGTGTCTTTATTATTCAATCAAAAACATAAGTTCCTTCAAAACAAAACCAAAAAAATCGCTTCAATCAAAAAAAAAAAATCATAGAAAAAGTTTGCGCATGCGTCAATCATTGTTTAACTAAGTGAGCAGCTTGAGAGGATTTGAGTAGACTCACTATGAAGCATTTAATAAAGCCATGCATTTTCCTACTACTTTATTCTTGTTTAAAAATAATTCAGTGGGACGGTAACATGTTTAAAACTTATCATAATTATTCAATTTTAAAGTGCTTAAAAACCATTTATAAATTATACTTTGGGGAAAAAAAGGGAAAAAAACGTCATAAATATGTATCTTTTTTCCAATGGTAATCTGGATAAATGCATTGAACACGCACAAAAACGGGGGGTGTGCGCTACTTCGCTGTTTCCCCATTAACCGCGGAAAACGAGGGATCACTGCATTTCTGAAAAGCTTTAAGAAGCAAGATTCATTCCCACCACTCGTCGAGTCAGCTCAAGTCCCAGCCGAAAATAACGCGCCTCAGGCGGACGACAGGATCGATGCGAGGTGCCCCCCTCCATCCGAGAGCATGCCACTTAATTTGACTTAACAGTGTGTTTTGTCATTTATATTACCGTTAAATACACAAGCTTGGCACTAACTTAACGGGAGCTATTTTTTATGGGAGATTTGGCTAGCTCTGGCAGTGTTCAACGCAAGCTGCAACGAAAGGCAGTAACTTTATAATAATACAAAATATGAAAACGATTGAAACCATTACTCACCAAATTCTATCTGCTGGCAAATGCAGGCAAGTGGGTATGCTGCGCTCTGGTCTGCCCCACGGTGGATATCTGTCAAGTTGTACGGTTTCGGCGTAATTTGTACAAGTGATCACTGTTTTTTAAATGTGTACACCGTACGTTCAAAATCTGTACGTTTTTCGTGCGTTCCGTTTTTTTTCTCCGTTCTGATTTTGTCAACGAGACAATGTGCGTTACTATGCGTTACTACGTTGTTTGAATGACGCGAGACAAGTCAGAGACATGGAGAGAGAAGAGTGTTGTGACGCCGTAGCAAACGCGATGCTAGGCTAGGTGGCACCAACCTTCCTGACGTAGCTGACAGCCTACAATCTACGCCTAGATATCACATGCATATATAACTGCATGCGCAATGACAGACTCGGCGGTGTTAGAAAGAGCCGCCATTTTAAAGCAGTAGACTTCTCAGAAAGGCTGTTGTAGTCAACCTTCCTAGCGAACCTAAGTAACTTATCTAAAATACTTCTAAATCGGCAAAATCTTGACTTGAATCTATCTTTAAATGATGAAACAGTTTTAAAACTTTCACGTCGTAAGTAGACATAAGGGCAGTAATTCAAAAATGGGAGCAATTTTAACAACTTTAACGGTTGATTTACACCATTAAATGACTTTCAAACGTAGCAAATTTGACTTTTTTTTTTTTTTTTTTTGTGAAAAAATGAAAAAAAAACATGAAAGGTAACACCAGTTACTTTGCCAAGTAACTAATTACTCTTACATTCAGGTAACTGAGTTACTAAATCAATTACCTTTTGGGAGAAATAATTTTTAACTGTAATTAATGACTTTTTAATTACGGTACTATTTACGAAAGTGAAGATTGTATTCTGCCAATTTGTTGCCGAACACAATTTGCCTGCAACTATTGCTGATCACTTCTCAGAATTAGCAAAAGAAGTGTTCCCTGACTAAAGATTGCATCGGTAACTTGATTTTATCAATTGACCTTTTTAATTTATAATTGCACACACTAACGAACTACCTTCAAGCCAAACTGAATTGCGAGTTGAAATGCCATGAAGTTCAGCCATCAAGACATGATTGAAATTGCCATAAGTGCTACATACAATTATAAAAAAGTCACTGTTAAATTTAAGTAATCATGATGTAGCTGAAGATATTGATTGTTCTTTAATTGCACCAGGTCATATGTTACAATATTACCAATAAATTCATATTATTTTTAAAAATTGAGTTTCATTTCTGTTTCGTATTGCACGCTATACACAACTTTGTAAGATTAGTCACCAATTTGTAAGGGCATACGTCACTATTTGTATGATTGCCAACGGCCTCGAGTTGACAGGTATAGGAGAAGGTCTGGTTTTTGTTTTCGCAGCTTTGCAAGGCAACCAAAGGCTCTCTAAGTACTCCATGTACACCTGAAGAATGTGTGCGCGATTGGAATAATGGAACGCAGTTTGGGCCTATGATTGGTTGTTGTCAGCGAAGCAGCCAGAAGGATATGCTGACAGTCCAAGTGAAACTTTTTTAAAGGACCGATTTCTGAAGTGCTCAGTTTATGTACTAAGGTAATCACATGATAATAAAAATAATAATAATTTTTTTTTTTTTAAATCTACCGACCCCACCCTCTCCCCAAAAATTTCTCCTCGGATCTACAAAATTCAAGTAGGTCACCCTTTTTGACTTCAAAACGGCATATTTCGCCAAAAGGTGAGACATTTTCATGCCAAAAATGTACATATTGATCTGACTTGATGGATGTTTGAACACCAATTGATTTGTGTCAAGTGTTTTATTGTTAAAATGTGTGTCGTTTTGAACATAAGTGTACGTATGTGTGTTACAGCTTTACAAATTGTCAAAAATGAAGTAATGTAAAAGGTTCAAAAAGCACAATTGCATTGTTTGCTATCTATCAAGCTGAATAACTTCACGTTTAGTGAGGATAGAACACGTCATTAATAAAGTAAAGTAAAAAATAAGTTACTGTGAGGTACGAGTACAATAAGGTACTGTGTATGCGACTTCAAAAAAAACAAAAAAAACAACTGGAGGCAAAATGGCGGACGAGACTCCGGCGTCGTCAAGTCGAAATTGCGTTAAGTCGAGTATGTCGCCACCCGGGTACTACCTGTAATCTTTTTGTTTCCCCCTATTTGTGCTGTCAGCCCCCGAATACAAGTAATTATTATGCAAAGAAACAAACTTTCTCGTGGCATAATCAGTTGAATAACGGCTTGCGAGATTGGGATTGAGATTTTTTGGTAAAAAAAAAAAACAAACAAAAAAAAAAAAAAAAAAAAAAAAAAAAACTTGATTTAATTCATAAAATTGATATATTGCACAGGCTTAGGTTAGATTGATACACTTGGCAATCAAGACTACTGAAAAGTGAGGTCTGTGACCTTCAAGTCACCCTTCTGAGTCATTAGATAAACAATGATTTGCTGCTTTTAATTGAACTCATTTTAGTGACAGTCAAGAATGTTGCCCGTACAGTTTCAGTCCAACAAATAGGAGCCGAATGGTTAGTGTGGAATGCTAAGTGTTTACACATCCAGATTATACTATTTTCATTTTTTTGGTCTTAGCAGTGGTGGCGTAACTCATTCAATTCAATCACATTCAATCCATTTTGACGGGGAGGGCCCTTCCCCATCAAAATGGATTGAACGTCTACTGAAACTCCTTCTTTAGCATTCAGCAACTGTAAACGCCCTTAACAGGAATTACACACAATTACCCATTGGAAGCAGGAAGGAGCTCATTTGGGAAAACTCTTGACAAAACGCCCCCATTGCCATTATCTTACAAACACACAAACAATGCTATAAAACGCAGAGCAGAAAAAAAGAGAAACATTCACAGTCTCTTGTCAAAGCAACTCTAATAGAAGAGGAATTGCTGTGTATTTTCTCCTTTTTCATATCCGTGTGTTATTTGCCCAGAGTACCCAAAGTGAATCTCCAACTTAAGCAATCAAAGCATCCCCGCCTTTCTTTCCCCAGGGAAGCCCCCGGCCTTGAATTAAAAAGTAACGCGGCTCAGAAACATCGCAGTGCTGTTGCGATGCGTTTATTGGCGTGATTTGTAGCCTTGAGCTGTCACAGTCCTCGCTTCAAAGCGGCTACGCGATGGGAAACAGACCTTGACGGCCTCCGCAGACAAATATGTTCATTTGAAAAATTTATACTATGTGTACATAGGGCTGGGCGATATGGCCTTAAACATGTATCACGATAAATTGAGCAGATTTATCTCGATAACGATAAATGACGATAAATTCGCCCAAGCGTACTGTTATATAATTTGAAAATCTGAATCAATGCATGAAATACAGATTAACTGTTTCTTGTTGATTTATTTACCAGCATTCAATTTCATATACTGTATTTAACAATTGTACATGCAGTCTAAACATTAAGTTTATAAAAATGTAATGTAAGCAATAAGAATTCAAGTATGAACATTTATAACAGCGTGTATGACTTGAACAATGTACATTATCAAAATCAATATGCCTGTGCAAACATGTCATTGTAACACAAATGACTTGCAGCTTGAACAGTACACTTCAAAAAGACAACTTGTTAATGGCTGCTGTGACATAATTATTAAATACAAGTGTTTACATTATGGTTTCAGGGTCCCCCCCAGTGCATTTTTTAATAAATGCACGCACAAATGAAACCCCAAACAAACAGAGAGAGACACACACACATTAAAGCTATATTGATCTTCTTCAAATGAAACGCTTAAGATTTTATGATAGCAATAATGACACAGAAATAAGCACATACAGAAAAATAGCTGGGGCCATTTCTCGGTCATTATAAGTTTCGCCGTTGGATTGTACTTTAAGCTGAATGCTTTACCATCACAAAAGCTATCAGAGGAATCACACACAGACAGATACAAAATAATGCCACATAGTAATTGCTAGATGCAGTCCGTGCCCAATCCACTCATTAAGTTTAGCCGTTTCGACAAGTTAAGAGCCGCTATCCGACTACATCACGTTCATTTGTAGCGTTAGCCGCTAGCTAGCGTTAGCCTGGCTACCAGTAGAAAGCACTGAAAGCACCATCTCCAGAAATTGTGAGAACAGCAGGGAGGACAGCGGGTGAAAGCCCGTCTGGATGCCACCAAGAGTCTACTAAATGTCGGTTAAAAGTTTGGTGAACCTCCCTTAAGCCACACTCCATCACGTTTTGCTTGTAGCGTTAGCTGCTAGCGTTAGCTTACTAGGCTTTTGTTTGATTGGCTCCTTGATGATCACGTGACTCCCTACGTAAGCCCATTGACGGTTTCTTAAAGGGGAATGAACATAGACGGACAACACAGAATCAAAGCGGGATGAAAAGACTATATTTTCTTGTTTTATTAATTTACCGAATTTACCGACATGGTCAAAATTACGTCGGTCATCGTTAAGAATTTCGGTGACGGTAAATTTTCGGTTTACCGCCCTGCTCTATGTGTACACCGCATGTATTGTCCAGTTAAAGCAAAATGAAGCAATAAAGATTGAGAAGGGAGGGATTGAGGAAGATTTATTCTTTTGTAAATTTATTCAAAACAATATTCCCAAAACTCATTGGTTGCCATTGACAGTGATACACGCCCAATCATGTGGGTCTTTTCATCCTTCTGCTGTCAACCTAACTGAGTTTATCACTAGTAGATTTCCAATCCGTTTAAAAGGGTAGGGCTAGTGGCGTATGAACTAAATGTATCACTAGTAGACATCCAATCTATTATAAGCGACAGGGTGGCAGCAGAGGCGGGTAGTAACGCGTTACATTTACTCCTTTACATTCACTCCAGTAACTTTTGAGAAAAATGTACTTCTTCGAGTAGTTCTACCACACAAAATTTTTTACTTTTACTTGAATAGATTTGTGAAGAAGAAACACCACTTGCTACTTTTGGCTACACTAGTCGTTACATTTTTCCTTTTTATTAGAGATCGACCAATATGGGTTTTTCAGGACTGACACCGATACTGATTATTAGTAGTTAGAGGGGCTGATAACCGATTTTTGGAGCTGATATTCATTTGCAGTAAAAGTAAAAATATTGGTAAAAATGAATAATCGAAACATTGAACTTCAGTTAACACTAATAGAAAATAATAGCTAATAATAGCGGGTGGCGTAGTTCAGTGGTAGAGTAGTCGCTCCCCAACCCAGAGGTTGAGGGAACGACTACTTGTGGGTTTGATTCTCTGCCCTGATGACCTCGTCTAAGTATTCTTGGGCAAGATACTAAACCCCACGTTGCTCCTGGTGCTGCGTCACCCATACACTATAAAAAAACAAGGACCATTTCATTTGGAGAGACACTCCCAACATGAATGGCATTGTACAGTAACAGGTAAGTGTGAACTTAGGGTTTCTTTTAAAATTGTCAATGCGAAAACATTAACAAGCCTGGTACGCTGCGTGTTAAATCCCCTATAGTAAAAATATGTTTATATTTTACTCCTGGCTTTTGACAGTCATTCCTGATAGCTAGCTAAAAGCTAGCCGTTTTTCAGAGCAAAGCAACATGAGTTGCTGGTAATAATGTGGTTCTATTTGAATCATTAACCTTATTAGGGCCCGAGCACTAGCGTGCGAAGGCCCTATTGTTTTGCAAAGGATTTTTTTTTTTTTTTTCAGGGCAATTGAAAACGGCCAATTTGGAGGCCTGAACATGCACGAAAAGTCACCAAAATTTGCACATATGTGCGGAAAATTGTAAATTTCGATAATTTTGCAACGTTGCAAAAAAAATGTAACCAAATGACTCAGTGGCGCCCCCTTGAAATTTTAAAATTGGCCTATAACATTATGGTCTGTCAGCATAGAGCGATGAAATTTGGGGGGTCTATACCTTGTCCAAAACCGCTCCAAAAAAGCATTTACACCCATATTCCAAACCCAACAGGAAATCGGTTATTTCGAATATGAAATTTTTATCGATTTACAGGGTGCACATTTGAGACCTTTTCGCCGAGGGAGTTAGTTGGATCATCTTCAAAATTGGTGAAACTGTTCAGGACATATATGAGATCTTAAGTTTTTAAAATGGTGCGTTTTCATTCACGGGTCTGACCTGGGCGTGGTGCCAAAGTCGGCCATTTTTTCGGCCAAATGACAAATTCAGTAAATGACTAATAGTTCCTTGACACAATGTTCAATCTTTTTCATATCTGGCATATATGTACGGTATCCCACCCTTAACACGAGTGCATTGAAATATTACCCATTAGGCCTAGTGCCCCCTAGTGAGAACAGGAAATGCCTTTTTTTACGAGACAGGTTCCTCATCCAAGGGAAAAAAATCTGTTGACCTCAAACCTGCATCAGGGGAGCCTTAAGACCTGTGTTCAGTTGCCTGATGAAAAATATTGAGGTTTCGTTGAGGCAGAGGGGTCCGAATCAGGAAAGTGAAAATGACCGTCAACAATTTGTCATGCAAAAAACTTTAAACAGTCATAACTCAGCAGATATACAACATATCTGCGCCAAACTTCACGTGCTTGTTGAGAGTCATACCCTGAAGGGTCTTGTAGGGGTCATTTGCATCAACTCTACAGTGCCAACTAGTGGCGACAGAAAGGAGTTTTAAAAAAGGCCTTTCCTATTGGGTTTTTTTCAACGTAGAGCAATGACATTTGGGGAGTCCATACCTTATGCAAAACTGCTCCAAAAAGTCTCTTGCACCCATTTTCCAAATCCAACAGAAAATCGGGTATTTTGGATCGAATGTGAAATTTTTATCCATTTGTAGTACAGTTTACATTTGGAGGCCTGAACATGCACGAAAACTCACCAAATTTAGCACATACATGCGGCTTTGCATGTATTTCGATAATCTTGCGACGTTACAAAAAAATGTAACAAAAGGGCTCAGTGGCGCCCCCTTGAATTTTTCAAAAAGGCGTTTCCTATTAGGTTTTTTAACGTAGAGAAATGAAATTTGGGGAGTCGATACCTTGTGCAAAATTGCTCCAAAAAATCTCTTGAACCCATATTCCAAACCCAACAGGAATTTTGGGTATTTTGATCGAATGTGAAATTTTTATCAATTAACAGGGTGCACATTTGAGACCTTGTAACAGAGGGAGTTAGTTGGATCATCTTCAAAATTGATGAGACTATTCAGGAGACATAAGAGATCTAAAATTTTCAAAATGGTGCGTTTTTATTCACGGGTCTGACCTGGGCATGGACCTAAGTCGGCCATGTTTTCGGCAAAATGACAAATTCAGTAAAAGACTAATAGCTCCTTGACGCAACGTTCAATCTTTTTCATATCTGGTATGTATGTGCGGGATCCCACCCTTCACACGAGTGCATTGAAAAATTACCCATTAGGCCAAGCGCCCCCTATTGGGAACAGGAAATGCCTTTTTTTACTAAACAGGCTCCTCCTCAAAGGAAAAAAAAAATATTCACCTGAAACCTGCATCAGGGGAGCCATAAGACATGTGTTCAGGTGCCTGATGAAAAATGCTGAGGTTTGGTTAAAGCAGAAGAGTCCAACAGGAGAAGTGAAAATGACTGAAGCCATTTCGTCTCACCACAAGTTTTGAACAGTCATAACTTCTACAACATATCTGCGCCAAACATCTCGTGCTTGTTGAGTCATACTCTGAAGGGTCCTGTAGCGGTCATTTGCATCAACCCTACAGCGCCAACTAGTGGCAATAGAAAGTCACTCATTTTTCTAATATATGTCCAGTTCTTTTCAGATTGGTCATTATAGTTTCAAGACCTTTTGAAATATTTATTTTACGTCCCATGTCCACATGTCTCTGTCTGTTGCCGTGACGACCCTTTATTCGCTCCTTTTTTGTAGTACTCTGTCCAATAGGGGTTTTTATCTCTTAGGTGTGTGAATGTAAAGAGGCAACGTTTGAGCATGTTAGGTTCTAATGAGATGATTAGAGAGGACGATCTGCCACCACCCTGACCTGCACACTGTCCGAGTTGCGTGACGTCCGAGTTGCGCTAGATTGCGAGGGCCCGTTCAGTCCTGCTTGCAGGCCTCATTTTCTAATTAACTTTTCAGTTACGGCGCACCGTATTGTCAAATGTTTCGCCCTTCAGTATTATAGAGTGACGCTGGGCTGCTACTGCATGTAAATTGCAGTAATGGCGGCAACCACTAGAGCACAGGTGTCAAACCGATTCCAGAAAGGGCCTAGTGGCTGCTGGATTTTGTTCCAACCGATAACGCGCAGAGAGTTTAACCAATGAACTTCCTGCTGAAACAAGCAGCACCTGACAAAGTTTAACTGATTACACATGTAAAAGATCTAATTGGTGAAAAGGTGTCCTCTTCTTTGGTTGGAAAGCAAACCTGCACCTACTTGGCCCTTTCTGGAATCGGTTTGACACCTGTGCACTAGAGGCTACCACAACTTGGATTAGTCAATATGTATTAAGGAACAACTCATCGGCAAGCTATCCAATAGCCTGATAATGATCCTGATTATTTGATTTAGGTGTGTTGGAGGACGGAGATGTGGAAAACAGACTGGATAGGTGCCCTCGAGGACTGGAGTTGGTAACATGCTACAACATAGCACTCCTGTGGGGTTCAAACATTTATGGTACAGCATTTTTGCCTTATTAGTATGTCAAACAAAGATTCTACAAACAAACGTATGCGGCGACCCGTTGCAGACCATTACGGTATGTGACGTAACCAATTTGTTTCGGTAATACATCACTCTAATCGGCCGAATGATTTCGTCTGTGTTAAATTCTGCTTTTTTTACTCTTCATAAAGTACAGAATTTAGTTTCTTGAACTCATTTGAGTCAACGTTTATTGCAGCTCCGCAACTCGGACCATAACAAACGTAACAACAGACTTCCTGTGTGTGTCCGTCAACTATATCTGTCCCTCGGGAAACTCAAACCCAAATAACAATACTAGTTCCTATTGTTACTGTCGTGTTGACAGCAATGAGCTCTCACGGATATCCGACTTACGTTCTCGCTTTCATTTTACCGTATCAATTCATGGAAGAAACATTTATTCGTCATGATGAAACGAGCAAGTTATACAGCAGCCTTTAAAAGAAAAGTCACATCTGTTTTGTTGGAGAAGTTGTCAAATCATATTATTACCGTAAATATTAGAGCTGGGAATCTTTGGGCACCTAACGATTCGATTACGATTACGATTCAGAGGCTCCGATTCGATTATAAAACGATTATTGATGCACCCTCCTCCTTTTTTTTCTTTTTTTTTTTTTTTTAATGTTTTGTACATTAGTTCCAAAATTGTTCAAAAATACTCTCAGGCTAAACCACACTACTATTTCAGTATCAAGTTAACATATAGCAGTAAACAAATATACAAAAATAACATTAAATAAAAAACTCCAGTCCCCATTCTGTATCAGCAGCTTTAAACTACATTCAATTAATCTTGCTTGGAAGGTTCGCTACAAAAGCCTTGCAGGGAAGTGTACTGCTTTAAGATGGCGGCCGTTTACTAACGCCCGCATCTAGCTTTTTATAGATGTGCTGCTAACACTACCAAATCTATATTGCATCTAGTCCTATATAAATGATATCTACCGTAACATTATATGGATGTACTTTGTAGCAGCTTTTCGGCAGCAGTCAGGTATATTGTTGTGTTTTTTTATCTCGTTGCATGAGTTGAGCTAGAGCCGTGAGTTGAGTATTGTCATTACCCGAGGGGCCGGGTAATGAGAAGCATGATGTTTAGCTATTCTCGCTCCGTTCCGTCCCGATACCGCGCTGAGTGTTGTGTACTTCCACTTTACTTCGCATATTTCAATAATCGGAATTTGGATGTTTGTGAATCGTTCTCCAATCTTCCACGGCCGAATCACGAATAATCTAAGAATCGGAAATTTTGCACACCTCTAGTAAATATTGTCAGTTTATGGTAATGTTTTGAACTACCAATGTGCTATGCTTGTGCTGTGTTTCACCAGTCAGTAAAATGACATTTTGTACACGAGCTCTATTTTCTTGTATTCTTCTATTTATTGGTGCTAAAATTAGGGTGAGCGTTATAAACGGGTACAACAATTTTCCCTAGATTTTACAAGTAAATTTGGGGTGCGCGTTATACACGGGTGCACCTTATATTCGGGAAATTATGGTACTCAATTTTAATAGGTCTTAAGTGATATAATCTGTTTCAAAAGGTTAAGTAAACCTTAACCAAATTATTGGAGTATATTACTGTTAGCGCATTTAGGTAATATTTATTTAATAAAATTCGCTAAACTTTATACAATCAAACTGAGTGTAAATTGTTACCTCAATTTTATTAAGTAAATTCTATAAGTTGTTTTTTACAGTGTAAGTAGATGAGGATATAGTGTGAAGCGCTTTGAGGGCCTTAAAAAGGCGGAAAGGTGCAATACAAGTGTGACTCAATTCAAACAATCAGAGGACAGGGTGATTACTAGTGCAGGAGACAGCAGGCAGGAGAGAGAGGTACACCTGCATCTGAGCAAAAATAACCCAGTTTTAAATTGAAAATGTTCATACCCGCTGGTCGGATTAAAAAAAATAATAAATAAATAAAAAATAAAAAAAAAAGGCCGATATGTTGTGGCGACCCGTGAAAGAAAAGCCGAAAGGAAAAGAAGTAGACCGATATACATCAAATTTCCAAATATCAGCACCGATAATCGGTCTGTTTCTACTCTTATCTACATCTTGACTTTATTTTTGCTAAAGACGCCGACAGTTGCCGTCTCAGTTTCACCAATGAGAGGTTGCAACAATAACCACATGACTCCATTATATGAATCAGAGGTAACAATGTTTTTTTCTTTCCACTTGAGGGCACTCGTGCTCTTTGGACAGGTGGTGTTTCATAGTGTTGCTCTGCTCTGAATTCGATGAAACTGTCATCTTTTTTACCTAATACGGTCATGTAATAGGTTATAGCAGGGTAGCCAATGTCAGTCCTCGAGGGCCCCTATCCAGCTTGTTTTCCATGTCTCCCTCCTCCAACACACCTGATTCAAATAATCAGGATTGTTATTAGGCTCCTGCAGAGCTTACTGATGAGCTGATTATTTAATTCAAGTGTTTTAAAGGAGGGAGACATGGAAAACAAGCTGGATAGGGGTCCTCTAGGACCGGAGTTGGCTACCCCTGAGTTATATAGCATTGTTTTTTTTTTTTTTTTTTTTTTTAAAAACAGACATTGTAGGCAGTTACTTTCAATGTTACTCATTACTTGAATATTCTTTTCAACGAAAACTTTTTTACTTGTACTGAAGTACATTTTTGGATGACTACTTTTACCTGAGTAATATAATTTAGAAGTCACAACTACTCTTATATGAGTAAAATATTTGGCTACTCTACCCACCTCTGGGTGGCAGTGAATGAACATGCAACTTTAAATGCATTGGACATCTATGGCCTGTTCAAAGTGAATGTAGAAATCTTCTGTCTTTGTGCAAGGGCTGGTCACAGCTTAGAACAGTTATTGCTACAGTGGGGAGAACAAGTATTTGATACACTGCCGATTTTGCTGGTTTTCCCACTTGCAAAGCATGTAGAGGTCTGTAATTTGTATCATAAAATCTCTTGTGCTGTGAGGGACGGAATCTAATGCAAAAAAACAGAAAATCACGTTGTATGATTTTTAAATAATAAATTTGCATTTAATTGCATGAAATAAGTATTCGATACATCATAAAAATCAAACTTAATATTTGGTACAGAAACATTTGTTTGCTATTACAGATACCAAACATTTCCTGTAGTCCTTGACAAGGTTTGCACACACTGCAGCAGGGATTTTGGCTCACTCCTCCACGCAGATCTTCCTTCTCCAGAGCCTTCAGGTTTCGGGGCTGCTGCCGGGCAACACGGACTTTCAGCTCCCTCCATAGATTTTCTATCGGGTTCAGATCTGGTGACTGGCGAGGCCACTCCAGGACCTTAAGATGCTTCTTAGGGAGCCACTCTTTAGTTCAGGACATTAAGATGCTTCTTAGGGAGCCACTCTTTAGTTGCCTTGGCTGTGTGCTTTGGGTCGTTGTCATGCTGGAAGATCCAGCCACGACCAATCTTCAGGGCTTTCACCAGAGGTTGCGCTGGACTTTTTCGTTGTCTGTCATTTTGACTGACAGGCTCATAAAAATCTGGTCATAATCTATTTTTACCCGTCACTTAAATTTTAAAAATGATAATAATAACATATTCAATAGTATTTATTTTTTATTAATTTTTAATTAATATTCTGTTCGAACAAGCTTAACAGAGAATTCACACCGTGCCATCACACATCAAGCAGATGAATATGTAACTTTTTCTCCGCAGTGACAAAAACAGCTGACTGTGGCCCCAGTAGGTAGGCTACATATGGAACAATGAAATTAACAGTTCACCGGCTGTGGCCTGAACGCAGTCTCACACCTTCCTCCTGGTGCGCATGGACTTGAATCGCGTGCCCGCTTGTGCAGTCCCTCTTTTTTCACCTCTTTTATAAACACCATCGTCGTTTTGGGGCTTTTTGAAGAAACTTCGGACAATCAGATGCCTTGACATTTTTCCGAGTAAGGCCAACGACGTCATGCATCAAGAGAGACAATAGCTAATTAATATGCTCACTCGCCACCCTGTGGTCTGGGGTGTGAATTGCAACCTGTCAAAATGACAGATGGACTTCAGTTTTTTCTGTCACCGTTTTAAAAAAAACGGTCAACGACGGAAAATATTCGGTTAACGCGACCCCTGGCTCTCACTGAAGGAAGGAGGTTGTCAGCCAAGATCTGGTGATACATAGCCCCATCTATCCTCCCCTCAATACGGTGCAGTCGTCCTGTCCCCTTGGCAGAGAAGCAGCCCCAAAAAATGATGTTTCCTCCTCCATGTTTCACGGTTGGGATGGTGTTCTTAGGGTTGTACTCATCCTTCTTTTTCCTCCAAACACGACGAGCCGAGTTTAGACCAAAAAGTTCCATTTCGGTCTCATCCGACCACATGACCTTCTCCCATTGCTCCTCTGGGTCATCCAGATGGTCAGTGGCAAACTTTAGACGTGTCTGGACATGCACTGGCTTCAGCAGCGGGACCTTGCATGTGCTGTAGGATTTTAATCCATGACGGCGTAATGTGTTTCCGATGGTTTTCTTCGAGACTGTGGTTCCAGCTCTCTTCAGGTCATTGACCAGGTCCTGCTGTGTAGTTCTGAGCTGATCCCTCACCTTCCTCATGATCAGTGATGCCCCACGAGGTGAGATCTTGCATGGAGCCCCAGAACGAGGCAGATTGACCGTCAACTTGAACTTCTTTCATTTTCTAATAATCGCTCCAACAGTTGTTACCCTCTCACCAAGCTGCTTGCTTATGTTCCTGTAGCCCATCCCAGCCTTGTGCAGGTCTATTATTTAATCCCTGATGTCCTTGCACAGCTCTTTGGTCTTGGCCATTGTGGAGAGGTTGGAGTTTGTTCATTTGAGCATGTGAACAGGTGTCTTTTATATAGGTAACAAGTTCAAACAGGTGCAGTTACTTCCGGTAATGAGTGGAGAACAGGAGGGGTTCTTGAAAAAGAACTAAGAGCTGAAATATTTACTAGTTAGTAATGTATCAAATACTTATTTCATGCAGTTAAATACAAATTTATTATTTAAAAATTATACTATGTAGTGTTGCACCAATACCATTTTTTGGCCCCCATACCGATACCTGGCTGTGCAGTATCGGCCGATACCGATACCCTACCGATACCACCCCGATTATATATATATTTTTTTTTCTCCAAAGAGCTACATAATTGGATGTGAAATCATTGCTATCAAGGCTTTGTCAGGCTGTTGCTTACCTTTGCAAAATAGGAAAAAGTACACTAAACCCTAGTAGACAATAGTTGAATAAACCTTCCGCTCTCAAAGGCCAAAATAGTGCTAAATTTGTGAAATTAATAAAACATGTATAATACTAGCCCAACAGTAAGAAAGTAAAAATAAGTTCATAATAATAAACTCTGAATGAACTGAATAAACTTTTTTAAACCTCTCAAAGTCCAAACAGTGCAACTTTCATTAAATTATTGTCACATTCTGCTGCTGGTTAGATTGTGTTTTGTTGCTGGGCGTGGGGGCGTGGCACTTGAATCCAATGCAGGCTCATCAACGCAGCATTTAAGCATGGGTGATCTCAGAGAAGGCTGCCGAGATATTTGCCTTGCTGATCGCTATTTGACATTTGGCACAATAATCTCGCTACATTTGCTTGTTATGCCCCTGCATTGGGTTTTTCTGTTAGTGTGCTGCTCTTGTTTGTACCCGCTGCCTATCGTCTTAGTTTGTCCGTCGACCTGCTGTCACGGACTCCTTTTGTTATTTCTACTGTCCCGCGATCGCGTGTTATTTTTTGTTTGCAATCATTAAACCCTTTTATGTATCCCCCGCTTGTTGTCTGCTTCGAGGTTCAACCTTGTTTCCGCATTTGCGGACGCTAACAACTATAAGTAATAATAATTGACCACAGCATCCCGTCTCTCCTTTTTTTCGGGAGGTGGGAGTCCCTTATTTCTATTTCCGAAAGGTGGCAACAATACTTTGGAAACACTTCCCAAATTACTGCGGCATTTTTTTCAGTAATAGACAATAAAAGTAAAGTAGACGAAGTGAACTGACCAGAGATTGTTGCTCCGGTCCAGCGGCCTTCTTCCTCTGGATAGCAGTCCTGCTCTTGCAGGCTCAAACTCGTTGTGTTCTTTCACGTTTCGTTTTCAAATGTTTTATCAAGTTCGAGGTATTGAAACTGGCCGATTTAACTCCACATCTCCAAACTTTCAGGCCGCAAATCTTGCATGCAGCCATTGATTTTAATCGACGGGATTTCTATTTGGAAATATTTCCCGACCGCCGCGGCGCCGCCATATTTCCTGGTTTGTTTTTCGTCCATATGAAAAAGCCCCCTTTTGATTGGTCAGGAGTGGCTATTGGCCCGCTCTCATTGGTCTGGAGCAGGCCAATAGCGATAGCTGCTTGGTGTTCACGTGTCATCACACAACACAGAGACAGAGTGTAGTGAGCGCCAGGAGGAGAAAAAGGCAGTGGTCAAATGTTATAATAATGGACCGGTAAATGGTATCGGCGCCGTCTTTGTTGGTACTCGCCGATACCGATATCACCATTTCAGGCCGGATCGGCGCCCCCTGCCGATACTAGTATCGGTGCATCTTTAATACTATGTGATTTTCTGGATTTTTGTATTAGATTCCGCCCCTCACAGTTGAAGAGAACTTATGATACAAATTACAGACCTCTACATGGCTTGCAAGTGGGAAAACCAGCAAAATCGGCAGTGTACCAAATCAGGGATTCCCCTATATTCAACAGATTGTGGCGCACCGCCACACTAAAATGAAAGCCGCCACGCCTGGCAAATGAGATGTATTTTATTTATTTATTTAAATAAAAAAAATGTTTTAAGGCCGCTTCAAACTAGCGGCAGCCAAGTGGGAGGAGTTCAGCGGACACCTATTCATTGTGTATTGTAGCCTAATGTTCGTAACTATGCAGGCCCCCCCTTAAGAGACGCAAGGGGAACGAGTAGGAAGAATGGGAGAACGAGCGAGATAGCGAGAGATAGCGGTCGCATGTTGTAGCAGCCCGCTGTTATTTTGTTATTGTTTTTCTTTATTATTGTTACCACAATAAAGTGGGTAAGCAAATACAGACTTCTCTCCTTCTTGCCCATATCCGGGGCATTACAATAATTTGGATCGGACTTTTTGGCGAAAGTGAGCGGTGGACGGCCGTCTTGGACGGAAAGCAAACTTTGACTAACTTGCGCTGAGAGACTGCGGAGAGGCGGGGCCCAAAATAAAGCCTTGCTCTTTTTTCAGAGCGTTGGTCACAGTAAACGATTTATCAGTTCAAGCGGAGTAAAATGATACATATTCACGGTACAAGAACGTCGTTTCTGTGTCCATCGATTGGTAAGAAAAGGCTGTTTGTACGAGTGACGTGTGGGCGCTCCCGTCAGGGGGGACATTTCACGTGGAGTGGCTATTTTTCGGCACAACACCGGCGCGCCAACTTCAGACAATTACGGCTGACGAAACTTTGATAAATGCGCCCCCCCACCCAAATTTCGCGAGCTCTGGGACACTCGAAAAATGACTCTCATACCTCTCCTTGCTAAGTTAATGGTACCTCGACGTGCCTTTGTGCGGAAATTTAGTTTACGAACAACGGGGAAAAAACTATTCGCCTTCTCACCGAATCAAGTAAAACTCTTTACACGGCTATTAGAATTCCCCCAGTGCTCTAAATGGGTCAGTTGACAGAAGGACTGTTATTGTTGTGGTAATGTAGTACTTATGAGGGTCAAATAAAAGGAAAAAGGAGGACGACGACGGTGGTCTGCAACCCGCGGCTCTCGGGCCGCATGCGGCTCTTTAGCGATGCTTCGGAGCTTTTTTTTTTTTTTTTTTTTATAAATGGAAAAAGATGGGGGAGGGAAATATATTTTTTTGTTTTAATAGGATTTCTAGGAGGACAAAACAAACATTCTTTCAATTCATTAATATTGTAATGAAGTTAAACTTGTGGTGGCATAGTACAACAGAGTAGTCACGTGGTGCGTCATTCTCTATAGGCTCCACTGCAGGGAAAACAAACATTTAATCATGAAGGCTAATTACGTATTTCTATAGTAGGCTAATATAGCTAGTATCGATAATTTATAAGGCTTGTACAAGGCTTTTAATTTTTTGTGGCTCCAGACATACTGTATCAGTTTTTTGTGTGTTTTTTTTGGGGTCAAATATGGCTCTTTCAACAGTTTGGGTTGCCAACCCTGAGTCACTACGAGATGTAAGTCGTACTATTGCCACGAGAAAAAAAGTCGCATTAGTACATCGGGTAACGTAGCTGTAATCAGCTACGCATTTTACATACATGTACTGTAGCTGAGAGGTACAACATTAGCCTGGCTAATGAAATATTTCAAATATATCTTTGTTATGGTTCTTCTTGGGGGGAAAAATGAAGAAAAAAAAATTCGCTGTGGCACATGGTGAGGCTGTCCGACTCCGATGCAGCCCACCACCACAGCTTCAAAAAATCCTAGGGGAAACACTGCAAATACTTGTTCTCCCCACTATATATATGTCCATATGTAGGCTATATGTCCGTATAAGTCCACGGCTGCATATATTGGTATCAGTTTGATATCGGCATCAGATTTTTGGAGGTGGACAATGTCGGGTTATCGGTTAAAAAAAGTCATTGTCGTTCAACTCTAATCAACACCCATTCTCTCAGACCAACTAATCCAGAAAAATGAGAGTACAATCATGAAAAAACTACAAATCACCCAAGGGGAGACTGAGTGCATATGCTTTAGTCCCTCTCAACTCTGTCTCAACGCTTCGAGGAATTTGTCCTTGTGCATCCTCCTTTGAGTATTTTACTTGGTGATCATTAAGCCATGAGTGACCCTGCTTTGCTTTAAATGTTAAAAAAAAGTTTTAACTGTCAACTTTACATATTTGTTAATGCCTCAAACATTTTGTTTAATGCTTTTTTAAAGCCTGAATTTTGACAAAATCCATTTAATGACTTTTAATGACCCACATAAACCCTGGCTTTTCTATGAGTGTTCCTGAGGCATGTGAATATTCACTGGTTTAAGAGCCAAATATTGTGAAGTGATGCCAGTTGTCATTAGAACATTAATGCTGTCTTACGTTGTATAGGTAGTCCCCGGGTTACGACATACCTGACTCACGTCATTTTGACTTTACGACGCCAGAGTCTTGCCCGCTGTGTCTCCAGTCCTTGTTTTGTAAACAATACCTTCCGTAAATTTCAGACTATGAGCCGCTACTTTTTCCCCTCATTTTGAATACTGTGGCTTATAGTCCAGTGCGGCTTATTTGTTGATTTATTTGGATTAATAGGTAACGCTTTATTTGACAGCGGCATCATAAGACTGCCACAAGACCGTTATAGTTATGACATGACATTATCATGGGCATTTTTGAATGCTTATGATAGATGTCATTAAGTGTCATCCAGCAAATTATCTAACTAACTCCATTCATGTCCAGCTCGGATCTTTTACATCCATTCAAAAGGGAGATAATTTGCCGGATGACACAAAATCACATCAGTCATAAGCATTCATTAATGTTCGTGGCAGTGTCATGTAATAATTATGATTGACTTATGACAGTCTTATGGCCCCACTGTCAAATAAAGTGTTACCAAATTCCATAAATGGAAATTAATGAAACAACTACAACAATAACTGAAGAAATAATTAGCACAGAACATGAATTTTGATTTGTTATTAACATTTGTAGCGCTGCAATGCATGCTAGCAGGCATGTTGCACGAAAACAGCATTGAAAGCAGGTGGCAGCAGAGGTTTACCGTCTCACCCAAGAGAACAGTGATGGCCAAATTGAAACTTCTTGAAGCAATGAAGTAGTAGTGAAGGTTTTAAACGGAATGCCAGCAAGTTTTAATTTTTTTAGAACCATGAAGCTTTGAACCAACTGGCTGCAAAGCTTCATGGTGGTTCATTTGGTCTTACGACAGTCTTAAGATGCCGTTGTCAAATAAAGTGTTACCGGTTGATATCTTTTGGTGTAAATATCTCACAATACAGTTAGGACACGTGCGGCTTATAGACTAGCGCACCTTAACTATGAACAAATGCAGTTTTTGAGTCAAATTTGGTGCGTGGCTGCATATAGTCAGGTGCGCCTTATAGTGCGAAAATTACAGTAGTTCTTGCCATGTCAGGATCCCCTCCTCCCCAAGCAGTGTCGCAGCCGTCCTGCAGTTCCTGACAGCGTCAGGTCTCACTTCCTTGTTCTCATGCTGCTGCTGCTTCCCCCCGGGACGGACTCCTCTCCGGTATTTTGAGTTCGGACGGTGGACAGGCATTATGAGAGAGGACGCTGGCCACCTGAGCGTCCATGATATCCCCCTTTTCTCACCTCCCTACTCTTTCCAGATCGCCCTTTTCTCTGAGCAAGGCGACTCACTCATATTTAATGACAATTCGAGGCTTTAAAAAAAAAAAACTATTTGGGCTTTACTCATAACAGCATTTAACACAACGAACCTCACAGTATCGTATTTTTTAACCTTGTCTTATTAATATGAGGTATAATACATGTTTTTGGATAGTTAGCTTGAGGTATAGGGGGTATCTTAAGGTACTTTAAGGGTTAATTCCAACTTACGCGGAAATTCGGGTTACATCGCCAGTCTAGGAACGGAACTCGTTCGTAACCCGGGGACTACCTGTATATTATTATTATGTTTATGGATTTACTGGATCAAAGGAATGCTAAATGTGATTTGTATTTAAAAACAAACAAGTGTGTGTTTAATTTCACAATTTAGCATCATTACTGGGTAGGTAATAAGTGGTACGAAAACCAACATTGGATTCTTTGAAGGACTGCTCGCTAGCTGCCAAAGTTATTTCCGCCACATTGGCTCGGTTAAGTAGGTCACGGCCGATCATAGAAATCGACCTTAAATTTTTAGAATAAGCCTTTTCACTTCAAACTGAGACCATACATCGTCAAGAACCATGTAGTTCAAACACCCAAGTCGAGTAGCAACAGGCAAACACTTGTTTTGATTGAGTGTTACGCCTTCAGAGAGAGAATCAATGGCCGGCCGCTGCCTCTTGTTGATTTCTGTTAATAATTAACCAGGACGACTACCTTCTAATCAATAAACAATTGATTGGTAGCACCCTTAATTCCTGCCCCCACATGCAGCCGGATCAATTGAGCTATTGCGGTATAAACATATCAATAATATTGCAGCCAAGATAGGCAAAAAGATAAATAAAGAGAAACATTTTTACAAAATGTTGCCAATGGCTTCTTTTAAAAGTTGCAAGAAGTGTAGCTGCTTAACACCAGGAGAGGGCAAGACAGTTATTTTTGTAGAAACATCTCAACTGGTTTTTAGCGGACTGCCAAACTGTTGCCGTTTCCTGGAAGTGTGTATCATAATGTAAAAATCACACTCCGTCAACTCAAATAGTACCTGATGTCCAACAGAGTGCCTTTGAATGTGGTCACGGGCTTCCTCACTCCTTTGATTCGGCCGTCACCCTTATCGTTCTCTTCAGTCTTGACATTTTCTTCCAGGAAATTCACCTGGAAAAAAAAGAACACTTAATAACCAGCAAACGCAAAGCAACGTGAACCTTGGGGCATTGTTCAACCTCTGGTCTCCACATGCGGTGACCTATCAGATGATAAAGGTTAGTGATTTAATTAGTGTAATGTTTCATTCTTGAAAACCTCCTTTGAAGAGCAATGACCCTTGTTCTCATTTAGGTAAAGCATAAATCAACAGACCGCATGTCCATTGAAGAATGCAGAACTAAGATAAACCTCAGACTTGTGACTGGAAATAGAAACGACCCAAAAAAGTGAATAATCCACAATATTTTGATCTAAATTGGTACCAGACACACGGCAAGCTCGTGACGGATCTTGTTTTTCAAGATGTTTGCAAAAAAGAAAAAAAAAACTATACATTTACTGTTGGTAATGGGGGTTGGTCATTTATTATGGTCACGTGATCCGGATGGAGAAGCAAAGGTGAGAGGACTCTGCATGTGATGAGAATTTGAATGACTCACAGGGGAAATGCGTGCGACTGGAGCAACATGACTAGTTGAGATGACCGTTTACGCAAGAATGAAGACATGAATCAGCTGCTAAGAAACAACTCAATTTATTCATAATCATTTTAAAGTGCTAACTTGACACAATAACAGGAAATAAAAAGTATAACGTTTCTGCGTCAGTCAAAATTAAAAATTCAAATCAACATACATTAGTATTATTACTAGTTAAGTCACTGATTCTACTAAATTTGTAAAACCAATACAAATCTTGATTGCATGTAATTAAAAAGACAATAAATCTATCATAAAAAATGATCAGTTGATTGCTTGAAATGCTTCAAAGTTATGAAATGCTGCTAGATGACTCAACATTTAATGAGGGTCAGGCAAGAACCACAGCATGGTTAGTGCTTATCATACTCTTGGGGACGAGAAACAGAGGGCGTTTTGTTTTTACGCTTTGCCTCTGAGGTTTGAGGGGGGTGTTGATTGAGTGCTCCACACTTTTCACTTGGTCTACTGTTTTATAACAGTAACTCATTAACTATTTTTATGGGACATTTGGGAGTGAAAATATGGAATGGTTGATTGGAGTGATAGTTCCCAGTGACATGAGTGCCTTATGGTGATTGTGTAAAAAATATATGAGGCTACAGTCCTGTAGCCTTCCTCTCAGAAAAGAAAAGTGCTGACACGTGGTTGAAATTTTGGACCGCTGAAATGTAGAAGGTCAAATAGAATCCGAGATGGAGTCAAAGGGGCTCACTTGAGCACACCTGCCTTGGCAGCCTGCAGAAATCTTGCCGTGTGTGGGTGCAGTGATCCGACGCTGCATCACCACCTCCAGCCCTTGTTTCAAAAGAGAGAGAGAGGCAATTAGCTTCCGAGTACCTTTGGGATCCTACGCCAACTTGTCTCTGGGAAGAACGGAAGGTAGGTGAGAGCTCCTTCAGCTGGGATGGTATAGGACAGCATAGGATAGTGCTCACTGTCTCAAGTATGAATACATAGCAGTGTTATTTTGGTCAACAATGACGATAACGAAAATATTACGTCAACGAACTATTTTTTCATGACGATGGCGTCACGAAGACATGCTGAAAATGTGTCTTGGGAGATTAAAACATAAGATGGATGCTAGTTCTCGTCTGATGAGACGAAATGAAAATTCACCATAGTTTCCGTCATAAATTCATAATGTGTGATATTTTCTTATTTTACGTGTAGTTAGCATGCATTTAGCAGTGCTTTGGTCGTGTCACTCATGTGATGTTCTGCGCCCCCCCGATCCTCCAGCCCCGCACACACGCCGGCTGGTTAGTAAGCCTGTGCCCATTCCAGGCTCCTTTTGTGAAATGTATGTATCAGCTGAGGCTTGGTATGTTTGCTTTCTTATCTTGGCTAGATATGCTATGTTTTTTTAGCCTAGCGTTTGCGTTAGCATTAGTGTTCACGTTAGTATTAGCATTTAGCGTGGTGACTTGGTGTATTAGACTGCCTAAACTAGTCGAAATTTCTCAAAACTTTAGTTTTGATTTGGTCTTTCACTTCTAAGAACTGCATTAGTTTGACTTGGTTTTAGCATCTCAAAGTCTTAGTCTAGAAACTGTCTCAATGCAGTGTTGTTCTGAACTGACTATCAAACCCTTTGTCTTGACTTGGTCTAGTCTCTTTAAAGACTTAAGTCTCATCAACTCCTTCGCAAGCCCTCAAAACCTTGACTTGGTCTCAGCAGCTCAGTTCATCCATAACATTTGACAATGGGAATAATCTATTGAGCTGAAGAACTAAATGCACTACTTGGTGGAAATATGGCTTTAGCCAAAGTACTTTCCCACATAGGTAACTTACTCATCCGCTTAGTGGGTTAAAGTGCAGTCTTTCAGAATGTGCTGATCGCAACAGACAAATCTTTCTGATGCAAGGCAATACAACCTTACATTTCTCAAAGCCCAAACACAAAAATACTGTATTTTGAAACGAGGCTAATGACTACTGATTTGCATGCCTCATTTTTTCTGGTTATCTCAGTCCTTAGCACATGGTCAACAAGGTCATAATCAACAATCTTTCTCTTGTTTATATGGGAATTTCAATGTTACAGGATTTGAAATTTGAACAGGCTACAGTTTCAGTTTGCCACATGTTGGCAGCCAGCTGGAATAGCGTACTTGCAGGTAAGAGTGTGACAATATCTCGATACAGCGATATATCGCGATATTTTGCAACCCGATCGGTTATTGATATGCTCCCGCCAAGTATCGATACTTTTATTTAATATATTGGCCATACAATGGAGTATGGATGCTGTCAACTGCTCAATGTTTGTTGAGCAATTCCTTGGCGGTCCACTAGGGGCGCTCGGGAGTGGCGGTGAGGGTAAAGTGCGCACAAGTTGTCTAGAGAAGAAGAAATGTAGCTCCAAGTGGGTTGAAAAAATAAAAAAGCGCCGTGAGAACGGTGGAGGAAAAAATGAGCAAAATATTGCTACAAATCACACATGGGGACACACTTTAGATTTTACACCAACAAGAAAGGAAGTAAGGTGAACAAGGACTTTGTTGTATGCAAGAATTGTCTTAGAAAAATAAGTTTCACTTGCAGCTGGTGACGTAGTGGACACAGGAGTTTGTGAGCTTAGCTTTCATCACTTGAGGTAAGAAGGTTTTGCAATGTAATTGACTTTTTAATTTACATGTATTATTTTGATGACATTTGGTGTTGAATGATATAAAATAAACCGGGACCCTAAACTGGATGAAAATGAATATCGAACAAGCCCACATGAATTTACCGATTTATTTGATATTATTTGAGAACCACTTTCCATGTAGTTTACTACACAAACTGTTATTACTGTCATTTTGATACAATAAGCTATAAAAATGGTTTGAATAGGTTCCAAGATATATAAAGTGATGTGCATGACAATTAATGTTGCTTACATATTAAAAATAGGTAATGATTGCATTTTTAATTTCTATACATTCAATTCATTTTTTTTTTAATTCAATACTTCCAACACAAAAAAAGAAAATCAGGATTTCAACTCAAAACCTATGAAGTAGCTAATATTTTTTGTTTTATTTTGTTGTTTTTAAGGTGAGGAAGACTGTGACTGAGCAAGTCTGGCATCTTAAATGCTGAAGCAGATAGTGGAAGTGCTCAAACCAAGCAAATAAGGTCATATACGAAGAAAAGACCCACCAATTTTATCATTGCACCACTCCAAGCTCAACTGCTGACACCTATGGCACTTTTTATTTTTATTTTTTTTAAAGATTTAAAACTTTAAAGAAATTAAGGGTGCCATTCATCATGATCTTTCCAAGCAATATCAGTGGTTGTGGCTTGTTTCCTCTATATGTGCAGGTGCACAATTTGCAGTAGATTTATATTTTACAGCAATGTTGCGCAGAAAAGGTGTCACTGTTTAATAAATGACTTAAACAGTATTTTTTTCTATTTTTAATTATCTTTTTTTCCCCCCGTTTCAACAGCTGTATCGTAGAATGTCATGTATCCAATTTCTGACCAATATATCGAAAATCGCTGCATCGTGATATCGTGAGATAATCGTTATCGTGAGCCTTGTATCGCGAATCGTATCGTATCGTGAGGTGCCCTGAGGTTCCCACTCCTACTTGCAGGCTCTTACAAATATAGGTCAAGCCCTAGTTGACATGGGCCTCGACACCAATTCACATAAAACACCGCAGCAAATAGAACATCAAACGGCAGTCTAATAGAGATGAACTTTCTGCCGGGCGGCGATTTCATGCGGTCTTAGTTTGCACTTGACGAGCTGCAAAAGAAGCTAAACAGATTCTGAGAGTGAAAGATGGACCTCTTTCTGTGTATAGAGTAGAATATGAGAGGCGAGTTGCAGTCCCATCTGTAACAACGGCTAAATACAGCCAGGTTAGAGTGAGGAGGTGGGCTGAGGATGTAATATTCAAGCTAAAGCCAAAAGGTTTAGTGGATATCCAATTATGGAGATGGACATCATTAAGCCAGACCTGACTGACACATACAAGGATGGATATGAAATGGCAAGAGAAGCTTTGACATGAATGAAATCAAATAAATTACAACAAGTGAGATCTTCCAAATTATTCTTGAGATATATTCCATGTTCTGCAAGAGTATTTGTGGGTATGTGGTGGATAAATGAAAAAATGTACCTTTTTGGGCTTGATGGCAACCTCTGAGTTGAAGCTGGAATCGAGGCCTTCTTTGCTCTCTAGCTCGCTCTCTTTGCTCTCAATCTCGTCCTCGCTGACGATTGGTCCATTGTCGCCGATGGGTGTTTGGAAGTCATCGTCGGGGAGTGGAGGGTAGCTGTACTTAAACGGGTCCTGGAAAAAAAAAGTCGTTTTGAAGTTGCATCATCAATGATTGACACAAAATCCTGAATTGTGATTGAAACCTTGACAACAGTTGAGTGAACTACAACGCACCGATCCTCCCATGTGAGGCGGCAAGTACTCTGGGTCGATGTACGACGGGAGTTCCGATCTGGATGCAAACTTAAGCTTGCTGATGGCTTCCGGACCCAACCATGTCTTCACAATCTTCCAAGCAGCTACCCCAGGGCAGAGAAAAATCGATTTAGGAAGGGAATGTTGATTCGGAACGTCATAAAATGCCACAGTGGACTTGCTCTCACCGTTCATGATCCAAGGCATCTCCACAATAATCATCTTGGCTGAAATCACAAGGTAATTGAATTTTTGGCAAAGACAAGGAAAAACAAAAATAAACAAAATGGTGTAATATCTGGATGAGAATTTTACTTACAGAGCAACTTTGGATAATATATTTTGAAGCAATTTACAACGTACTTCACAAAGTCCATGTCCTGAAACATTTAAAATGAGACTTTAATCAGAATTTAATTTGCTGCACGTGTATGCACATTAATAATGTTACATTATAGATTTAGGGAGATACAATAAAAATTTTTAAACTACTTTTCATGCGAAAGCAGAAATTCCTTCTCTGACCTCTGTGATCTTTGACCTCAAAATTTAATCATCTCTTTGGTTTCGTATTACAAACACATCCAGCAAGTTTGATAATAATCCCCTTATTTGTTCTTGAGTTGTCTTCAACACGAACATACAAACAGACGGATGGAACTGAAAACACAACTCAGATTGAGTTCTAAACAAAACAGGATATTTATTATATAAAGAAAATCTTGAATAAGGTTAACAATGTTTTAGTGAAAATGTCTTTTTGTTGTCGGTCTTTGGTTTTATATGGGAACTTGGCCATTTACTTGTTAAAAGTCCGATTTCTTTGTCTCGTAATATTACTTGTTTTTTTAACTTCAGAATAGTATATATTACTGGTGTCAACAATAATCGATGCGGCGATGCATCCCGATGCAAGCCATGGACGATGCGATTCGATGCGGGCAACAAGCCGAATCGATTCAGCACATATTAAAATATATAAGTCCGTTCAAAAATCTTCTGGTGATGCAATGGATTTGGTTTCCCCATTCGTATTATTATTCTCATGTTTACCTGTAGAGGGAGCTACTATACAAGCAATGCAGGGGGGACGAGGAACCCAAATCTGCTTCCTCACGGGAGTAACGTCACAGACATGCGCAATTGCGCAGTGGCAATCGAGAAAGCAGAGATAAGACATAACAACAATGGCTGATGCGGAGAAAGAGGGAGCGCGAAAGATTATTGACGCACCAAAGACATTGAAAGCAGGCATATGGAGACATTTTGGCTTCTATGAGGTTGGTGGGAAACTTGACCAAACTTATGCGGTGTGTAAAAAATGAAAGGCTGCTACTGTGTGTAAAAAAATAAAAATAAAAAATAAAAAAGAAAGCCCTGGTCTCATTTAAAGCACTAATTAAATGCTGTGATGTTTTTTTATTTTTATATATATTACTATTTTCATTTGACTACAACCAGGAATGACACAAGAGCCTATAAAAAGTTGTTTAATGTCTGACCGCTTGTGTTGCCTCATGATTCACGAAAAATATGCTTTGCTTTAGCATTTTAATGCATCCCAGGCTTTAATGCATCGTGATGCATTGCCGAATCGAACCGAATCGAATAGTGGCCCTCTGAATCGAATCGAATCGTGGCCCTCCGAATCGTAATCGAATCGAATCGTGAGGGCAGTGCCGATGCACACCTCTAGTATATATATATATATATATATATTTTTTTTTTTTTGCTTTTTCAGGAAGAGTTTAAGACAAAAAGTAAGTTCTTCAAATTTCTAGTCGGGATGTCCCCGATCCGATCATAGAAATCAGGCCGATCGTGCCATTTTTCAGAGGATCGGAATCGGGTGAAAAAGATCACGTTTTTATATTTTAAAAAACTAAAAAATAAATATAATCGGGTATTTCCTGGGTTATGAACGAGTTCCCTTACTACACTGACGGAATGAACCCTTTAAGTACCCCCAAATCTCAAAATATCTATCCAAAAACATGTATTTTATGTCATGTTAATACAATAACGTAAAAAATGACGACAAAATGTCAGAAGAGACACTGTTACGAGACAAAAAAACAAACAACTTTTCGATATTGGATCGGGAATAAAAACGGCAGAGTCTCAAAACCAGGTGACTCGGGACTCGGTTGCAAAAATATACGATCGAGACATCTCTAATTACTAGACACCACCTAACATTGGCTTCCATTGACAGCGATAGACGTCTAATTCGTTTGAACTCTGAATGAACAAATGTCAACGGCAACTAATGAGTAATAAATGACTTGAACTCTGTAGCTGTGTAAATAAATCCACTATTTGCGAAAATGTCATTTTAGGCAGACGTTTTTCTTCATCTTCTGACACTGTAAAACCTACATGCACTTTTAGCGATTAATTAAAAAAATAATTGGCAAACTAATCGACTTGGCTGTGTGCCCAAAGGAGCCCTATGATGGATGTTCAGCGTAGCATTTCACGTTGACTGCAATCATCACGGCAACAGATTTATCAATAGAAGCTAGGCCCACGTCCTGACTGCGTTCCATAATTGGCAGGAGCCCTCATTGCTATGCCGGCGCCGCGCTCCGGGCCTTAACGAGATCCTGCTGAACGGCGACGCGCCGGCTCCCGCTGAGCCTCCGCTTTGCGATCGGATTTTCTAAACTCCTCATTTCGTATGCGCACTACATTTTTTCTTTTGCTCTCTCTCTCTATGAGTCTTTCTGCTTTAGGCCTTTAACTCCTTCGTTTGCGGAGCACTGCGTGAGCTCACGACTGTGGATTAGGCAGCCCCCTTGAATTGACCAACAGGATTTAAAGGTTATTTTAATCTCCAAAGAGTGAAACCACTGAAGAGCGAGTGTCACTCAATTTTCAGTCAACAAGAGGAAATTTGAAGTGACGGACAACATCTTGCTCATCATTATCTTTCCAACCCTTTAAAAGGCCATCCATTTAACTACTGAAAGATGAGCATTCACAGCCAACCTCCCAGCTTAATTGAATTGGACGTCTACCACTGGGTGGGTACCTTTATAACCCAATTGAAAGAATTGTATTAAGTGAAGAAGATTTGATCTGTATACATAAAGTTTAAGTAAAGAGATTCACGTTCAAAGGCCCTGGCTGAATCAGATTGTATTGTTCCTTTTGACATGCGCATTACGTTACTCTCTGCCACAACCTGTAATGTGACATGCTGCCTTCACATGCTCTGGCAGGGGTCGAAACTCGACAATATAAATGGCCCGGTGGCTCGGAAGTACTTTTAAAACAGTCGGGGCCACCAGAATGCTTGAACCACTGGCCTTGAGGGGCCAGCAATAATAATGCGTAGATTAAAAAAAAAAAAATTCACATCAATTCCCAGTGGTTCGGTGTTTTGACGACGTTATGCTACTCCGATCAAAGACAACCTTACAGTCTATGCAGCCAGCCGTTGCTCTCTGTGGGGTGTAAACACATCTCGTTCACTCCCGCACGAACGCGCTCAACCTGACTATTGCTACATATTGATTGTCAGTATCTCAGTACCGCCTAGCGTTATACTTCACGACGACATGTTTCTGAAACCCCCAGCACCCAGCCAAGCACTGGGGGAAAAAAGATCACTCAAGAAATCGAAAGTCACCGGAGGAGTTGAGGGAACGCGAATTCCAATATGAAAAAAAAGAGAGAGAAAGTTTCAGCCCTAGCGGCGAGACTGCTGGAATTGGCTCGGCTAAGATGAGACAAAAAATAAGGTTTACTGTGAGATGTGCAGATCAATCCCCACATGTGCAGACAAGTAAGTAAGAGAAAAGTTAACAGATATGAAAGCTATGCTATGAACATAACGTGGTAATTCATCTACGTGATTACGAGAACAATAATATCGTCATAACGACGGTCTAGCTTGAAAACCGTAAGCCATAATTGCCTTAGTCGTCTCTTTGACTTTTAATTGTTGTCACGACAACTGAGCCGGGGAAGACTTCCAGAGGGCGGTAACAGGAAGACAGGAACGCTTCGCCCAGGTGCGGAGCTCCCCCGTGGGCCTACCCCTCGGAGCACCCAAGGAAAAAATATTTTTTTGTGTGTGTTTGTTTTCCGAAAACATTAAAATATGTGTAAGTGGTCAGTGGAGTCGATTTGGGTTTATTCATGTATACTGGAGTGATTATGGAACACTTATAGAATTATTTGCACTATATTCATGTTTTTACACCATTTTGCTGCACTTTTCATTAAATCTACCTTAAAAAAATGTCATTCAAGCAAATTGTTCTTTTTCATGATTATTGGGATCAATAACTGACACCTTGACCTGGGTCGGTGGTTTTGATAGTGGGGCCAGTGAACTTTAAATTTCCCTTATTGCCCACCCCTGTATGGGAAAGACGATCGTCACAACTTTCAAATTGATAGTTACCAGCACAGCCTATTCATGTGCTTTTGTTATCGTTGAAAAAAGCAGATACAAATTTCATTTTAGTTTGTTGTGTGGGCAAAACGGTTTTAGACCTATTAATTCCTCAACTACAATAAGTTTATAGAAGTACGTTTTTGTTTGTAACTGGACGTTTTAGCAACCACTTGGTTAAAAAAATAAATGTACACAACATTTTGATGCTGGCGTAAAAAATTTAATTAAAAAGAAAAAAGTGCAAATTGACGAATAATCTTCTTAATCTTACCATTCACAACTTTTTTTTTTACGCGCCGCCATTTTGAAACGTAAATGGTCGTCCTATCTCGGAAACTCGGGTATCATAATAAAATGCCGGTGTTCCAGTAGAAAATACGACTTGAGGGGGCATTCATATGCAATTTTCCAATCGACGAGTGGTATATACCAAAATTACGACATCACATGAAGGCAGCATAAAAGAAGAAGCGATGCACTTTCTGCTTCACCACCATACTTTCACATAGTAGGAGCGCATGCGCGAACCAGACAATCCTCTCCATCAACCCAATACGCTCCACTCAGCAGTTTACATAGAGCGTGGAGCAGATTATCAATCGGTGTAGAGTACATTTTACAATCTGATCCAAAATATAATACGATCCGGGTTAATCCAATTGGCTAAGGTGTTTATATGAGACATATTTAATCATACAGGGCTTTAAATCGGATCATAAATAAGATTTTTGAACTCATGTATACACATGCTACCATTGTCAATGGCATACAATGAGTTAGCAATATCTAAAAAAGACAATATTCACTACTATCTTTAAATTTTAAGATTGTGGGCTACATGACCCAAAATGTGATTCTTACGTCCACATGAGGTTAAGTTTCTTTTTTTAATTATCCAAAATAGTCACTTGCCTTATAAAGGGTTAATAAATTGAAAAATCTCAGATTTTTATTTTTCAGATTTAAACGTGAATTTAAGACAGTGTGTTCGGGAAGTGGCTGCCCGCCACAGGCAGACATTTTATCAATGTATTATTTTGATTAGTAATATTTTAGCAATAGATTGAGTCTATCCCCTTTTTTCGTGACGTCATTAATACCCATTATGATTATCAAATGCGCTTGTGGTCGTCTTATCAGTATGTATAAGCGTAGGTATAATTAATGTCACAAAACGGCTGCGTTCATAAATTGTGTCATTTTTTGTGTTTGCCCATTATTTTCTCCATTATCCGAGGTCTCAGAAATTTGTAATTTGCAGATTTCAAACTTGTAGCAACAGTCTTTCACATACAAGTCATCTGTACTAGGTGTTGTCTGTCTGTTTAAACAAAACATATTCGACAAATCAAACTTACAATATTGGCAAGGCCAGACTCTGACATGTCAAACACTACTGTCAAAGGCATCCCAGGTTCTTTCTTGACATTGCGTTCCAGCCAGAAAGCCACATATTTCTTCTTGTCAAAGATTGTTTTTGCATCCTTCACATGCAGCTTAACCTTAAACCAGACTGGGGAGTAAAAAGAAAAGTCACCACATTATTCTCAGAGGATTTACATGTAGGCATGTGCCGATAACCGGTTTCAAGGTATACCGTGGTATGAAAACTGTTTCAAAATCACAAAAAAATTCTGTCATTCCACCCGAAAGGTATTAGCTATTTTTAATGCACCATAAATGCAGGGAGAAATCCCTCGCTTGCAGCTGCAAGGCTCAACCCTCCCCCAATGGTTGTTGCTCAGTGTCAGTAAGTCAGCTGTGCTACACGATGGCTGGAGGAGGTGGAACTCCTGAACTTTTTCCTCCATCAAAGAAAATCGCTGGAATGGGAATACTTTGGCTACAGAAAAGTTAGACTGCTGCGGCTTAGAAAAGGACGGCCAACCGACATGTAAAACATGTTCACGGAGGGTGGCTGCCGAAGAGGGAATACCTCCAATATGATTACTAAAGGTTAGTAAACACTGTTGTGAACGTTTCCCACCAGCTACGAGAGTTAACTCTAGCGTGTTTAGTGTGTCTAGCGGTGGTAAAACATGTCTTTTTTCTCTCTCTGGCAACTGTGTTGAGAAAGAGTGTGTGTGTGTATAATGTAAACATGATACGAGTCATACACAGATGCTTTTTTATGGAAAATAATTCAATTATTTTTGTTCTGATGATAATAATGTTAAGCTGTGGCTATGGGTTAACCTCAAGAACTGCATATATTTTAATTTTATTTAGATTTTATTTAATTTTAACTCAATATTATAATTATGTTCCAATTTATTAGTATGTTTTGAAAAGTAAAAATACTGTTCAATTGATTTTTTTTTTTAAACACTATAATTGCAACACCGTGATACCGTGAGCAATCATACAGTCAGAATCTCACACCGGCACATGCCTATTTACATGTAATATGATCACTTTTTGTTGCCCCAGTGAAAGTGTGAAAGAAAATGGGTCAAGTGTCACACATACAGAGCTTATTGCCCTCTTTGTCGTAGCCATGGAGGAAGACTGCCCCGGTTTCAAACATCCACCTGGGAATGGAGCTCTCAGAGAGATCTGAAGGGGGAAAAACAAGTTGGTTAGACAACTGCTCCACAAATGTGAATTGTGTTAGGAAAGCAACATATTTTAAGGGGTGGGTAACCTCAAGCTACAGAGAAAGTAAGTGAAACTCGTCGGACAAGCTGTCGTCGTTCTGATCACAAAGAACTAGCGTTGGATTTCATGAGAAAATAACACTCGTTTTTACAGACGACAAAAGGAGGAATAAAATCCAACCTTGGTGCCAATGATCGCTAATCACATTCCCTTAACATAACTGTCTGACAAATTGCATTTTCTCCATAAAACAGTTCCTTGCAGCAATCGAACCTCTATGGATATCTGAAAAGCGGGTATTGTTTTCATAAGCGGCCTATTCATCATGTTAAGAGCACAATGGGACTCTTGTGTGTATTGGCTCATCCCCGAGAAGCAGTGAGAGAGCTGCTCTGACAACCACTGAGCGAGGCACAGTCACAATTCCATTGATTTGCAAAGCTGAACTTGGACCACTTGTTGAGGTCAGCTGCGCTCTGACGATTAAAGCAAAAAACCACTGTGACATTTACGGTGTTGTTAACCCCTAATCATGTTTGTGCTATGTCATTGTCAACAGTTCTCAGTGAGGCCATTGCAGATACAGAAAGACATCTCACCGTTGACACCATATTCTTTCCTCCACTGGAAACTCTCATCGATCATTTTCAAGGCGTCGTCCACCACGTAGAGTCGCCACATCAGGTAGCCCTCCACCATGGAGTTGTCCTTCAGCAGTTTATCTACGTCTCTTTGGTCATATTTGTCGGATGAATCTGACATTTAAACCAACAATTTTTTAACTGGCAGAAAATGCACAAATTACGAAAGTAAATTGCACTGAATTATATACATACAGTTCATAGTTTTACTCATTGGCTGACATTGATGGCGCTAGACGTCCAATCCAATTTGACTGGGGGAGTCTTGCAGCGTGCCAGTCCTCCTAGTCTAAATGGATTGGACGTTTAATGCCATCAATGGCAGCCAATGAGTTAACCTGTGTGTCCACTTTTACTGACATGAGATTTACTCTAATGTGAAATGTGTGCCATAGGTCGATTAAGGTTGGGAAACAGTGCATTGGAGAAGCACAGCAATGTGGCCATACCAGTTATTGCGAAGTGCTCCCCAATAATCACACTGAATGTATTTTGAGAATGAGTTAAATTAATTTATTATGTTTATATGTCTTAAGAATTAAATTAAGTAGTATAAATTTGGATGAAAACAGGATTCTTTGCCACCGTTAGCTCATCTCATTGAAGCTTATTCGGACCTTTATCAATAAAAGGAATGATTATACCACCAATAAATATATATGTCATGGTTACCTAGGAAGGTTTCCTGTTCAGATATTTTACAATAGCTTTGAATGTGTGTCACAACCCAAACCAGTTACTTACCTATGAGGAACTCATTTTTGAACCTCTCTCTCGTCTGTTCAATTTTCTCTTGAATGCCCTGCGCCATGAGAGTTTAATGAAGTTTATAAACACACGTTTCAAAGCTAAACATCACAAGAAGTACACGGCATCCTAACAATTCAAAGTTCAAATACCTGCTCCCCTTGGTGTTGTTCGAGATCAGCCATGTTCAACTGACACCGGCGCGTTTCCTTCCCTACTGATAGTTCCTCGTTAGCTCGCTCGCTAAGTAGCTAGCCGCACTTTGGGTGAATCACTGTAAAGTGAGAAACTGACGCCCCTTCGAAGCCATTTTGGCTCAGTTCATTGGCCACTCCTCTTCGTTTTGTTGTTTTATGACGAGGAAAGGAAGGAAGGTGTGTGCAGTCGTGTTCGAGATGTCGCGCAAATGTATTAAAAATACACAAAAAGCGTGAAATCGATGCGTCGAGCACTAAGCGCTATGTCATGGAGGCTAAACCAGTTAGCGTAAGCTCTTGAACGCACCGCTGTTTACAAAAATAAACTCCCACAATGCACTTCACCAGGCGGTAAACTTCCGGGTTGGCGCGCGCTTTCGAGTGAGACGATTTCGATTCAAAATAAGTCAGTCAAATGCAATGAAAAATGTCAAAACGCGAAGGACATTATAAATGTAATAATTACATTAAAAACATAGCTGTTGTCGTTTAAGTGCATAATGACGAGCGTCACGTCAACTTCGAACCAACTTTCGTTCTGTGGCAAGATCATCACATTTAATCACGTCGTAAGGGAAAACAAGGCCAGCGAGGTAACGTTCTGTGACTTTTCTTTCCAGCCGGAGCATGAGGTGTTTATGAAAGCATCACAAGGATCTGCTGTCATCCTCCACAAAAGTGCCGCCCGCGTGGACGCTTTTATCAAATCAAAAAGCGTCGTTTGTGTTCAAAGTAGGACCTCTACACCGTGTGTGCTTGTCTCGAAAAAGAACAAGAAGTCAGATTTTTTTCTATATAAAACTTTCATTCTGAGCGACTCAAACCAGCTGAAGCCCAGCATTGAGTTCTCACTCCCTCACCGCTTGAGTGGGGATGTTTGTATCCTTCAGGGTCCAACTGTGCTGTGGACACATGGTGATGCTGTGTTTCATGCGTCAAGTAGGTCAGGTGAGGTCAAACAAGTACCTCTCCAGTTATCCCACTGTCTTATTGGTGAGCTCCCGCTAGTTAAGAGACAAGTGTTCATACTGGGACAGCAACAGGGCTCAAGTAAACAAACAGTGGCCTACTTGCTTGGGAGCGGTCGCACTGTGGACGGTTCTCAGATTTTACCTCATCCATACATTGGCATCACACAGTGCATCAATGTTCTGTCTGCGTGCATAGCAGGCGACGTTCTGCGGTGCACTGTGGTTGCAGCCACTGCCAATCGGCAACTTGTTTACTTGGAGAATGGCGTGGTGGAACACACGTGCACACTCCCATATGAAAGTCCTGAAGCTATACAAGTGGTCGACACAGGAAGAAATGGAGTCATCTTTGTCGTAGCTTTCGCCCATGGCAACGCCTGTGCTGTGTGGAAGGATACATTTCAAGTATGTGATACATGATTGTTTTTGCCTGGGCACTGTCATAAACACAGTGGTTCAGGATTGAACCCACAACACTTATTTTCCAGTATTAACACAGTTTGTCTAATTTTTATTTTACAGATCGCCACCCAGTGGTCAAAAGTGAGTTCTGTTCACGTGGATGACTATCTCCGATGCGGCACAGAACAGATATTGTTGGTTTTTCACGATGACCGTGTATCGGGGCAGTTGCTGGATCATTTCCTCATCACGGACCTTTGCGGAATCTCCTATTCTGTAAGGAAAACCTTTACGTCATTGACCTTCAGAGGCGGGTAGAGTAGTCAAAAATTTTACTCGAGTAGTGTTACTTCCATAAAATATTACAGAATTAAAAATAACAGTCATACAAAAAAATACCCGAGGACAGGTAGAAAGGTATTTAGTGAAATAATACTCAAGTAATGAGTAACATTGTGAGTAGGGGTGTAACAAAATATCGAAATGGTGATATATCGTGATACTTTGTATCCCAAAAGGTTATCGATATGCACCTGCCAAGAATCGAGAAATTGTTTTAAGAAGGTGTCAATGTTAAAAAAAAAAAAAAAAAGGAACCATCAAGTTGCTATCAAAATCTTCAACTATAATAGTGTCTCGGTTAACTCTATGGCTGCCATTGATGGCCCTCGACGGCCAATCTATTTAGACTGGGAGGGTCGCACGAACGTTCATTCATTTGAAACCAGAGAATTCACAGTCACTCTTTCTGATTTTCAGGCCATTTACAAGTCAATTTCTGTTCATTTTAGGGCATTTACACGTCGCTTCCTGTTGCGTTTGAGTCACTGCCTATTCATTTGGGAGATTCCTAGGCCACTTCCTGTTCCGTAACGCAAAATCAACAGGAAGTGACTCATAAAATGCCCCGAAATCAACACAAAGTGACTCAAAATCAATAAAGTAAGAATCTGAAATGCCCCAAAATTACCTCGTTGCCTAGCATTGGCTGCCACTGATTGCCATAGACGTTCAATCCGTTTGAAGTGGGAGGGATTGCAGCGAGAGAACGAAATTCATTCCAATTCACAACAGAAGCTTGTTTTTCTGTTTATTAGTCGTTTTGTAGAGCATCTTAGGTTGATTTCCTGACCAATGTATCAATAATCATTGTATCGCCATATCGTGAGATCATCGTTATCGTAAGCTCTGTATCGCAAATGAGTAAAATTGTGAGTAACTGCTTAAGATCTTAGATTTTTTTTCTCAGCACAAAGTTATCTATTTGAACTTTTACTATTATACTGTACTATAACCTATTTCATAATCACATTAATCCAAAGAAGAAGAAAAAACAACAACAACAACATTCCGCCAAGAGAAAAACAAATCTACAGAAATTAAGCATCATTTGTCCAAATAGCAATAGTGCCCTCTAGTGGAGAAAACATTTCCTATTATGAAACTAAAGGGATCATATCGCCGGTTTTCCGTGGTCAATCGGTGCCAAATAAAAACGGCGAGAGAAATTAAAAACCGCGTTTTCGAGTCATGTTCAGGGCTATGTCAAATACTTAGATTTTTTTGCGGTGCTTTAAAGACGCCACATGATTGAACAGGCTGGCATGATGGAACGGCAAGCTTTATTGCAAGCAAGATTGGTATAATGGAGTCATGTGATTATTGTTGCGACGTCTCCTTAGTGAAATTGGTAGAGTCACTGTTAGCGTCTCTAGCAAAAAAAAAAAAAATTTAATATCTGGAATAAACAACAAAAATGTAACGACTAGTGCAGCTCAATGTAGCGGCGTTAGAGTAGCGTTTCTTCCTCACAAATATACCAAGTAAAATAAAAAATTATGGCTTAGTAAAACTACTTAGAAGTACAATTTTCTGAAAAAGTGACTCAAGGAAATGTAACGCGTTACTACCAACCTCTGTTGACCTTCCATTACATTGAAAATTGATTGTTCACTGACAACTGTAAATAAGGATCATGTGATCAAAATCCTTTAGAATTTTTGAAACCAAACCTGAAAAAAGGCCTAAAACTTCTGATTAGTGTCAAAATGTTTCAACTTTAGCGTGGCGAGCATTGCAGTGCAGCTGCAAAAATGTCCCCTCCACCAGAGAACCACCTCACAATGAAAGCTTTGGAGTCCAGACTGCAGGTGATCCATAAAAACACTGAAGTTGCATCACTACAATCACGTTTTCCCAAAACAGAACTATGTTTTTTAACTTCCTCTGTCATGCGACTGTCATCTGTCTCTCAGAGTGGACTCAGCGCGCTGCAGGAGCTCCAAGGGGAAGTGAAAGTGAAGGACAAAGTTTTGCGGCAGTCATTGCAAGTGCTTATTGGCGTGGTTCAACATCGAAAACCTAATATCACAACGCCTGAGCAGGTATGTCACACGTGGATACGAGATTTCGATTTTTTGTTGTTGTTGTACACAACTATAAAGAAAAATCTTTATGTCCCTCACCCTCTTTGTGCTGTCGGCCCGCTAATACGGAGAAATAATGACAACACAACAAAGGAAAACTCATGGAATAATGTATTGAAGAACTTGTTGGCAAATTTCCATCTCTCTTTTTTCAGTTTGACTGTTTTCCTGCTGTCATTATTTTTACGTGATACAAAAATATATTTTGAAAATCATGTGCGTGTGCAATATGGGGAGAAAAGTTGGTCTCCCTTTTGTATATACTGTGTATCTCTTGGAGGTGAGACATGCACCGCACCAATTGATAAAAATAACACTCAAATCCGTTTTTAAAAAAATCCTCCGCAGTAAAAAAAATCACTCGAGAGATTCAAGTCCCACTCTCCTCCTTCCCAAATCATTAGATTAGCTCCGAAACTTGTTTCTCATATTGATAAATTGACACTGATGGAAAAAGATGCAGTCAAAGCCCAAAATATAAAAACAAAACTGCAGAAAATTGTGCTTTTGTGCAATAAATAAAACGCAAAGATTCCCATCTGTGTACCGTTACTCATTGGCTGCCATTACCAAAGACAGATGTCCAATTGATGTGAATTTGCTCTCCCAGTTCAAATGGATTAGACGTTTACTGGTGACAAAACTAATTTAAATTCACAGAAGGATGAAAAGAGCCACATGATTGGTCGTCTATCAGCATCAATGGCACTGAAAGAGTTAATAGTGGTGGGGGGTTTTTTTGGACATCAAAACTCATGTCAGGGCTGTCGCACACTTGTCATCTGTCGTTATCATCTTTCTGTCCAGGAAGGACTCGTCGCTCTTTGGGAGAGTGATGACGAGTCAAAGGAAGAGGCCACCGATGACGAGACCAGAGTCATGCCAACGGTGCTCTGCGGACCTCACATTGACAAGTTTTGGCATCGCGTCTCGGACGGACGAATGGTCGTGGGAGTGATACTCGCTGCCGACAGCTCAGTGTAATTTCATTTCATTTCACTGTCCAATGCTGACAGAAAGTTGTTAATTAGTAAAGCCTCGTGGTAGAGAAGCCCAGCAGTGGCCCACTATGCATGTGGGGGAAAAAATATAAACATTTAAACTTGACAGAATGTTTAAATTATGACTGTTACAGTGAAGAAAATCAGCATTTGAACACCCTGCTATTTTGCAATTTCTCCCTCTTAAAAATCATGGAAGGGGGGTCTGAAATTTTCATCGTATGCGCATGTCCTTTGTGGGAGAGATAATTTAAAAAAAAAAAAAAAAATCCAGAAATACCAATGCATGATTTTTTTAATGATTTATTTGTGAGATACAGCTGCAAATAAGTATGTGAACACCTGTCTATCAGAATTCTGACCCTGAAAGACCTTTTAGTCCGCTTATTGAAAGTCCACCTCCTCTCCATGTGTTCCATGTATCCTGGATCGGATACTCCTGTTTGAGGTCGTTAGCTGCATAAGGACACCTGTCCACCCCGTACGATCAGTAAGACTCAAACTTGTAAAATGGCCAAGACCAAGGCCACTTTTCAAAGACACCAGAGAAAAAATTGTACACCTCCACAAGGCCAGAAAGGGCTAAGGAGCAACTGCCTTAGCTGCTCATTGAAAAACGTCCACTGTTGGAGCAATCATTAGAAAATGGAGGACGCTAAACATGACGGTCAATCTCAATCTGAGTGGAGCCCCATGTAAGATATCACCTCATGGGTTCTCAATGATTCTAAGAAAGGTGAGGAATCAGCCCAGAACTATACAACAGGAGTTGAAACCTTTGTAGGGAGCTCAAACTCAGTGTTTCTCACTGACAGCCTAGAAACCTGACTGATTTAGAGAAGATACTGTATGTGTGGTGAAGTGGGCCAAGATCCTCCTGCAGTGTGTGCAAACCTGGTGAAAAACTATAGCAAACGTTTGGCCTCTGGAATTGCAAACAAAGGCTACTGTACCAAATATTAAGATTTGTTTTCTCAGGTGTTCAAATATTTATTTGCAGTTGTATCACACAAATAAATAGTTAAAAAATCATACATTGTGATTTCTGGATTTTTCTTTTTTAGATTATCTCTCTCACAGTGGGCGTGCATCTACCATGAAAATTTCAGACCCCTCCATTATTCTTAAGTGGGAGAACTTGCAAAATAGCAGGGTGTTCAAGTACTTATTTTCTTCACTGAATGTAATGTTAAGTGATTTACTAACAATATTTAAACATAGTCATATATAAAGGCAGTCTTGAAAGGAATGCAATGACAGAGAGCTGGGACAGGTTTGTTCACATATTGAACATAAGACATCACCTTTGCACCTTCAACCCTATTACTAGGTTTTGTTCAACTGCAAATGCAGTTGAAATCTGTATGCTTTTTATACTAGCTCGCCAGGCGTAGACAGCACCGGGGAAAACCCTGAATTCGTATGTGTATTTTGCTGTATTAGGTCCTATTGATAGTTGTTGCCCCAATTTTTAATCAAAACAACTGAGGCAGCGTAATAAGAATTGCAAAAAATAATTTCCACTAGTCAAAATGGATTTAACGCCTATTGCCGTCATTGGCAGCCAATGAGTTAATGTTAGCGTCAGTAGCTCAAGTTTTGAAATAGATTCGTCTGTTTACAACTCGGATTTAGTAGATGAAGTGTAATTTGTACTTGTTGATTGCCTCAGCCTCATGTGAATTTGGGCCAAATTCAGGTAGTTGTCATGGCAACACCTTTTTTTCCTCCCTCTAAAATAACCTGACATTCTCTTTTTGTGGGAGCAATCAGATATCTCCCACCACCTGTTCCGGCACATGTGGCGAAAAACTATTGCCTCAGGAGTGGTTGCAATTTCTAATCTACTCTCACCATCTGGAATATTGTTAATCACCTACTTGTATGTCTATGAACACATCTGTGCTACTGTCCTCATGATGTCAGCGGTCCTTACTGATGTGCTATTTTGGTTCCAGACCAGCAATGGGTTCGAGCTTATCCATGGTGACACAGGCAAGCCACGGCTCGGCGCCCGCAGTCATCCGGTCCCAAAGCCGTGTGTCGTGGCTCCCCCCACTCGGCGCCTCCGCCTTCCTGGAGCCGGCAGCCAAAAGAAGCAAGAGGCACCACGCGGGCGGCCTGAATGATCTCAACACGGCCAGACTCGCCGTGACTGCCGTGACCGAGCTGGCGCCTCTGTTGAACTCTGCCTGCGTCAAGTGCAATGTCATGCTCCATTACACCCCGAGACAGGACAATACAGCACTCGCCCGTCCACAGCCGATGGTCCTCCATTGTGGTCAAGTTAGTGTGGACGTTCACGCTGACTTCAACACCCAACTGTTGAGCAGCCCGGAGCTCAAAACAGGTGAATAGCAATAAGATTAAATTTCCAAAACGTGCCTTAAAACTAAGGAAACAGGTCAACAATCTCACCACTGTTAAAACTGCTTTAATGTTAGGGGTGTGACAAAATATCGAAATGGTGATATATCGTGATACTTTGTTTCTCAAAAGGTTATCGATATACTCCTGCCAAGAATCGAGATATCGTTTTAAAAAAAAGTGTCAATGTGTAAAAAGAAATTTTTAAAAAGGAACCAACAAGTTGCTACCAAAATCTTCATCATAAGTGTCTCCGTTAACTCTAAGGCTGCATTGATGGTGCTCGACGCCCCATTCCATTTAGACTGGGAACGTTCGTTCATTCGAAACCAGAGCATTCACAGTCATTCGCTCCGATTTTCAGGGCATTTACAGGTCACTTGCTATTCATTTTAGGTAATTTACGGGTCATTTCCTGTTGAGTTTGAGTCACTGCCTATTCATTTGGGTATTTTATGGGTCACTTCCAGTGCTGTAACCCAAAATAAACAGGAATTAACCCATAAAATACCCGAAATTCAACAGGAAGTAACTGAAAATCAACAGGTAAATGACCTTAAATGGCCCAAAATTACCTAATTGCCTGGCGTTGGCTGCCACTGACGGCCATAGACGTTCAAGCCGTTTGAAGTGGGAGGGATGGCAGCGAATGAACGAATGTTCATTCGCTGCCACCCTCCCAGTTCAAATGGATTGGACGTCTACTAGTGATAAACTCATTCCAATTCACAGCAGAAGCTTGTTTTTCTGTTTATTCGTTGTTTGTAGAATATCCTGGAATGATTTCCTGACTAATGTATCGATAATCATTGTATCGCCTTATCGTCAGATCATCGTTATCGTGAGCTTTGTCTCGAAAATCGTATCGTATCGTGAGGTACCAACAGGTTACCACTGCTATTTAATGTTTTTTCATAAATTACCTTATTTGCTACTATTGACAGTGATAGACATCTAAAGCCTCCCAGTTCAAATGGATTGGACGTCTGCTCGTGATATAACCATTTAAATTCACAGTAGAAGAATGGCTGGACATCTATCATTACTAAAAGAGCAGATAGTCGTATGTATTTTATACATTTGTTGTTTCATTTATATTTTTCGTGTTTGTTTTGGATAAGAAAAAAGAATAAAAAATGATATGCTCTTTTATATACTTTTTAAATTATTAAAAAGAAAATTAAGAATGTGAAAAAAATAGCTATCCTCTTATTTATTATAAATTTTCTCATTCTGTAGTGCTCAAAAGCAGATAATTATTTTTGTTCTTATACTGTAGTCATTTCTGGACCAGAATTTGCTACCAAAGCTATGAACCCTGCAATTTATAGTCTCATGCGGCTTATTTGTGTATTTTTACAGGCTAATGTATTTTGGTGTAATTACTATCTTATAATACCTCGTAGACACCTGTGGTTTGTATTAGAACAAATGCAGTTTTCTTTTAATACTGTATTTAGTGGGTGTGTCTGATAGTTCGAAAATTGCAATACTGTTATCAAAATGGATATTTGCACACATCTGCTTTTGCTTTGGAAAACAACATACAGTTTAGGCCTAAACGATATTGAGAAGAAAAAAAATCATTGATACTTTAGGGGGGTGCGATATATCGCGATATTATAGTGTGATTTTAAAATTAGACATTTTCACCAGATAACTTGAGTAGCTCTGTTTGGGATAGGCCTGAAGGATATTAGGGGGGAAAAAAATAACATTGCGATATATATATTGCCAAGGCTCCATACTTTTTGCATTGGTTGGCCCTTTTTTCTTAAGGTGCACCAGCACAAAATGTAGGCACACCCACATTTTTCATTGCATCACCTTAAAAGCCATACTTTTAATCACTCTCCATAATATTCATTTAATTCATTCATCTTCTGAACTGCTTATCCTCACGAGGCTTGTGGGGGTGCTGGAGCTTATAACAGCTAACTCCAGGCAGATGGCAGGGTACACCCTGAACAGGTTGCCAGCCAGTTGCACGACACATATAGACACACAACCGTTCACGCACACCCACTCAAACCTACAGACAATTTGGATTTGGGGTGTTCAATCTGCGTACCATGCACGGTTTTTTGGGATGTAGCAGGAACTGGGAGAAAACATGCAAGCATGGGAAGAAAATGCAAGCTCTTTGGAAGTCTGGAGCCAAATTGCACCCCTGATCCCAGAACTGTGGGGTGGAGGAGCTAACCACTGTCCCAGCATGCTACCTTCATAATGCGAATTATTTTTAAACAAGAATAATGTAGAAAAATTATTGTCTTTATTAAAGGCTTCATTGAGTGAGTCCACTCAATTCACTCACGTTTTGATGCTCACGCTGCTGAGAACAGCCTCTCACTTACACAATGAATGAGTTGGCACAGTCCATTTCAGACGGGGTTGCAAGTCTAATGATGATTAACCCCAAAATCCCACTATTTCCGTGCGGCTGCTGCGCTCAGCTCCGATGCGGAACGCCTGTGATGCCCACTGCATATGTCTCTCATGCGGTCCGTACACCCGCAGACTCTAGATGCAGAAAATGGAGGAGACCACGTGATCAGATCAACACAAAGTTTATTATTGTGACAGTATTTTCAGAAAAAAAACGCGCATGTATGGGCCAAAAATGCACAAAGGCCAATAGTACAGTTTGCACACGACATCCCGCGGATGCACCCCCCCACCCCCCCACCCCCACAAATCAACGCACGCACACACATGCACTAACATAGTCCAGCACTTGCAAGTATCAGCTTCAAAATCAGCTTCAGTTAATTAGCACAGAAGTCTAGCTCACTTTTTACTGTTAATTTTTCTCTGCACCCAATCGTGATGTCAGTAACCATATAATCCAACACATAGAACAGATATGTCATCTTGAAAGGCAATTTAAAATAATAATTATTATTATTACTATTATTTAAAATAATAAAATAGAGAACAACATGCTGAATAAGTGTTTGATAATGTTACATGATGCATGAACAACGAAATGCAACCGTTGCCGGTATGTAAACGTAACATAGCTATTAAGAGTTATTCAGATAACTATAGCATAAACAACATGCTAACAAGTTGACCAAACCATCAGTGTCACTCCAAAATACTAAATAAAACAAAAACAAATAAATAATAAATAAATAAATAAAACAAAACACGTGAAATGATATAATAATGTGTTAATAATTTCACACATAAGTCGCTCCAGAGTATTAGTCGCACCCCCAGCCATACTATGAAAAATACGACTTATAGTCCGAAAAATACGGTAATTCTATACATGCATGTTTTCATCTTATATTTTTTCATTTCTCGGTACCGAGATATGGCTCTGGAGGACTTGCTGTCTCTGTTGTCGGTGCTGGATCACTGGACTTTCCACATAGATTCCCCCGATCACAGTTTGGGTGATATTGACGGCTGGCTGCAGAGGAGAGTGGGATCTAAGAGGGTACAAGTAAGCCCTCAGCATCAACTATTCACTTCTCAAGGACTCTCATCCCTCTCACTGTTGCGCTGGCGTCACATCAGCCCGTTCCTAGGGGAACTGGCGGTCCACTCCAGGTGAGAAAGATGCATTTATGGTGGCAAAAACAGAACACTCAGACAAACAAGGAGTGCACTGCACAAGAGAACAGGAGTGTCAAAATGAAATAAAAGTGGAGAGAAAAAAAATCAGTGTTGATATCAATATATAAAAATGAGACCTATAAATTTGAAATAAGTTTAAACAGTATGCATAGCAATACTCATAGGAATATGGTCTTTCTTTTGCAAAAAATGGGTATCGGAAAGAGCTGCAGAATGAATGAACACATTTGCTGCCATTGACGGCGAAAGACAGCCATTCCATTTGAATTGGGAATGTTCATTCATTCGCTGCCACACCTCCCAGTTCAAATGGATTGGACATCTATCAACGTCAATGGCAGCACAGTGTCAGTGATCCCTCATTTTTAACGGTTACCGGGGACCAGAACCTGCCGCGATAAGTGAAAAACCGCAAAGTAGTGCACCCAAACCCCAATGTATTTATTCAGATTCAGCATTAGAAAGAGATACATGTAAGACATGTTTTTTCACTTTTTTTTCTGAAAGGATAATTTTTAAAAATTCATATATATACAGTATATATAATTTGTAATAAATGGTTTTTAAGCACTATAAATGTAATAATTATGATAACTTTTAAACATGTTACTTGTCCCACCGAATTATTTTAAAACAAGAATAGCGTAGTGTACTGTAGTAGAAAAGTGCTTGGCTGTATTAATTGCTTCTGTTCCCTCCTTTGGCTGTGACTCTTTGAGTGACGTGGAAATTACAAACTGCTCAGGATCAATTTTGAACATGTGGCGTTTATTGCCGAGAACACAACACGTCCGGCTGCCTCGAACGTCGCCACACACTCACATTCATTCCAGCGCGCGCTTTCTTATCCCCCCGCCCGTGCAATACGCACACAGAGCCTGTCTGTTCCAAGACAGCACTTCATTGAGTGAGTCTACTCAAATCTCTCTTAGACACAATGAGTTGCCACAGCAACTGTTTAACAAGTTAAATGGTGATTGATGCTTGCGGCGCTTTTGAACCCTGTGACTCTGGCCAAGTCAGACACAAACATCTGTCAACATCATTAACTTTAATAAGCAACTCCAGTGCACGTGCACTGCCTGCCTGGGGAACAAAGAGCAGGGAGAGGGAGGGAGTGAGAGTGAGACTAAGCGATCGGCTCGGGACAGCTCATTTGTATTTTTTGTTTTGTTTTGGTATTTTTAATTGAAAAAAAGTCTGCGAAGGACTGAGGGCGTGAAGTTTGAAGCGCGAAGTAGCGAGGGATCACTGTAAATAAGTTCATCATTATGTATGTCTTTACAATCCCTACTAGCATTTTACAGGTGCTCGGTTCTATTCATACGAATTGATTTTAATTAGGGCTGCTGCTATCGATTATTTAAGTAATCAATTAATCTATCAATTAGTTAGTTTAAATAATCAAGTAGTTGGATTGGGAACATTTAATGTGTTGCAGAATAAATTTTAGGAGATTAAAAACAAAGGCTTGCTATGATTGCACTTTCAAAAGAGCATTAAATGCAAATACAAAATAAAATTCCCAAGTGTTTTTTCAAACTACGTAGAATTGCACTTTCATTCCTCAAGAGCAATAATTAAAATAACTGAGCTTAGCCACAAATGGTATAAAAAAAATTAATGAGTACAACAAAAGAACAGTTGGCTAACTTAGATAGCAAAAGTCTGCTATCTTAAATGCTATAAAATGCAAACTTAAATTTTTTTTTTTTTTTTTTTTTAAATGCTCTTAACAAATCGTTCAAACACATTCCCATTCCCCAAACTGCTAAATATACCTCTAAGCTAAATTACAAATGCATGAACAATCATATTAGCTAAAAAAAAAAAAAAACCTTACAACCTTATGTTGGTCTTGGCAGGGAGCGGCTGGATCCAGCCATGTTAGATGAGTAATGTCATATTCACTGTTGCCTCTAGAGGACAGTATATCCATCCAAATCAATAAAGCTAAATGCAAACACTTTCAAAACAAACCATTACAACGCCACTCTAATTAAACGAATCCTTGAAGCAGCAAAATTAGTTTGAAGTTTTTTTTTCAAATTAATTTACTCCAGTTAATCGATTAATTTTGAAGCACTAATTCTAAGCGTTAAAATCGAAATTTTGTTTGCTTTTTCACAGCCACTTACAAATGCTCAAGCTTTTGGACACCCTGCTAGATTATCTTCCATCTTCCTGCTCCATCCAGCCCATCCGTGCAATAAGAGAGAGGTCATCCGACATACTCGCTTTAGCTTTGGAGAAAGAAGTGGCATCACTACGAGAGTTTGTGTCACCGCTACCGCGTGACGAACAGAAGAGCAACAAAAGGGTAATGGGACCTGAGGATAACCATGACCCGGGCACGCCCGAGGGGCTTCAGAGTTGTAGACTAGCCTGGCAACAGGACGTGGAAAGGAGTCTGCAGAATTTAAACCCACAGTTGGACGTGAGCAGGTACCGCAAGTTTATCCAAAAGCTGTCTGACGCCCAGCTCGATGGGGATTTAGCCGCTCTCGTGGAGACTCAGATGAAATAATGCTATTTTTGCTGACATTATACATTGAAAGAAAATAACATTCGGCCTTCAAGAGCAAACTGATGCTGACTCGGATACATTCTTTTGTCGCATCCTGTCTCCGCACGAGCGTATTTCCACTTGATCACCTCCGAGGTGCCATCTTTTCAATCTGCTGCGCTCTGTTCGTCTTAATCCTCCAGACTATGTGTCCTCAAACCATTTGTTGGCGCTCTCTAGTTTCACCCCGAAGTGAGACATGTCAGGGGAGGTGATAGGATGGCACAAAGAAAAGCTTTTACTGCTTCTTTCACCTCACGGTTCACCCGTCTTCCTGCGACACGATACAGTTTCACATGTGATGCTGCTGGGAAAATGCCACACAAGTGCACAAGATGTCTTTTAGATTGTTTTTGACCAGCTTTGTATCATAAATTGTTCAGAGGGATGTCTATACAGTATGTGCTCATTTCACAATACCATAATTTTCAGACTATAAGCTGCTCCTTTTTTTCCTTTATTTTGAATCCTGCAGCATATTGTCAGTACGGCTTTTTTTTTTTATTTATTTGGGTTAATAAGTAACACTTCTTTATTTGACAGCGGCGTCATTAGACTGTCATAGTTGTGACATGACACTATCATGGGCATTACTGAATGCTTATGACAGATGTCATTAGGTGTCATCCGGCAAATTATGTAACTACTCGAATCTTTTACATCCATTCAAAAGTGAGTTAATTTGCCGGATAACACTAAATGACATCTGTTATAAACATTCATTCATGCTCATGACAGTGCCATGTAATAATTATAATTTTCCAATGACAGTCTTATGGCGTGACTGTCAAATAAATTGTTAACAACTGGGACAGTAACTGAAGACATAATTAGCACATAATATGAATTTTTGATTGTTATTTACATCTGTGGCGCTGCAATGCTTGCTAGGAGGCATGTTGGACAACAACAGTGTTGTCAGCAGGTGGCAGCAGAGTTTGACTATCTCCCCAAAGGGAGCAGTGATGGCCAAATGAAGCTTCTTAAGGCAATGAAGCTTTGCAGCCAATTGGTTCAAAGCTTCATTGTGGTTCATTTGGTCTTATGACAGTCGTATGATGCCGCTGTCAAATAAAGTGTTACCGGTTAATATCATTTGGTGTAAATATCCCATAATACAGTGAGGACAGCTGCGACCTATCTATGAACAAATGTTGTTTTCGTGTCACATTTGGTGGGTGGCTATTTTGATAGTCAAAAAAAAGTTTTTGTTGAAATAAAAATGACTAAATTATTATTTTTTCTTTCTTTTTTTAGCCTGTCAGCACAGTTTTCTTTCATTTCCCTTTTTTGTTAAAAAAATGGAGGGTAGCAGTAAATATTCTTTATTCTTATTTTTTATCATTTTTGTTTTTCTATATTAAAAAAGAAGAATAACTGTAAGTATTCATTTATATACTGTAAATGTATGTAAAGTATATTCATATGTTTTTTTATCTTTACACTTGTTCAGAAAAAATAGGTGGGAATCGGTCAACATTCTTTTTTTTCCATTTTGGGATTTTATAGAAAAAAATTGAATAAACAGTATATTTGTTTTATTTTTAAAATCTCATTAAAAAAGAAATATTCTCTTATTTGTCATCCATGAAAGTTTTATATAAATACTTTTCAGGCCACACAAAATCATGCGGTGGCCAGGATCTGGCACCTGGGTCGCCAGTTTGACACACCCCTGGTTTAAAACATTGACTAGCATTAAGAAAGGGTATGAAGCATTTTGGACTTGCAACATTTTGTTTAAAGAACAAAAATAGCACATACAGCAAACAAAATACAGGGAAAATCTCTGTTTAAACCAAAATAATAGAAACTACATTGCAAGCCACAACTAAACTAAATTTCTAAACTGCTTTAAACAGTATAACAAGTTTCACGATCAAGCAAATACAGTACGTGCAATGGAGCAAATACTGAAGATTAATACTAGGTCAACGCTTGGCCTCTTGTACTTCAACTGATGCGCTAATAATAGCACGGCAATAAGTTGTAACTCTAAAACTTGGTGTGAGGTCACCAGCGATCAATAATGGGCACCCATGGAGCAACCAAATGGGAGCTCATTGATTGATCGATCGTGTACGCTACATGAATCTTGTCAATATCATTCATTATCCCCAATGATTTTTTTTCTTGCCCACTCGTAAAAAGAAAAAAAAAAACATGAACACCACCTCCAAATAAATTCCTGGCAACCTGCTGTTCAGTAAATAAACCCTCGTGACCAATCTATACAACTGGCTATCTTAACATTAACCTCTTGATACCTGAATTTACATTTAACTCTTTGGCTGCCATGCATTGATGGCGATAGATTTTCACATCATTTTGATTGGGAGGGTTGTCAACGATCGGATGACCAGTCAAATTGGATTGGACTTCTATCACCGTCAATGGTGGTGAATGAGTGAACAAATAGATATCAAAAAGCATTGAGGGAATACATAGTTCCATAGAAAACTTAATAATTAGAAAATAACAATTTGGAAAAATACTTTTAAAAAATCAGAATCATAAAAGAAAAACTAATATTGTCAAAATAATTAAAAATAAAAATGTTGTCGTTTAAACAAATAGATCTGTTAATATCCTTTTTTAATGGGCACGCTAGCAAGCCCCATTAACTAGCGTTAGCTTAGCCATTCCGGAGCCCCGAAACTAACACTTAACTAACAAATTGCTCGGAATTTGTCAAAACTCCACCAACTAGTTAAACTCTCGCTAACTCGAAGATTAAGCCAAATGTAAAAAATTCTTAACATTTATAATAGGGCTGTCAAAATTATCGCGTTAACGGGCGGTAATTAATTTTCTAAATTAATCACGTTAAAATATTTGACGCAATTAATGCACATGCCCCGCTCAAACAGATTAAAATGTACAGTACAGTGTAATGTCCGCTTGTTACTTGTTTTTTGGTGTTTGGCGCCCTCTGCTGGTGCTTAGGTCCAACTGATTTTATGGGTTGGTACCATGAGTGAGCATGGTGTAATTATTGACATCAACAATGGCGAGCTATTAGTTTATTTTTTGATTGAAAATTTTACACATTTTAATAAAACGAAAACATTAAGAGGGGTTTTAATATAAAATTTCTATAACTTGTACTATCATTTATCTCTTAAGAACTACAAGTCTTTCTATCCATGGATCGCTTTAATAGAATGTTAATAATGTTAATACCATCTTGTTGATTTAATGTCATAATAAACAAATACAGTACTTATGTACCGTATGTTGAATGTATATATCCGTCTTGTGTCTTATCTTTCCATTCCAACAATAATTTACAGAAAAATATGGCATATTTTATAGATAGTTTGAATTGTGATTAATTACGATTAAATAATTTTTAAGCTGTAATTAACTTGATTAAAAATTTTAATCGTTTGACAGCCCTAATTTATAACAACGTTACGTTTTCAGTGACGCCAGTGGATAAAAGCGGTATTGTTTTGTCTAACGGAAGACCGCATTTCCCATGAAGGCCTGCGCAGGTGTCATAAAGTCCTGATCTTCCAACCGCCTGCAGTCTGACTACTACATTTGTGTTTCCAATGGCTGTGCGAAGGATGAAGACTCTCCTCGAAGTTGCTTAATGACTGTGAAAGTGATACACATTAGACCCCGAGGACTGTGACTGAATTGTCATTCAACTACTTTAAGTCGATGTTCAATCACATAATGCTTAATCTTCGAGTTAGCGGGGGATTAATTAATCGGTGGAGTTGATTTCAACAAATTCTATGGAGTTTATTAGTTATTTGTTAGTTTCAGGACTCCGGAGTGGCTAAGCTAGCGCGAGTCAATGGTGCCTGCTTAGCATACTAATAAAAAACAACATATGCACGCATGAGAACCATTGATGACCCATACAATCAATGGTTTTGACTATGTTTTCAGTATAAAGTTATTAAAACTTACCATTGCATGTCAATAATAATAATATGAACAGCCACATTTGTAATCCAGCAGCTCTGCAGGGAATGGGCTGTCTAGGCAAGTAGGGCGGAGTGATATCACGTTTTTTTTTTCACCGCTGAGTTTTTTTTTTTTTTTTTTTGCTTCTGGGAATGAAAGGGACTCCCCAGGAGACTGAGCACGAGTGGCCGAAGCACTCCTCTCTATTGTGGTCGCATAACGCATCTAAAAAAATGGTCCTGCAAAATGAAATTAATTTCGGCAGTTTGGTGTGCCATTTTTTGGGGGCGGGTATTTCGAACAATGAGGTGCATTTTGAAGTTATTTCTCTATGTTAGATCTGTTAAAATCATTTTTTTTATTGGCATACTAAGCAGGCATCACTGACCCGCGCTAGCTTGGCCAGTCCGGAGCCCTGAAACTAATGAATAACTGACAAACTGCACGGAATTTGTTGAAATCAACTCCAACGACTAATTAAACCCCGCTAACTTGAAGATTAAGCCTGATATCAGAAATTCTGAACTTCCGCTATAAAATAAAGACTTAGCCGTTTAAATGTTGTCTATAAAAGTCGTAAAGCAATAAAACAACAAAATGAAATGAATAAGGCTCCTATAAAGTATTTCATAATGGATCAAAATTATTTTTCGAACAGATCATGTGACTAGCACTTTAGAGACGGTCCTTTGCTTTGCTTAGCCAAAACTACACCTGAGGAGGCAAGAATAATAGTTTCTCTAGACCTAAGCTTTCAAAAGCTTAAAACAACAACTGAGCGTGAACCGAGGATTGAAGACGAACAGTGTCAACAAGTATATATACACAAAACCATAAATATATATACAGTATGTATTAGTAATTTTATTTCTGACACTGTGTTTCAGGGTCATCAACATGTTTTGCCCCCCTACCACAAAAGTCAAACTCCGCCTATGCCTGAAGGTTTAGTGGGAAAAGGCTTCACTAACAAGATATGTAATCCTCTGATGCAATGTTGTGCGGGTGACTTGTGCAATCGTGCCATACCTCCTGCTCCCAGTCTCCTCATCCTCATAATGTTGTTTTGCTTTTTAAAAGTGTTTGTTTGAGCTACAAATGTGTCAAGTAGGCATGTGGCGGTATGAGATTCTGACGGTATGATATGGATTTGTATTTTTCAAAGTATATTAGCAAATTGGAACATAGGTATAATGTTATCCTCAACATTATTACCATCAGAGCAAAAATAATTGAATTATATTCTATAAAAAGCACGTGTGTATGACTTGTACCATGTTAACATTATACACAAGACACTTTCTCAACACAGACAGTTCCCTGAAGGAAAAAAAAACACCTCATTTAACTGCTAGATACTAAACACGCTGGAGTTAACTAATAGCTGGTGGGAAACGTTCTAGACTGTGTTTACTTACCTTTAAATTTGTATAAATGCGAAATCATATTGGAGGCACAGTATTGCCTCCTCAGCAGCCACCCTCCTTAAACATGTTTTACATGTCGGTTGGCCCTCCTCCTCTAAGCCGCGGCCACCTGTAACTTTTCTGTTGCTGAAGTATACCCATAGCAGCGATTTCGTTTTATTTGATTGGGGGAAAAGTTCAGGAGTTTCACCGCCTCCAGCCATCGTGTAGCAAAGCTGACTCACTGACACTGAGCAACAACCGGTGGGGGAGGGTTGAGCCTTGCAGCTACAAGCAAAGGGTTTCTCCCTGCATTTTTGGAACATAAAAAATAACTAATACCGTAGGGATGGTATGAAGTAAAATTTTTGCTATTTTGAAAACTTGACGTTTTCATATCACGGTATACCTTGAGAACGGCAATCAGCACATGTCTAGTGTCCATCCATCCATCTTTCATCTACCGCTTGGTCCGCGGTCGGGTCGCGGAGGCAGCAACTTTAGCAGGGAAGCCCAGACTTTCCTCTCCCCAGCCACTTCAACTAGCTCCTCCGGAGGGATCCCAATGCATTCCCAGGCCAGCCAAGAGACATAGTCTCTCCAGCGTGTCCTGGGTCGTCCCCGGGGCCTCCCGCCAGTAGGACATGCCCGGAACACCTCTCCAGGGAGGCGTCCAGGAAGTATCTGTACCAGATTCCTGAGCCACCTCAACTGGCTCCTCTCAACACGGAGGAGTAGCGGCTCGACACCGAGTCCCTCCCGGATGACCGAGCTTCTCACCCTATCCCTAAGGGAGAGCCCAGACACCCTGGGTAGGAAACTCATTTCAGCCGCTTGCATCCGGAATCTTGTCCTTTCGGTCACGACCCACAGCTCGTGACCATGTCTCGTGTCAAGCAAGCATTATTTAGGAACTTATGAGTTACAGTTGGATCTATCGCTCTAATGTAGGGAAGTCAAACTCGTTTTAGTTTACGCATCACATCCATCCGAATTTCACATCAAGCGGGCCGGACAAGCTTACAACTTACAAGCTATGAATAACAATTAAAATTTTCACTATTTTTTGGTTAGTACCAGTCCATTTGAAAAACATTCACACTTACAGTATCGAGTTGCAAAGCTTGTTTAAAATCATATGCACAATCTGTTTTTATTAAATTGCCAGGAAGGTGGGCTCAAGTTCTCACTTCTTTTTGTTTGAGGGCACTAACTGCGCAACAATTGCCAATCCTCTGTTATTCTTTTATTTATCACAATAAAATTTAGCATGTATAGTGAATCTAAGGATTTATACGCATCGATCCTCGGAGCCCTATTTTCTAAAATTTGGTCTGAGGGCTTGTTATTGACATTAATTGCGCTCTTCTGCGATTGGCTGGCAACCAATTTAAGGTGTACTCAGCCTACTGCTCATAGTAACTGGGATAGGCTCCAGCACGCCCGCAACCCTCGTGAGGATAAGGAAAAAGGAAGACGAATGAATAATTGCAGACTTATTGTTTTCTGTCAATTTCTAATTTGTTTTCAACAAAAAAGTGCAATTTCTCAATATCACTATCTGTGCACCTGCAATTTATAGATGACATTAGTGCATTTTACAGTGTGTGATGTGTGTGTGCTCATCCACCAGGAAATATTAATAAGTGACTCACCACACAATACAAATGATTATTTGCCACCAAACCTCCCAGTCAAAACAGATTGGGCGTCTGCCGCTGTCAATGGAGGCCAAAAAGTTACATTACTGCATCTTTCATGTGTTAATTTGATGTTGGACCATGAATATAATTTTGCTTAACACATTGGCTGCCTTTGACGAATGTTCATTCACTTCTATTGGACGTCGACTAGTGACAAACCCATTTAGATTCACTGCGGACCATAGGTGGGTAGTAACGTGTTTACGCGTACTCTGTTACACTTACTTGAGTAACTTTTTGAGAAAAATGTATTTCTAGGAGCAGTTTTACCAAGCCATACTTTTTACTTTTACTACAGTAGATTTGAGAAGAAGAAAAAAAAGGCAACTTTTACTCCGCTACTTTGTACTACCCAAGAGTCGTTACATTTTTCATCTTTATTATACATATTAGATTTATTATTTTTTGCCAGGGATGCCAAGAGTAGCTCTACCAATTTCACCATTGCGATGTCGTAATAATAATCATTATTCCATTGCAGCAATTTGACGCAAGCTTGCCGTCCTGCCTGCCTGTTCAATCACGTGGTGTTTTTAAAGCACCGCAAAAAAGCACTGTAAAAGTATTTGACATAGAGCGCTGCCCTCAACTAGACTCAAAAGTGCTGATTTAAATCTCCGTCCCAGTTTTTATTTGGCACCGATTGACCACAGAAAACCGGAGATATGACCCTTTTAATTTCATAATATTAATTATGAAGGAACTATTCACTATTCAAAGTGGGAACTATTTTCTCCACTAGACGGCACTAATGCTCTTTGGACGAATAATGCTTCATTTCTGTGTTGTTTTTTTTCTCTCTCGTAAGAATTCAATGATTTTTTTCCCCCTTGTATTTCTTTTGCTTAATGTGGTCGTGTAATGGGTTATTGTACAGTATCGTTATATAAACCGTTCATATAGATAAGTTCGTGTTGAGAGAAAAAAAATACTATTATTTAAAAAAACAACAGTTACTCACAATGTTACTCATTACGTGAGTATTCTTTACACTGGATACTTTTTTACTTGTTCTTGAGTACAATTTTTGGATGACTACTTTTACTTGAGTAATATTATTTTGAAGTAACGCCACTCTAACTTGAGTAAAATTTTGCTTACTCTTCCCACTTCTGCTGCAGACGGATGACAACAGCTACATTATTGGACCACTTATCATTATGAATGGAACTGAAAGAGTTAAATATACCACCAGCGCTGTAAACAAAACTGAGAGAGTTTAATAATATACCAGCTCCGTAAACTATTTGCTCTTGCTCCTCGGCCTTCCTGATTGGGTGCAGTTGCCATGGCAACTCATTTCTCTTCTCAGTCTTCCTCACACTTCCATAAACGAGCGCAAGTTGTTTCCACCCTGAACGCAATTAGAAACTGCAACTAATTTTTCTTTCATGTGCTGCTGTATGACTTAATGACTCGTCCCTCTTTTACATAATTCAAACAATATTAATGAGCTGTTATGTAAGATTGGAATTGATGGAATTCCTACATGAGGATAAGTGTTATTGATTAGTGTACAATCTCTGTAATTTGGGCTGCCTGACTCATGTATGAATGCATGAACTAGTCTAGTTATAGGAAGTTAATCTGCATCTAAAAAACTGTACTCACCTGTCTCATTAGCTGTTATTATGCTGTATAATCATGGCTTTTGGCCAAGCACATAACATATTTATGAGCCTTTTACAGCAACTGAGTCGTGTGCTGTTTATGCAATCGTATGCTGGACTTTTCCAAGCATTTGCACAATGTGAAGGTTTATTATCATGCATTGGAGCAATCCCAGTGTCAGATAATATCCACACTACCCCAGGCCATGCAGCCATCCATGGCCAGTGTCATCACCTCGGTGAGATGAGACTTTTTATCTGACCTGTAATCGGGCCAAAGTAGCATTTGTATGTTATTTTCCCACATAGAATAGATCGAATATGACAGAAAAGCAATACAAAGGTTTCTTTTTTTAATCATAGATGCTGAACTGGTCTGAACTGAGGTGAAAGAAAATGAAGCAAATGTAGTGCAGTCATGTTTATTGATGTTCAGGCTGATAAATAAACGTTTTCAATAATAGTATTCAAAGAAATAGTTCTTAAGGTCCATTAGCAGTTCTATAGATGAACGTTAGGCAGTTTCAGTGTTGTCCTTCCACCCACTGGCGCAGCTATCTTGAGTACTGAACTGTATGCCTCCATCTAACATGTCAAAAGGTACACAGCCATTGCAGGATAGAGAAATACCTGAAAGGTTTTTCAATTAACACAAGCCTTTCTGCAGTTAAGAGTTCAATGTACTGATACTGCAAAAACAAGATATGTTGTATTGGATTATGATACAGTCAGAAAGTTCAGTGTCATTGAAACTGCAAAATAGTTTGTTCAGGGTTTCCTAAACTTTTCCAGTTCAAGATTCAAAGTAGAAACTTGGTTCCTCTCTGAGACCCAAACTTACAAAAATACGCTGTACATCATTGCCACAATGTTGACATTTACACATGAATCAAAAAAGGCAAGCATATAGGAGCAGCCTGTGAACAGAATTTTTAATGTCTTTCTAAACACATGGAATTCAATTTGGATGTTCGAAATTCATGTGTTCTTAGCTTGGCTCAGGGAAAATACAAAAATCTAACGATCACCAAAGAGTTCAAATTTAGGAAGGCTGTAAGATAGGTTCAGCAGTGCGGCACAGAGAGGGTGGAGCCGGATCCGACTTGGCAGTCTGTTGACTGATCAATAGGGAAAGAAATGCTGGATGCCCTCCATCCTTTCTTCTCGGTGTAATTTGTTGTGTTTCGCTTTAATTGTGTCGGTCGCCTCGATGCCAGCACAATTTATGTAGCCAAGAAACACTTTTTACCTGGCGAGACCCTTTTAATCAGAAGTTCCTTGAAATATTTGATATGCGTTTCAGTAAAAGATGGTTGGATTTGCTTGGCTCCAGTATTTTACAGCCGTGAAAAAAATAGGACACCCCATTAAATATTCAGTTCTTTAATAATAAATGTTCACATAGCAATGTCTAAACTTGTTTGTCGTTATCTCTGGAAAAGAAAATGATTTAATTGTAGGTAAACAAAAATAACATTGTTTTACTCATTAAACCAAATTTATCAACAAAAATGCTTATACAAGTTAGGACACCCCACCACATAATAGCTAGTGTTACCCCCTTTAGCTGAAATAACTTCAGTGAGACGCTTTTTGTAGCCATCTACCAGTCTTTGACATTAGTCTGAAGAAAGTTTGCCCCACTCCTCAACACAGAATACTTTCAACAGTGACTGACTGATGAAGTGAGTGAAAACGCCATGGTGAGATCAAAGGAGCTGTCTGAGGCCTTCAGAAAGAAGATTGTAGACGCTTATGAGTCTGGTAAGGGATTTCAAAAGAATATAAAATTTGCCAGTCCACTGTCCGAAAAATAGTCTGCAAGTGGAGGTCATTCAAAACAACTGCCAATATGCCCAGGTCTGGCCATCCAAGTAAATTCACCCCAAGAGAAGACCGCAAGATGCTAAAAGAAGTCTCCCCTAAATTGTCATCACGAGACCTACAGCAGGCTTTTGTAACTGTTGATGTGAAACTGCATGCCTCGACAATCAGAAACAAACTTCACAAGTTTAACCTTCATGGGAGGTGTGCATGGAGGAAACCTTTGATCTCCAAGACGAACATGAAAGCCAGACTGAAGTTAGCCAGAGTTGATGTAGACATAGTCGTAACTTTTTCCTCAGTTAGAATATGCATTTTTGTTGATAATCTGGTTTAATGGGTAAAACAATGTTATTTTTAGTTGTTTACCTGCGATTAAATAACTTTTCCAGAGATAAAGAAAAACAAGATCAGACATTGATATGTGAACATTTCCTAATAAAGAACTGAATATTTATTTGTTTGTCCTATTTTTTTCACATGACTGTACATGTGAAATTATATTATCTTCAAAGGAAGTGTCGTGATATTACAATATAAAATATCCCTTTGATAGAAGATTGTGACAATCTGGAGAAAACTGAGGTTCAAACTAAGCTACGGTACGATATAACAAACTTTATACTTTGTTTCCATAGTTGTAAACACCTCAAGGCAAAGATGGGATAGAAAAAGATTTGGTCCACCGTAACCGGAATGCTACTAAACCTTGAGTTCTCCCCTTCAGATTCCTAAATCAGTATTTGTCAGCATACAACATTTCTTCAAGATTCACGAAGACTCAACATTATCCCTGATAAAAACATCCCTTGGCATTGCCTATCTTTTCTCAGTTCGAGAAACAAGTCGTTACTTTTTCTCGATGTCCTCGTGCCTGATGATCTTGTAGGTGATCCAGTAAAAGACATTAAAGATGAGAAAGGCCAGAGGAAAGGCAGCGCGAGAAATCGTGTCTATCCTCTTGGCGCGGTCCACAAATTTCTTCTTCATGTTTTCCGAGTCTTTGGGGACTGGCGGCTGAGGGTTTTGGGCTAGAGCGGCGTTCTTAACAGCTGAGCTGTCCTTCGTTGGCAGACACTGGTTCATGTTATAGCCAGTAAAATTAAAGCGGCCGTCACGCATGTCTTCATCCTAAAAACACATGTGGACATGTCTGAGCTCAGATGGCATTGGAAGGATTTTTGCAATACATTGACAGAAATAGACATCAAATACATTTTAACTCGGGTAGCTGGTAATGAATAGAAAGGAGGCATGTGCCGGTATGGGATTTTGATGGTATGATACCTTAATCAAAACATCGCGGTATCACAGTTTTTGGGAGTTTTTCCTTGCCGACATGGAGGGTCCAAGGATGGGGGATGCCCAGGACTTGAACTTTATTTATTCATCTTTGTTTAATTCATTTGCTGTTTCTGACTGTGTATCATATTGCCTCTGCAAAGCCCTTTGAGACAACCTTGTTGTAATTTAGGGCTATACAAATAAAACTGAATTGAAAATTGAACCACGGTATTGTAATTATAGCTCTAAAATGTGTTATTTTAAAATGTATGGATTAAAAAAACAAAACTTTTTTTCCATTGAACAGATTTTTTTTTTCACAACATAACAGTTTTTACAAATTGGAACATCAGCATTAATATAATGTTAAATAAATAAAATAACAACATAATAAATAACAAACATTTTAAATAAAATTGAAATAAATATAGACTAAACCCACAGCCGCAGCTCAAGTTGCTCAACATTAGAACAAGAACAAAAAAATGGAACAAATTAAACATCATATGATCAAACTGGTTTTATGTTAAACACATACCACTACTACTATTAATATTAATTAGTTGAATATTAATGGAGAACGAGATCAAGAGACATTGTGTGTGTATGACTCGTATCATTTTTTACACGTTATGTATACACACACACACACCCTCTCTCAACACAGAAAGTCGCCAGATAGAAAAAAAACCACAGGCTGTATTATGAAAATGTTATTTTGAACAGATGTTTACAATGGTGGAAGACTTTACAAAAAGTAGGCTAATGGTAGCGAGGAAACTAGTTAGCCGTCTTGGCATGCTACCGAGCTACGTTATCTGCCTCATTAACAACCTTAATTTATAGTGTTTGTTTTAACCATCGCTAGCCACACTAAACAAGCTGGAGTGAACGCTCGTAGCTGGTGGGAAACGTTTATGACGGCGTTTACTTTCCTTAAATTTTGTGTAAAGTAATGGATGATGATCACGTAAATGTGAAATCACGTTGGAGGTCCTGCTGTCCTTCCTCCTCGAAGCTGCGGCTGTCTGTTTGTTTTCGGTAGCCGAAATACTCCCATACTAGCGACTTTTTTGAGGGGGGAAAAGCTCAGGTGTAGTTTGAACACCTTCAGCCATTGTCTCTATTCCACGGCACAGCTACAGACAAAGGACATAGCAACAACCGGAGGGAGAAGGGTGAGCGCAGCCGCTCCAAGCAACTGATTTCTTGCTGCATTTTTGGGACATAAAAAATAGCTAATACTGTACTACAGTATGACCGAAAATTTTAGTGGTTTTAAAACCGTAGCGTTTTCCATACCACGGTAAACCTTGGAACCGATAACCAGCACATGCCTAATCAAAACGGTGTTGAAATTTTTATATCACCGTCAACGGAAGTCAATGAGGATTCTGTTGGTCACATCGACAAACTTCATGAAAACAGCAAGCTTCAGAAAAGTCTTACCTTGTGATTCTTCCTTTGTCTTCGCCTCAAGCGGAGAAACTCCTTCTGTTGCCTGGAGACGAAATTAACCCCAGCGTATTCGAGTAATGCCGCAAATACAAAGAGCAGACACACCGCCATCCAGATATCAATGGCTTTCACATAGGAGACCTGCAAGCGGCAGGGAACACTTTTGTATTAGTTCTTCTCCAGTCAGCCGGCAGATCAATTGCGCTTTGATTGCGCATAAAAATAATCACCACATATGCTTTTGCTAAATAAATAATAACGAATGATAGTCCTTACATTTCCCTTCATACGCTAGATGCTGCTCAGAGCTAATAACCACCTCAGCTACAAACAATGCTCCGATATTGATACCATCTTGTCATCCTGGCAAGGAAGATGAAAGCTGTTTGTCAGCATGACCTCGCTTCTGACTGCCGATTAGCATGTGGAACACAGCAACTCAGCTTTATGAGGCCACTCGTGCGTGCAGACTGTTTTCACTAGTGGCGACTCTCAAAGGCCTCATTTTAAATATTTATCACCGCACGTGTCTTTCATGTTTGAGACCGTGATGTGTTTTATGGGCTGTCGCCGCTCATACAAACACAGACTAATCAGCAACAACTGAAGTATGCTCAATATGTGTGTTTACCGTCAGCTACATATGAATTAGTCACTGACGGAATACTTTCTTTTCAAAGTTTGAACACTTATCTTGAAAATGTGCATAGTGATGAGTGTCGAGAGGCGGTTGATAGAAAGTGCACAGGTAACTGCGAGTGCATGGGCGATTAAGGGGAATTTCTCATTAGCTTCCTTTTAAATTGCAATAAGTTGCATTTGGTTTGGAAACACTCAGTGCTGAATGTTCTTGTGCTCACCTCATGCTGGCTAAGCATGAAGATAACGGCAATGCTAGTCTAAAATCCTAATTTAGGCAAATCCACTTCACCAGGTGTGTGTTTAGTATTTCTGGATCATGCTGTGATCCACTATGCACATTGTATCTCACCATAAGTTTAAGATTACAAAAAAGTCCAATATTTTTATCATATAGACAAGTTCCTGAGGTACAGTGGTATGAAAAGGTATCTGAACCTTTTGGAATTTCTCACTTTTCTGCATAAAATCACCATCAAATGTGAGCTGATCTTTGTCAAGATCACACAGATGTAAAAACTGTCTCCTTTAACTGAAACCACCCAAACATTTATGGGTTGTCATATTTTAATGAGGATAGCATGCAGACAGAAGGATGAAAAATAAGTAAGTGAACCCTCTGCCTATGGAGACTTAAAGAGCAATTGAAACCAATTTTTACCAAACAATTTAAGTCAGGTGTGTGCCCAATCACTAATGAGTGGTTTAAAGCTGCCCTGCCCACTATAAAACACACACCTAGTATGAATTGTCTTGATGAGAAGAATTGTCTGATGTGCACCATGGCTCGGTCAAAAGAGCTGTCTGAAGACTTGCGATCAAGGATTGATGATTTGTACTGTATAAAGCTAGGAAATGATACAAAACCATCCCTAAAAGTCTGGATGTTCATCAATAGACAGTAAGAGAAGTTGTCTACAAATGGAGAGAGTTTGGCCCTGTTGCTCCTCTCCCAAGGAGTGGCTATCCACCAAAGATGACGCCAAGAATTCAGCGCAGAAGATTCATAGAGGTAAAAAAAAGAACACTAGAGTGTCTGCTAAAGACTTAAAGAAATCACTGGCATAGTCCAATATCTCTGTGCGCACAACTATACTGTATGTAAAACTATGGCCAAGAATGGTGTTCATGGGAGGACTCCACGGTTGAAGCAACTGCTGTCTAAAAAAAAAAAAAAAAAAAAAGATTGTTGCTCGTATAATGTTCGCAAAAAGGCACTCGGACACTCCACAGAGGTTTTGGCAAAATATTTTTTGGACTGATGTAACCAAAGTTGAATTGTTTGAGAGTAACACATAAGGTAATAAGTGGAAGAAAAATGGAACAGCTCACCAACATCTACACCTCATCCCCACCGTGAGGCATGGTGGAGAGAGCATTATGATTTGGGGCTGTTTTGCTGCCTCAGGGCCTGGGCAATTTGCAATCATTAATGGAAGAATGAACTCAAAAGTGTATCAGGATGTTTCACAGGAAAACCCGAGTCCGTCTGTCAGACAGTTATAAAGAGGATGGATGCTGCAACAAGACAATGATCCAAAACACAAGTAAATCAACTTCAGAATGGGTTCAGAAGAACAAATTAAATGTTCTGGAGTGGCAAAGTCAAAGTCCAGAGTTGAACCCCATTGAGATGATGTGGCATGACCTAAAGACAGCAACACATGCAAGACATCCCAGGAATCTGATTGAACTACAGCAATTTTGTAGAGAAGAATGGGCCAAGATTAGTCCTGATCGATGTGCCAGACTGATCTGCAGCTATAGGAAGCGTCTGGTTGAAGTTACTGCTGCCAAAGGTGGGGCCACAAAATATTAAATGTGATGGTTCACTTACCTCATGTTTCGGACTATAAGTCGCAGTTTTTTTTTCATACTTTGGCTGGGGGTGCAATTTATACTCTGGAGCGACTTATGTGTGAAACTATTAACACATTGTTATATCATTTCATATGTTATTTTGGTGTTTTGGAGTGACACTGATGGTTTCGTAAACTTGTTAGCATGTTCCTTATGCTATAGTTATTTGAACAACTCTTCATAGCTATGTTACATTAACATACCGGCCACGTTCGCATTTCGTTGTTCATGCATCGTGTAACATTATCACACTCTACACTTATTCAGCATGTTATTCTCTATTGTATTTTTATTTTAAATTGCCTTTCAGGATGACATATCTGTTCTATGTGTTGTATTTTATCAAGTAAATTTCCCCCAAAAATGCGACTTCTACTCTGTTGCGACTTATATATGTTTTTTTTCCTCTTCGTTGGGCATTTTATGGCTGCTGCGACTTATACTCAGGTGCGATTTATAGTCTGAAAAATACGGTACTTATTTTTCCCCCTTCTGTCATTGTTTGCATACTCTCCGTATTAAAATATGGAAACCTATAAATGTTTGGGTAGTTTTAGTTGAAGCAGTTTTTTAATCTGTGTGATTTTGACAAAGATCAGTTCACATTTGATAGTGATTTTATGCAGAAATGTGAGGAATTCCAAAAGGTTCAGATACTTTTTCATGCCACTGTATGTACATGTGTGATGAGCTCATAGTACCATAACTATAACCAGATGAAAAATACCTTGGAGTATTTCCTTGTAACAACAAAATCCGTTCTAGCCCTTCTACATTCGGCAACAGTAATATTATTTGTAATTTCGCTTGATTTTGGTCACTGAAGTGGCCGGCGTATCAATCACCTCATGTTAACACAAGAGATTGTTAGAATTTTGTCCATGAACGATCAACGGAGTGATAAGAACAAACATACAATATGAAAATGGGAATTTAAATTTCCTTCAGGATGTCTTAATGCTTCTGGTCCAAGATCCAATGTGGTATCACGTGGCGCACGCACACACATGCGCGTATTTGACTCTTGGTGGACTCTTTAGGTGTAAATCACTCCCTTAACTTCTCTCTTGTCCTTGTCTGCTGCTGGTTTTGATTTAAGGCGTATGGCAATGTAGATCCACACTGGCAAAACATTCCACTTCCAACCACATATATAAGCACTTCCAGGAGTTCACACACAGCACAGAAAGTCCCAGAGCCTCATCTACGTTGTGCTGAATCCTTTTTAACTTTGTCTACACACTGCTTACGTCAACCACACTTCATGTTACTCTGTCTAAATCGAAAGTCCGTAGCAGAAACTGTCAAAAATGGCGCAGCCCAAATTTTTGCTCAGGAAACTTGTCTATATTTCTTTTACTTTTATTGGTTCGGGTGTAATATAAGGTGTCTACAGAGATTCCCAGTTTCCCTGTTGATGATAATCCACAAAAGTTGAATTGGAGACACCTGGACTTCTTATAGTTGCTGAAAACATTTCATCCTCATTTTAAGTTGGAGTCAGTGAAAGTGGAGCGTAAGCCCTCTGAGAACTTGCAACATCCTGGAGAAGATCCCAATTAGATCTCGGCAAAGCAGTTTTCCCCCACTGGTTAACACTGACATCATGTTTTGGAAGCTCAACTGAGAGAAATCACACAAAGTGGGGGATGGTGTTAAACTGTTCACATTTTTCACTCTTCACACCTGCACACTTTGCCTGAATAAAGATAAATCTAATTTTCATTTTTCCGAGAAAAAAAGACTTTTACCTATGTTATAATAGTCGAGTGCAGAAGCACAATTTATGTAGTCTGTACCCATGTGCTTCAACATAAAACACGACAAATGTATTTTTGTACAATGGACAGACCATACTATTTATGTTTAGGAATTTAATAGACATAGACATGATATTCCCATTTCACTGCACAGTTCTACCTATCCTAATCCATATAGACAAGTTTCCTGAGCAAAATTAAACCAGAGGAATCCAGGGAATCTCCAAAAATGGATTCAGCACGACGTAGATGAGGCTCTGGGACTTTCTGTGCTTTGCGTGAATTCCTCAAAGTGCCTATATATACCGTATGGTTGCAAGCGGAATTTTTTTTTATCAGCGACCAGCTAGTAGCTACAAAGCGCCAGTGTAGATTTACCTTGCCATACGCCTTAAATTGAAAACCAGCAGCTGACGATAAGTTAAGGATGTGCTTTAAACCTAAAGGCTCCACCTAAAAGATTGTATGCTTGTTCTTATCACTCTGTGGATCGTTCGTGGACAAAAGTCTAACAATCTGTCCAGCCTGTGTTAACATGAGGTGTAGATTGATATGCCGGCCACTTGAGTGACCAAAATGAGGCGAAATTACAAACAATGTTACAGTTGACGAATGCAGAAGGGCTGACATGGATTTTGTTGTTACAAGGAAATATTACAAGGTATTTTCATCTGTTTAGATTATAGTCATGGTATTATGAGCTCATCACACACACATATACAGCATATATACGTATAAATAAATAAATATATATATATACACACACAGTGGGGCAAATTAGTATTTAGGCAACCACTAATAGTGCAAGTTCTCCCACTTGAAAATATTAGAGAGGTTGGAAGAATGTGTTATTGTCGAAAACAAAACAAAACTTTTTGGTAGAAACACCGGTTCTCGTGTTTGGAGGAAAAAGAATACTGAATTGCACCATACCCACTGTGACGCATGGGGGTGGCAACATCATGCTTTGGGGCTGTTTTCCTGCAAAGGGACCAGGACGACTGATCTGTGTAAAGGAAAGAATGAATGGGCCCATGTATCAAAACATTTTGAGTGAAAATCTCCTTCCATCAGCAAGGGCATTGAAGATGAGACGTGGCTGGGTCTTTCATTTTGACAATGATCCCAAACACACAGCAAGGGCAACAAAGGAGTGGCTTCGTAAGAAGCATTTTAAGGTCCTGGAGTGGCCTAGCCAGTCTCCAGATCTCAACCCCATAGAAAATCTGTGGAGGGAGTTGAAAGTCCGTGTTGTCCAACGACAGCTCCAAAACATCACTGCTCTAGAGGAGATCTGCATGGAGGAATGGGCCAAAATACCAGCAACAGTGTGTGAAAAGCTTATGAAGAGTTACAAAAAACGTTTGGCCTCTGTTATTGCCAACAAAGGGTACATAAACAAAGTATTGGGATGAACTTTTGGTATTGACCAAATACTTATTTTCCACCATGATTTGCAAATAAATTCTTTAAAAATCAAACAATGTGATTTTCTGTTTTTTTTTTCACATTATGTCTCTCATGGTTGAGGTTTACCCATGTTGACAATTACAGGCCTCTCTAATATTTTCAAGTGGGAGAACTTGCACAATTAGTGGTTGACTAAATACTTATTTGCCCCACTGTATATAAACAAATAGTATGGCATTATTTTCTATTGCAGACATTGATTGCAATAAAAGTTTTGGACAACATAGTTCTACTCCTAACTTTATTTAAAACATTTGGTGCATCTGCAAAACAGGTCAATGAATCACAATTAACAAAATTATTAGAAAAATATTAACGAAGGTGGCGCATAAATCGAGCCTTCCGTCATCAAAGTAGAATGCACGTAGTCTCGATATATGTCCATCAGCATCAACACAACAAGTGTTGTTGTGAGGCACATCAAGTTTTCTTCTCTTGCCTAACAGCGTTTTCCAGCTGTAAACAAACGAACAAAAAACGTTTGCATTCATGCATTTAGGGTAAAAAGCCCGTATATGACTCGTGGTAAATGAGTTTTTGTTTTCCATTCTTTGTTGTTGCAGCTAATGCAGAGCTAATCATGTCTTAGCTATGACGCAACACAGAATTGTAGTCAAACTGAAACTAATTTGACCTGTTATTGCTTTGCGGTGGCACTGCCTTGGTTCCACATCTGCCTTCATGAACACAAAATTCCCACATTCGTGTATCAGGACACATTCAACTTTGTTGCTATGCAGGTAGGTACTGGATGCTTGGAGCTTTTTAGGTCTCTCATTGCGTTTCCATCCACTGCCATTAAATCAATAAAATGTGAAAATATTTTGGTTGTGATGACTCTTTGCCATTTCTTCATGTTGTCCTCCCATGACGAGATAATGGCAGATGGATGGGGTATTTCCAAATTGTCTTTTTTGAGGGATTTTGATTTGTTCTTTTTTGTTAAAGAACGTGAAAAATGGAAGTCGCGAGCAGAAATGCGAAAGTACATCGGGAAGTTGTCAATAATTTGCGTGTTAGGTCTTCTTCTTCCTCATACCAAACTTTTGTCAACCTTCCAATGTGCAAACCAGTTTCTCTTTCTATCATGTCGCGGAAGAGCAAAGAAATGAGCTGATACTTTAAAGGGAATGTACGGAAGCCTCCTTATTAGTGTGAAAAAGTCAGAAGTGTGAAGAATAAGCGATGCATCCTACCCTCTTCGCAAAGTTTGGCGCAGGTTCGCCACAGCACTAATGGGATAAGGCTTAACTGTTGGCGCTTACCTTTGGAAGAGAAGCTCTAGAGCCAGAGCTTTGCGTGGTCATGGTGAGCACAGTGGTGATACCCAGTGCCACTCGGGCAGGGGCGGCATCCATGTTGATCCAAAAGGACACCCATGAGAGGATGACAATGAGGAGGGAGGGGATGTACATCTGAATCAGGTAGTACCCCATCTGACGCTCCAGATGGAATTTCACCTCAATGCAGGTGAATTTGCCTGTTCAGAAATGATCAAACAAAATCAATTCAGTTAATACGTCACTCAGCCTAGTTACCACTTACCGGTATTGTAGTGTTTGGTACAGTAGCCCAGCTCCTTCTCTTCCTTCATGATGAACTGAGGCAGTGTCAGACCATCTGACACTTGCACGGCACCTTTCTCCAGCCACTCAAAGATCAGGTCGTTCATGGTGTAGCCGACTGTGGAGAACACAGACAAAATGAAGCTAATTTTAGTTTTCCCTGTGCAATTTTGGTGCAGTCACTCAGGCTCAATATTTGTGAAAGTTGAACATGTGGCTCAGTTTTCACTGCTTAAAGTTTTTATGTGCGATTAACAGTGCTGTTTGCTTCATTAGAAAGGCAAATACTGAATAACCTGTAATGTGTAATGATGTATTTCGTGACTAAACAAAGTACTCATTTATATTCCTATGATCCAACTACACCAACAGATCCTCAGCATATTCAATGTCTTAGGTGTTTTTTAAGTCGCACAAGTTGTCTTTAGCTGACAAAGAAAGAACAAGTTTTTCCTATAATTTGTTTTGTTTGTATTGACTAGTTGAAGAACCCAACACAAAACACAGAATCCCCTGATCTAAACCCCAAAATCAATCAACCTTATGACTACTGCCATGGTAGTGTTTATAACATGTAAAGTAGCAAAATTCTGACACTCACAACTCTCAAGTTGCATTGTACACGTTTGGACATCCATTGGGAAGTTTTTCAGATCCATCGGGCAGGAGAGGATAAGGGTCAACCTGTGATGTCAGTGATACAAATCACAACAAATAAATGGACACTAACCATAAAAAAGAGACATTACACTGTAGTAAAGTGTGCTAGTGGTGTTCTCGTGTCTCCCTTGCACTCTGCTGGGATACATCAGCAAGATTCACTCCAGCGGCTTCCAATCACACTTTCATTACTGCAGCTTATTGTCTCGCCGAGGCATTCGGGTGCCCACTGGGCCCCCCACCATCTTTCCCTGCCGCGAACAGCGATGGAGGCTAACCAGCTTTCATCTCAGGCGTCGACCCGCTCTGCCTCTACACCTGAGCACCACTCAGCCCCGAGCAGCCTCCGTAATAGACTCAAAGACTTTCAGTTCTGTGTCCAGAAGATTGAATTCGGCTCCTGTTGGACGTGACGGTGTATTGGAATAGAATGAAATATTTTCATACATGTGCTCGGTTTTGTGTGACTATTTGGCCTTAATTAAAGTTCCCAATTGGAAATGGAACTGCTTGAAGAGTCTTCGGATTCATGGAAACCCAGCATGAAGTCTCAATTTTTTTACTTTAATCTTTTGATCCTTAACAAACCCGCCGAGATTACCGTACGCGCTTTCCATCTGAATTCTTTTATTAGAAAATCTACATGCAGTGAATTACGAGATGTCAAAGGGGGCAGTCACAATGGAATCTAATCTAATTTAAACAGTGTCCCTACAACCTTTGAAGTTGAAGGAAATATTCACTTTTTACAGTTGGATTCGTACCTTACCAACCAGAGTAAAACTGTACTTTTAATTAGTTTTATGGAACAAATTGAAGGGTAGCAACCAATTTTTTCTTAGCATTAGCTGTCTATTCATGTCAATTGGAATAAAGAACAGCGAATAATTGCTGCTGCCCTTCCCAGTCAAAATGGATCGGTCGGCTATCACCGTCAATGGCAGGCAATCAGTTCATAGCAACTTTAAGACAAATTTGGCAATGTAGTGCCATAATTATGCTTTTGTCCAGTCATGATTGCTGAATTGTCAATTTGGGACAGATTGTACGGTAGCAGGGAATTGTCTGACAATTTGGAAATTCTAAACGCTTTGCACAAGAAAAAACACAAATGCCAAAAACACGGACGCAAGACGACAACAGAAGTAGACTTATATCGGTAGATACACATATTGCTTTGTGACCATCTCTGCTCTAGGCTTTTCAAAAGTAGTTATCCAGTAGAGAGCATCAGCTGTACGCGACCTGCTAAAACATTCAGCATAGATTTGTTGTGTATGGGTACTGGTCTTGTTATTACAGGAAACCATCATGTGCTTTTTTATTAGTAGGGTATGTGCTTAGTTAGTTCCGTTGTGCTTACGTCTGACTGGCTAACGCTATCTGCAGATATCAAACAACAATCTCTACTGGTTGACTACTTCTGAAAGGCCTAAGGCCGAGATGGTCGCCAAACACCAAAAAGTACCCTGCAAAAGCAGCTCCCTAAAACTAGTTAAATTCCCTAGTGTAAATCTACTAGCAATACGTGAAATGATCTGCCAGTGCTTCAAGTAGATTTTACTCAGATTTCTTGAAATAGGAAAAGTAGCCTGCTCAAAATAAGCTTAACACTTATTTTAAGCAATGAATTAGGATATTTAATCTGAAAAAAAAAAAAAAGCTTTCAAATGTTCTTAATTGAAGAATAGATATTGTTCAAAACATTATTTGAAAGCAATTTTTTCTTGATTTAGATGAAAAATGACCAACTTTTAGATGTATGGGCTTAATAAGAACAAATAGTAATATTTAGTTAAAGTGCAATTATCTGACGCAATAATCTGTTAGCTAGTCTTTAAAACCTAAAACAAGATGGAGAAAATTATTTGACTAGATTTAAGAAAAATTATCTGATTAAGACATTAATAAATCTTCAGTGTATCAAATCGTCACATTATTCCATTTACTTTAAGTAAATATTACTATTTGTTGTTATTAAACCCATGCATCTAAAAGTTAGTAATTTTTCACCTAAATCAAGAAAAAATTGCTTTCAAATAATGTTTTGAACAATATCAATTCTTGAATTAAGAACATTTCTGACAACAAACTTTTTTTTTTGTGGATTAAATATACCAATTTATTGCTTAAAATAAGTATGTTAAGCTTGTTTTCAACTAGCTATTTTTCTTATACTAAGAAATCTTTGTCAAATTTACTTGAAGCACTGGCAGGTAATTTCATTTATTTCTAGAATACAATAGCCCTTTTTTGTCATTATACGGTTGTACAATGAAATTGTGGAGCATCTCCCTTTACAGTGCAGGATAAGTTAAAATCTCAAAAGTGACTTGCAAGTATAAAAGTATAAAGTCTAAATAAATATAAAATGTGTATGAGATAGTCCTATGTTCAGGCAGTGCAAATAGTTGGAGTGAAGTTGCAGCAGTTTGGCAGTGAAGGCATTGAATATTGCACGTAAGTATTGCACATATAATATTGCATGTAAATGTATATTGGACATTGGGTGATGTGGTGCTGCATATGGCAGTTCAGGGTGGAGATGGTTTTAGCAAAGAAACTGTTCCTCTTTCTGTTTGTTTTTTATTTTAAACTCTAGTAGATTTACACTGAAAACACAGGAATTTAACTAGTTTTAAGTAGGTGTGTTTTTGAAGGTTACTTCCATTGTGGTCATTTTGCATTTTTGTTGCAACTATTGGTTTTTACGTTGTTGTTTTTTTCCTCCTTGTTTCAAATTTCCAAATTGCCTGACACTTCCCGGCCACCGTAAGATTTCCAGTGCACCCATAAAAACAACATTTAGGGCTAATATAAACCACACATTTGACCATATTTTCCTTGAATTTTTCATCTCCTCGAACTGTCATTTTTACTGGAAGAGCTGGCAGTCAATGAGTTCTTCACTTTCCTTCACCTGATACTGTAGAGGACATTCCCATCCTTGAAAATCCTCAAAAGCTTGTTGTCCGTCGTGACATCGTGGAAATTAGCGCCCTTCTCGTTGGCGAAGAAGAGGTCAGGCTTCCAAATGGAGTCCAGCATGGAAGGGTCCAGGTCCAGAGAGGAGTCTGGGTATTTGCTGTACGCCAACCGGGGGTCATTCCACGTCTGCCGCAGGAAGATATTCACTCTGTAATCCTGCAGACACGACAAGCGGCTTTGCATATTTTTGTGGTGCAGCTATTGGGCTTAGGGGAAAGGGAGCATGCTGGTGACACAAAGTCACTCATCTGCATTGTTTTTTTAAATACAATATCTCCTCTTTTTAAGCGTAGTGGGAAATTGTATTTGAAAACATTGCTGGGGAATATGACGGACAACAATGGCCTCTGCGAAGTGATCATTGGTGAGAAAACTTGGTTCATAATTGGCATGACTATTTGCAGAGGTGGGTCGTAACGTGTTACATTTACTCCGTTACATTTACTTGAGTACCTATTTGAGAAAAAATGTACTTCTACTATTAGTTTTACTAAGCCATACTTTTTACTTTTACTTGAGTAGATTTGTGAAGAAACGCTACTGTTACGCCGTTATTTTGGGCGACACTAATCGCTACGTTTTTCCTCTTTATTCTACATTTTAGATTTTATTTATTTATTCATTTATTTATTTTTGCCAGCGATGCCAACAGTATCTCTACCAGTTTCACCCAAGAAACATCGCAACAATAATCACATGACTCCATTCTATTAATCAGACTCAAGCTTGCAGTTCTACAGTGTATCACAAAAGTAAGTACACCTCTTGCATTTCTGCAGATATTTAAGTATATCTTTTCATGGGACAACACTGACAAAATGACACTTTGACACAATGAAAAATAGTCTGTGTGCAACTTATATAATAGAGTTAATTTATTTTCTCCTCAAAATAACTCAAAATATAGCCATTAATATCTAAACCCCTGGCAACAAAAGTTAGTACACCCCATAGAAAATACGTACATCCCTAAATGTCCAAATTGAGTACTGCTTGTCGTTTTCCCTCCAAAATGTCATGTGACTCATTACAAGAGTGCTGTCAGCATTGCTGCAGAGATTGAAGAGGTGGAGGGGTCAGCCTGTTAATGCTCAGACCATACGCCGCACTCTACATCAAATTGGTGTGCATGGCTATCACCCCAGGAGGAAGCCTCTTCTGAGGACAGTACACAAGAAAGCCCACCCGTCTCATTAGACCATAGGACATGGTTCCAGTAATCCATGTGCTTTGTTGACATGTCTTCAGCAAACTGTTTGCGGGCTTTCTTCTATAACGTCGTCAGAAGAGGCTTCCTCCCGGGGTGACAGCCATGCACACCAATTTGATGTAGAGTGCGGACTACTTTTCATTGTGTCAAAGTGACATTTTGACAGTGTTGTCCCATGAAAAGATATACTTAAATACCTGCAGAAATGCAAAGGGTGTACTCACTTTTGTGATACACTGTATGAACACGACGGCCTGTTCAATCACATGGCGTCTTTAAAGCACCATAAAAAATGGAAGTGTTTGACATTGAGCGCTGCCGTCAACATGATTCGAAAGTGCGGATTTTAACCTTTCTCCCAGTTTTTGATTGGCATCGATTGACCACAGAAAACCAGAAATATGATCCTTTTAATTTCATAATTGGAACTATGAAGCAACTGTTCACTATTCAACTATTCAAACTAGGAACTCTGTGGACAAATGATGCTTCAGTTCTGTGTTTTTATTTCTCTCGCTGGAATTCAGTATATACATTTTAATTTATTTGGCTTAATGTGGTTATGTAATGGGTTATTGTACAGAATTGAATTACTAAGAGTTCATGTAGATAACTTGAATTTAATACCATTGTTTCAAAAAAAAAAACAACAACAAAAAAAATTTTAACATAGGAAGCAATTACTCACAAGGAAGGTTACTCATTACCTGAGTATACTTTGCACCAAATACTTTTTTAATTGTACTTGAGTACATTTTTTGGATAACTACTTTTATTTGAGAAATATTATTTTGAAGTAATGCTACTCTTACTTGAGTAAACTTTTTGGCTACTCTACCCACCTCTGACTATTTGTTAGTCTGACTGATTTGACCTCAGCAAGTACAGTATATCATTCCAAATCGATAGGGCTCTTGCTATGAGAAATATCCAGAGATCGTTTCAAGTCTTCCCACTGATTATCACCTTTCTTATATCAAAGGTACTTGAAAATCAAAGGATTTTAGTTTTTGATAGAGGTGAAGTATGATCTCAATTTGGAACATCTACAGATATTGATTAAATAAAGCGCTTGAGCGAGCAGCTGTCTGACCTCAACCTACCCTCATCATTTGGGATGTTTAAAATCAATAATATTCTTGTTTTTCAAATGTTTGAAGCTCATTTAGCAGAGAAATCAACTTAATTTTTTTTTTTTTTTTTTTTTAAAGCTGAGCTGTTAGCATTTTTTTTTTGTTATTTTCGTATCACGAAAAAACATCACGCAGTGATTTTCAGATTTTAATCTGATGTTTATATTGAAAAATATTAATTTGAAAATACAAGGTCAGAGTGTGATTTTGTCATCAGTTTTGATTTATTCAAATCCCCGAGAAGAAATTGTGCGCATATAATATTGTTCGGATTGCACTGGTGAGCTACTGTACTCACTGGCCGAACAAATGTGAACAGGCCCCCGGTGCTATAAGCAACAACGGGCCCCGCGAGAAGAACGTCCGGTGGGTAAAGGTGTTAAGGGAAGATTACTCGCGGGGCCTTCAATACGATCGTCCGAAATGTGGGTTGGGGCAGAGCTAGGGGAACACTTTCTGCAGGCAACAACCAGTTGAGCGAGGGGGATGGGGGTGTATTGGGCTAGGTTCATACCGCAAGTCTTAATGTACTAATCCGATTTTTTCGTGTTTTTCGACTTGAGTCATTAACTTGATGGTCTGAACGTGACAAGTCGCATAGAAGTGGACCATTTCAAATCTGATCTGGGTCACTTTCGTGTGTGGTTTAAATCCGATCTAGGCCACATTTTTCCAGAATGTGGTGGCGGTCTAAACTGTCAAGTCTCCCAAATCAGAATTCATGCAGCAATTAAGTCAAAAAAGAGCCTGAGAGACAGGGCGCTACATTGGCGGTGCAGCTGTGCATTAGCGTTAACTCCTAGTTTTAATGCGGCTTTTGGGAAGGAGCGGGCTTGACAACAGTCATAAAAAATAAAATGGGTTGAGGAGAAGCCTGAGATTCTTGGTTTTCTCTGCTCCACATGAGCAATATTTCAATATTGCTTACACCGCCGGGAGTCTGTATGTGTGTGTGTGCGTCATGTGTAGTCTTTTTTTTTTATGCTCCTGTGCATACTTGTCAGTTGCTGAGCGCGTCTTGTACTGCGAATTAGTGCGCATGCGTGATACTTGAACAGGCTCAATTGACAAATCAGTCTGAACGGGCATGCCAAAAAAAAAAAAACAGATATGACAAAAAATTGGAAATGTGCATTAAGACCTGTGGTATGAACTAACCTTAGAGATTTTTGACACTTAAGGCTGAAATACACCAGGCAATGAATGCAATTAAATGCAATCCAGCAGCGAGTGCACACCAGTTGCAGAGCGGCTGCATTTCATTCTCGTCCACCATTCTATCTCCAGTCCTTTTTTTTTTCTCATATAAATAGTACCTGGTTCTTGCCATGTCAGGATCTCCCCTTCCCCCAGCAGCATCCCCGCTGTCCTGCAGTTCCTGACGGCATTAGGTCCCACTTTTTTGTTCTCATGCTGATGCTGGTGCTGCTTCCGCCCGGCGCGAACTTCTCAAGCAAGTCCCGATCCATTTTTTTTTTTTTTTTTTAGTTTGGACGTCGGACTCGCGTTAAGAGAGGGGACGCTGGCGACCTAAGCGGCCATGATACCGCCCTTCTCTTGCCACCTTGCTCTTTCCACAGGATCCTTTTCTCCAAGCAAGGCGACTCACTTGCAAGTAAAGCCCGATTTTTATTATTATTATTTTTTTAAAGCCCAAATAGTCATTGATTTTAACTGCATTTAACACAATGTCTTATTATGACGTATAATGCATGTTTTTGGACAGTTATTTTGAGGTTCAGGGGGGTATCTTGGGGTACTTAAAGGGTTAATTCCGACTTGCGCAAAAAATCGGGTTACATCACCAGCCAAGGAAGGGAACTCGTTCGTAACCCATATTTGTCGCGAGACGCAACCCTCCTGCGTCAATTGAACTAGGTAGAATCGGGCGGACCAGAAGTCACGCGTGTAAAAATATAATACTGAATACCGTTCAATTTTCAAAATAATATGCTGTTGCGAGTGCTGCCTTGGAACCGACAGACTGTGCGCATCAGGGGCATTACGGGGGAAGGGCTCTGCCCACCCAAAGAAAACTGGATGTAGTACTAATCTGAGCACCGTGTATGGTATCCCATTCATATAGTACTGATGTGTTCTAAGTTTGAACCTTTGCGTTGTTACTTCCTCTTTCACCTTAAACAAAACAAAACCAAAAAAATGAAATGTTGGTTAATTTCCTAGGGGGCGCTACACAAATTTACGCATATTTAGATTTTTTTTTTTTTTTTTTTTTTACATTTTATCAAAGTTTTCACCAGTGTTCACCTGGCTGTTGAGTTTGGTGAGTTTTGAAGCATTCTGAGGAGGTCAAAGTAGGGCTCAAAGCGTCGGCGGGACAAAGAGTGACTGCTAGGGGGCGCTACATAGTGTATTTGGAATTTGTCTTTACATGGTATCAAAGATTGCACTTGCCTTGACCTGCCTGCCGATTTTGGTGTATTTTGAAGCATTTTTAGGGGGTCAAATTGAGCTTAACTGGGCTGCGGAGAGAATAACTATAATAATAATAATAAAACCGAGGAACCACAATAGGTTACCTAAAAAAAAAAGACATTCTCACCAGCATGTCCATACTGTTCAGTTATGGATGTGTTCTAAGTCAAATCAAATCAAATCAACGTTTATTTGTTTGGACCAAATCACAACAACAGTTATCTCAAAGAGAAAAAAAAACATGTTTTAAGGTTACGCCGGATTTCGATCTACTTGAGCATTGTAGCTTTTTTTTCTTTTTTTGCCCCCCCAAGTAAGACTGATGCCCACCCACACCTGGCATCCTGGTAACACCACTGGTGCACATGCACGGGTGGTGAGATAAGAAAGTGTGCGCTGGAATGTGTGTGTTTGGTGACGTTCGAGGCAGCCGGATGTGTGGAGTTAACGGCAATAAACGCCACAGTGACCCTGAGCAGTTTGTGATTTCCACATGTCACTCAAAGAGTCACAGAAGACAGGGGCAACAGTGCAATTAATTTGATCAATTTCTGTGTGGCACTTTAACTTAAGAAAATTCATCAGAAAGCTTTTTAAAACCTTTCATAAGGAAAAATGATTCATTGAGGTATTTAATTTGTACAATACATGTTGAAATCTTCTTCTGAAATCTTTTTCTGTTTCGCACAGGACTTCTTTTGTATTTCAGAAAGAAAGCTGATCACACGGGGTCGGAAAGGCAAATGGTTGTTGTGTAGTCATCTTTAAATACCCGCTACTCTCGCGCGATTTTGCAATCCTCATGTGAACCGATCGAGCAGCTCCACAGACACTCTGCTCGTAAAACGCACCCTGTGGAAATTGGGGGCGAGTGGCAGCGGTGCGGGATGTATTACCGGGGTAAACGCTATAGTCCAGCTCTGAGCATCATCTTACCTTTCTGTTTGACCCTCCCCTTGCCCAACCACGCCCCATTTACACCCACAAACCAGGCCTCTGGGCGGTAGGGTGTGTTTAATGTTAACATTTAAACACTATATTACAGCTCCATGCATCATCGTTCTATTGTGTTTGACCCTCCCTTCGCCCAACCGTGCCCCTTATACGGCCGCAAACCAGGCCCCTCAGAGGCCTGAGCCCGGGTGCCACTGCACCCCCCCTTAGCTCTGCTCCTGACTGTATTACGGTTTAGCGCCTATAACGTGCAATTCCTTATACCGTATTGGCCCGAATATAAGATGGTATATTTTGCATTGAAATAAGCCTGAAAAAGAGGGGGTCGTCTTATATTCGCGGTCTAGACAGTATACCCATTCATGACGCTAGATGGCGCCACATATCAGTGAAGCAATGTTCTGTCATGATAGATCTCAGCTACTCTCATTATTTTATTGCAATGTTTTTCCTTATTCAGATTTTATTCAAGACTACAGTTACAGTTAGACTTTACTTTGATGGTTAATGCAGTTATTGCAATTTTGTTGTTTTATCACAATAGATTGGTTTATTTACATTTCAAAAACCACAAGCCATTCATTTACGAATGCGATTGCACTTTAGTTTACATATTTAAATGTTCAGATATTTAGATTTAAATAAGGCAAAATAACATGCTTTTTCTCTCAAATATATTGTTATAATCATTTGTTTCGGATGTACTGTAATTATTTTCTATATAAAAATTAATTTGGTGTTCAAAAAGTCTTTTTTCAAACTTGAGTCTTGAAAAAGAGGGGGTCGTTTTATAATCAGGGCCGTATTATATTTGGGCCAATACGATACTTAATATTATTTCTGATCAAAATAAATAACTGTCTAATCGGCACTAAACTGCTTACGCTAACAGGAAGTTTGTGGAATTTTTCCAAACAGTTGACAGACTTAAAACACTTTTGCTTGATTTAATTTTATGACGCGAAACGAAAAAAAAAAAAAAAAAAGGTAACAGCCCATGTTCCTGTTTCGTTTTTTTTTATTTGAAGTTGAAAATTGAAAGAAGATTCAAGATTTATTCAAATTCCAACCCCGAACCTCTAATTATGCTTTCTAAAATCAATATGCTTCTTGCGTTGCCTTCATTGATGCTGAGAAATAAAAGTTTTCAACAATGTTTTCTCGATCAGCTTTACCTGTGCTCTGCAGAAAAAGTCGTTCAATCAGACATTTAATGTTAGGTTCTACCACTCTATTATTAAGTTTAGTTAAGGTGGAGCAGCGTAAACATCAGTTGGAACAAAACAACTTTCTCCTCTGACATTTAACTTGAACTCTGGTGGGATATTTTAGAAAAATGAAAATCAATACTTTTTGCCTTTAAGTGCAGTCATTCAAAATCAATTTTGCTTCCAAAAAACACAATCCTGTAATTTTCCGAGAATTGTCACCTTTAGTATGGATCACTTCGCGGCTGCAACGATTTGTCGAAATCACTTGACGACAATACGAAACAACATCTTGCATGCAAAGCAACAACACAAAAATTGACTTGTTCAGTGATATTGACAGCGACAAACATCCAATCCATTTCAACTGTAATCAATTGCTGCCAACCTATCCCAGTTTAAATGGATTGGGCGTGTAACAATGGCAGCCAATCAGTTAAAGCACAACACAGACTCAGACTCACAGAAAAATGAATGGGTAAAAAACAAATATTCCTCTGCTAGTCTTAGACAAATATTTTAATATGTTGCTGATTACAAAGTGGCGGCGCGCCAATTTGCAACAACTTTTCTCATTAAACGCAATCATGGAGTCACCATAATAGAAAGCAAACGATGTGTTTATTAGCTTGGAGCATGTGTCATCACCATGACACGCTCTTATGTTGTTTGACATTTCATCAGCGCGTCGCCACCTCCCGAGCGTCGGCGCCCGTGTCGGAATCTGTGTAATTGCCAACTCGTGTGCAAATTAACATCCTCCATTCACGATCCAAGTGGTGATTAGAGGCCATTAAATAGGATCGCTGCCGTTTTCCCACGCGCACTCGCGCGTTTTTGTATTTTTATCCCGTTATCAGTGTGGATATTTTAGCATAGCAGCGATTTTCGGACGCTCCCGTCGCCATTGGCTGGATTTATGGAGATTTACCAGCTGGGATTGACTGTATGAAATATTAACTTGGATTAATATGAAATTTAAAAAGAACGGGAGGATTCGTAGTAGCGGAAAGCTACATGTGTCATTTATAGTCACAGCATGAGCTGCAAAAAAAAAAAAAGGGGGGGGGGTACAGTGTAACTTTTAAGGTGCATCACCATCGGGAGCACTGATCTGATTTTCACTTTGAAAAAAATTGAAGTAGAATTTTTTTCTCCAAGCATTTAAACTGTCTTTTAGTAACATTCCCATTAAAATTCTTGTGTTCGCGAAAATTTGCTTTTCATTTAGAGTGTGCCCAACATTTTTATCAAGACTGTAACTTGAAATTTTTTGTACTAAATACTTAACAGGAGGCCAGTTCATGTAAAATGTTGTGTTCAAACTACTTAACAAAAGTCCACTTTATACTTAAAATATAACGTATTAACTGATAACTTGTATTCTTTTTTTTTTTTTTTTTTTTTTAGTTTTCCATTAAAAGTAGAGATACGACCAAAAATTTGGCGCTGAAAACTTTCGGCCGAAAAATAGCTAAAATTGCATTTTCGGTTTTCGGTTAAAAGACAGAAAGTTTCTGTCACTGTCACTACCCAAATGTGACAGGCTACAGGATCGCGACAGATTGCTGCTGCGCATGTGTGAATCAATGCCATTTTCTCTCAAGGGATGAGGGAAGATATAGATATGTACGTGATAGATTAAACAATAAAGATTTTTATTTTTTTTTAATTCGTCACGGTCTCTGAGGGGAGAGGAAGACTGTTTAAATTGCACTTTAAATTCTTGAAAGACCCTTGCTGTAAAACTTACCAAAAGTCTTTTGGTAAGTTTTACAGCAAGGGTTTTTGTGCAGTCTAACAGTGAACTCTTGTGGTTGCTTTGCAACATGGTTTATTGCTTTCTTGCCAGTTCAGTATGGCTGCAAGACGTCTCGGGCTGACGCCTACGTTGTAATGTTGTGCTTATATGATCCTTGGACAAGATTTGTCCGTAAGTATGGTTGTTGTAAAGAATGTACATATTATGTTAGTAAGCAAAATGTTATATTTTTTGTATGAGACGCTTTTTGTTTATGTTTAGTTAACCTGTATAGCGTGCTAAGCTAACGTTGTTGCTAATGCAATGCTTTTGTACCTTTTTTTTTGTAGTTTTACCACGGTCTAAAGAGGACAATGGTTTGAGGCCATTTTATTAATAAATCAGATGAAAAAGGAAGAAGTCCGATTATTAAGGCGTTGTTTACTAGCTGTCTAGCTTTGGAAAAAGTAGACGCTTTGGAGTGAGGACAGCATAGACAGATTTAAATGACAGTAGAGTGAAATGCCCACTACAGTCCTTATGTACAGTATGTTGAATGTATATATCCATCTTGTGTCTTATCTTTCCATTCCAACAATTTATTTTACAGAATATATATATAATTTATAGAAAAATATGGCATATTTTAGAGATGGTTTGAATTGCGATTAATTGCGATTAATTACGATTAATTAATTTTTAAGCTGTAATTAACTCGATTAAAAATTTTAATCGTTTGACAGCCCTAATTATTATTCATCCCACATGCCAGACCGTTGGAAGAATAATTAATTCCATAAAGCCAACGGGGGAAGTGATGTAGCACAGTCACGTGAACAGGCGGTCACAAGTGGGTGGCCGTACAACATGTGCGCGTTAACATTCTTCTTCTTGCAATCAATTTTCAGATGAATACCGCAACCTAATATACAAAATGTGCAGCACTCATTCATCTACCCTTATGATCTATACATCATCTTAATACCCTTCAAGAATTTAAAATGTGCTTTCCTTAAATACCAAACTGTCTTCCACTCCCCTCACCCCAATTAAACCCTTCAGAGACCAATCACGCTGTTAACAATAAACCATCCATCATCTACCACAGTAGCTTTAGCAGGGAAGCCTAGACTTCCCTCTCCCCAGCCACTTCAACCAACTCCTCCGGCGGGATCCCAAGGCGTTCCCAGACCAGCCATGTGCCCTGGTACATCCCCGGGGCCTCCTGCCGGTGGGACATGCCCAGAACACCTCTTTAGGGAGGCGTCCAGGAGGCATCCGAATAAGATGCCCGAGTCACCTCAGCTAGCTCCTCTCAAGGCAAGGAGTAGCGGCTCGACTCCGAGTCCCTCCTGGATGACCGAGTTTCTCACCCCATCTCTAAGGGAGAGCCCGGACACCCTGCGGAGGAAACTCATTACGGCCACTTGTATCTGGGATCTTGTTCATTCGGTCACGACCCACAGCTAGTGACCATAGGTGAGGGTAGGAACATAAATCGACTGGTAAATCGAGAGCTCCTTCTTTACCACTACGGACCGGTGCAGAGTCCACATTTCTGCAGACGCTGCACCGATCCGCCTGTCGATCTACCCCCACTCGTGAACAAGACCCCAGGATACTTAAATTCCTCAACTTGGGGCAGGATCTAATCTCTGTCCCGGAGAGGGCACGCCACCCTTTTCCGACTGAGGACTATGGTCTCGGATTTGGAGGTGCTGATTTTCATCCCGACAGCTTCACACTCGACTGCGAACCGCTCCAGTTAGAGTTGGAGGTCACGTTTTGATGAAGCCAACAGCACCACATCATCTGCAAAAAGCAGAGATGCAATGCTGAGGCCACCAAACTGGACCCCCTCAACGCTTCGGCTGCGCCTAGTAATTCTGTAAAAAAAACTATTAACAGAATTTTATGTTATTTATTCATTTTTAATTTTTAAATTCATATATAGGTAAGTCAATTACACGCAATGATATTTTTCGGCCATCAAGGAGCACTGCCCCGCCAGCCCACCTTCAAACTCTGCGTATAGCATGCTTGCTGGAACTTTTGCAAGTAAAAAAAAAACCCAAAGAAAAAGTAAAAGTGCAAGTTAATCCTCAGATTTTTCGCATGTGTCATCGTTTGGGGTGAGAGTAAATACAGTGGGGCAAATAAGCATTTAGTCAACCACCAATTGTGCAAGTTCTCCTACTTGAAAAGATTAGAGAGGCCTGTAATTGTCAACATGGGTAAACCTCAACCATGAGAGACAGACTGTGGAAAAAAAAACAGAGAATCACATTGTTTTGAGTTTTTAAGAATTTATTTCCAAATTAGAGTGGAAAATGAGTATTTGGTCACCTACAAACAAGCAAGATTTCTGTCTGTCAAAGAGGTCTAACTTCTTCTAACGAGGTCTAACAAGGTGTAACGAGGCTCCACTCGTTACCTGTATTAATGGCACTTGTTTTAACTCAATATCGGTATAAAAGACACCTGTCCACAAGCTCAGTCAGTCACACTCCAAACTCCATTATGGCCAAGACCAAAGAGCTGTCAAAGGACACCAGAGACAAAATTGTAGACCTGCACCAGGCTGGGAAGACCGAATCTGCAATAGGTAAAACACTCGGTGTAAAGAAATCAACTGTGGGAGCAATTATTAGAAAATGGAAGACATACAAGACCACTGATAATCTCCCTCGATCTGGGGCTCCATGCAAGATCTCATCCCGTGGCGTCAAAATGATGACAAGAACGGTGAGCAAAAATCCCAGAACCACACGGGGGGACCTAGTGAATGATCTACAGAGAGCTGGGACCAAAGTAACAAGGCTAATATCAGTAACACAATGCGCCGCCAGGGACTCAAATCCTGCACTGCAAAGAATACCGAATTGCATCAGAAGAACACCATACCCACTGTGAAGCACGGGGGTGGAAACATCATGCTTTAGGGCTGTTTTTCTGCAAAGGGACCAGGACGACTGATCTGTGTCAAGGAGAGAATGAATGGGGCCATGTATTGAGAGATTTTGAGTGAAAATCTCCTTCCATCAGCAAGGGCATTGAAGATGAGACGTGGCTGGGTCTTTCAGCATGACAATGATCCCAAACACACAGCCAGAAGTGGCTTCATAGGAAGCATTTCAAGGTCCTGGAGTTGCCTAGCCAGTCTCCAGATCTCAACCCCATAGAAGATCTGTGGAGGGAGTTGAAAGTCCATGTTGCCCAACGACAGCCCCAAAACATCACTGCTCTAGAGATCTGCATGGAGGAATGGGCCAAAATACCAGCAACAGTGTGAGAAACGCTTGTGAAAAGGTACAGGAAACGTTTGGCTCCGTTATTGCCAACAAAGGGTACATAACAAAGTGTTGAGATAAACTTTTGGTATTGACCAAATACTTATTTTCCATCATGATTTGCAATTAAATTCTTTAAAAATCAAACAACGTGATTTTCTGTTTTTTTTTTCCCCCACATTCACTCTCTCATGGTTGAGGTTTACCCATGTTGACAGTTACAGGCCTCTCTAATATTTTCAAGTGGGAGAACTTGCACAATTAGTGGTTGACTACATACTTATTTGCCCCACTGTAACTGCCTTGAGATATGACTCAGCCTCCTTTTAAAAAAAAAAAAAAAAAAAAAAAAAAAAATCAAGATTTCACCTTTGTTTTTTCCGGAGGATTTTTTTTACTTTGACTTATTTGCAAAAATTTGGTTGCATAGTAAATATTGCATAAGAAAATCCTTAAAACTGTTTATTGCTGTCTTTTTATAAAGTCCGATACTACAATACGCTATTTAATAAGGGTGTGTATTGCCTCATATCTGGTGATGATTCACAGGTCACGTTTTTATTCGATCCTGATTATTCCTGATAATACACTAAATGGACATAAAAGCATAGGCGGAGTCTGACTTTTGTGAGGGGCGAAACATTTGACAAAGAAATTCCAAATATCCATCTTGCCTCCTCAGGTGTAGTTTTGGCTAAGCATAGCAAAGGACCATCTCTAAGGTCCTAGTCACATGATCTGTTCGTAATTTTGAACCATTATGACCTACTTTATATGATTCTTGTTCATTTCAGTCATTTTTTTGGTTTGTTTTATTGCTTTACAACTTTTATAAACGACAGTTTACCAGCTAAGTCTGTATTTTAAATTGAAGAAGATATTGGGGGCAGTCACAGTGATATTTTTCGGCCACTAGAGGGGCACTGCCCTGCCTGCCCCCTCCTGCCATCTCCACGAATGCATAAAAGTACATTTACATAAATGTATTCCTAGAAACCTAATCCAGCACTCAAGTAAAAATGTTTTTATTTTATGTTTGAACAACATGACTTTCATTATAACATTTTCTCTTTTTTAGTTCAAACCTGCTCAGATGCAGGATTCTAAATACTCCATGCCTCCGTTTTGCGGTAAAAGCCAAAATGAGCCCATATTTCAGACTAAAAGGACTAATCCGAGCAAAATGACTGGAAGTTACCTGTCCGCCATTGCTGAGGTGTGCCGCCATCAGTACACAGCCAATAGCTGCTAATGTTACCGTTTACGTTGACTGACGCTGAGCTGCTATAGGTGTGTAAACACCCCAGTAATAAACACTAGAGGGCGACGTACGCAAATCTCTACTCGGATTAATTCAATGTTGTTGTCACTTCAGCAGACTGCAAGGCAATGCTGCTGCGCGCCGCCAACTACTGATATGAGAATTGCGTGACGTAATATCATGATATATATCAGAATCGATTTTTTTAAAACACCCCTACTATTTATGTATTAAAAAAGACTAAAAATGGAATAAAAAATGAAAACGTGATGAATTCAATCAGTTTCCGACCCCTCAACTCACCATGGTAGTTTCAGCTATAGAACCAAAGCTGTTGATAAATATGTTGCAGGTAACGTTAACAGGCGGACCTGCAGTTGAGGGACAGACAACACATTCACTCACACTTGTGCACAGTAACGCAGCCACGATCACAGAGAACTCACCATGGTCGTCTCCGTGACCGAGCCGAAGCTGTTGATAAAAATATTGCATGTAACGTTTACGGGCGGACCTGTGGAATGGAATGACACGCCTTAAAAACGCTGACGAAATATGAGTGAGTTGGCCTGTGACCTGTTGGACGTTTCATTAGCTCTCATGCATTGATGGATGTTTTCGAATGTGCAAAAGTGCTCATAAAAAATGCAAAGACTCTGAACGCCCTCATTTTTTTCTCACAACTCCCAAATTAAGTCATTTAACACCACTTTCCTCTCAATCTTGTCTGACCACAGAAAACTCTAATCAGATCACTTTCAGAACTGAACTATAAGTCTCCTCAGCAGGCGTTTGCCATGGCAAGCCTTCTGACAGCAGCAAAGTGAAGTTGTCAGCCTTTGCCGCTGCCCTTTTCCCCGCGTTTTCCTCATCAATATTGCATCGGACGCTGTATTAATATTTGCCTCGCTTTGTTGTCAGCTGACTAAGACTTAACGGGCCGAGCAGGAAAATAAAAGCGGCTCACAACAATGTCAGCAAAAGGAAATCTAGGTCATCCTTCAGCAACGCAACGCACTCGTCAAGGTGTGACAAGCTTGCAGTACAAATGCAGAAAAGGTGTGTTTTTAGAATGTTTTTTGGGGGAGGGGATAGCAAATGTTTTTACCAAATAGTATTAGGGCCGCATTCTAAAGGGAAAACGTGTAAATAGTAAATGAATAATCTTTATCTAGTCAAGGATAAAAGTTCTGAAGAATGGATTTTAGCACAACTTTGCAATGCAACATGAAAGTTTCTGAGGTTACAGTTTATACGTAATGCCATTTTGAATATATATATATATATACATATATATATATACATATATATATACATATATATACATATATATATATACATATATATATACATATATATATACATATATACATATATATACACATATATATACATATATATACATATATATATATATATATATATATATATATATATATATATATATATATTTTTTTTTTTTTTTTTTTAAACTCCTCCCCCTCCCCCCATCTCTGGTAGGGTGGGTGGCTGTTCATCTCAAGCTCGGGTCTTCTACCAGAGGCCTGGGACCTTGTGGGTCCTGTGCAGTATCTTTGCTGTTCCTAGGACTGCGCTCTTCTTGACGGAGATGTCTGATGTTTTTCCAGTTATCTGCTGGAGCCACTTCTCCAGTGTGGGGGACACAGCCCCCAGTGCTCCTAAGACACCATTGTATTGATATGGTGGAAAACACAGACAAGCTGAAAAAGCCGTTTCTGCTCTTGCACCCCTCTTGAAAAATAAACTGTTGTTTAAGCCGAAAGAAATGTTGTGTTTGATAGAACAATATGTCTATATGCTGCCATAGCAGTTTCATGGCACATTAAGCCCCCAAAATATTTTTAATTTGTCCGTTTTACCCTGGAGCCCCCCGTTTACAGACACCGCGCAACCGCTTTTGTTTCAACCCAGCCATAAAAAGAAGGTAAGTAATTATATTTATTATTCATAATGTCTATCACTTTTACCTTAGAATCAATAATTGATATCTAATATTTAGTTTTTTTTAAAAATACAACCTTATAAAATTATTCACTTGCATATTTTAAACTTTTTAAAAAATTACGAAAATTACGTCACAATGAAAAAAATAGTGTCTAAATAGGTCATGGATATCTACCTAATAACTATCGCTTAATTGTATTTTTTTTTTCTTGTGACTGTCGCATTTTCCACGATATTTTAATAATAATAATTATATTAATACATTTCATTTCTAGAGCGGTTTTCAAGCCACATAACGACGCTTCACAAGAGAAATGGAATAACAGTACGAACAAAATATACAGTATATAAAAAATTTTAAAAAAATCAGATGATAAATAATCGAATCAAACAAAGAAAAATTGTTTAAAAGGGTAAATATTTGAAAAAGAAAATCTCGACCAGTGTTGTTAATAACGGCGTTAGAAAATAACGGTGTTTTTTTTTTTTTTCAGTAGTGAGTAATCTAATTAATTACCTTTCTCATCTTGGGAACGCCGTTGCCCTAACCGAGGATGGAAAGGCGTGTGTTACTATGCGTTGCTATAGGCTATTGGTTGCATGACGGGATAAAAGTCTGAGGGAGACGGACTCACTGAGGGGCAGTTTACATGGCGACTCTGCGACACAAAGACGCAATGACTGAGTAGCGGACTCGCCTCGCGTGCATATGGTGTCGGCGAAGACGAAAAATTCTTAATCCTGCCTCCAAAGTGGAAGAATCCGATTGCGGGGGTTGAGGGGGCTTCCTCGGCATGCATATCAAAGGCTCCTGCGGCGCAAGACCGCGCTGTTAACGTCAGCACTCGTACACGTCACATTGGGCGTGCGCAGCGGTGCTACTAAACATTAAAAACAGCAAATATGGCGGAATGTCAGCTTTAATTTACTGTTTTAATAATGAATAATAATTAATTTTATAATACGAATTTTAATTTTTTAAATTAAATATGTTGAATGTTTCAATTTTTGTGCCTTTTAGAAACAAAAGAAAAATGACATCGCTTCGAGTGGGCGGGCATATTTTTTTCCAGGCCGAGGGAGCTTGGTGGGGTCAAAGTGCATCATTCTCTGTCGCCCTGTAAATCTGCACTGCCCCGTAGGGCCTGGCATGAATACCCATAAAATCCCCAAAAGTTCAGCTGCTGCCATTCACAGCTGTGTCTTGACACTCTGTGAGACATACTACAGTTTTTGGAACGAAACAAGGTAAGTACGCGATAATATCTCGTTAAATCATGGTGTCGTTAATTATACTCTCTCATGCTCTCACCTCGAGTTAGGGTTTAGGGGTTAAATTTTTTTTTTTTTTTTTTAATGCCTTCCTGTTCAAAAATTTTCTTCTCCCAGAAAAATTGAGATTTTAAGCCTTCCAATGATGTATCACACATGCATGAAGGACAATTTTGAAATTTGGCCAAATTGGGGGTATATACATATATACGTATGATATGTATCAAATACTTGTTCTCCCCACTGTATATATAATTTGATAAAATAAACCCATTGTATCTAGAGACAAAAAAAAAAATCCTGTTAATTTTTGAGAAATGGTACTGGTTTACCGTGAAAAAAAAAAGAGTCCAGTTGTACCTCTCCTTATGAAATTAATTGGTTTTAGAAGTAGTTTTGTAACCTGAAAATGTTGTAAGTTGAGACTCGTTTTCCATGTAAATGCCCTAATCCTTTTCAAGCCCCCCAAAATTCAGACATAAATATTTTATAATGCATAAAAATGCATCAAAACATGTACGTAACAAATACATGCTACAATTAAATTATAGCACAATAAACATAAGAATATAGTTGTGCATAAGGTAAAAAACCAAGAATGGAGAAGTAAATGCACTCATTTCAAGCTGTCAGAACACGAGGGGCGAATGAAGTCGAAGTCCCTCTTAGCCAATTGGATGCCAGGAATGCTAGGCAATAGCCATGGAAGAGCAGCTGGAGGTATGTTACTTTCACTAAACTCTTGGAGCAGCGAGTGCTAGCCATACTGTATTTTTGCCTTTCATATCAAGAGGCAACATTTTCCCGTTGAGGCATGTTTTTAACCTGAAAATTCTGTATGTAGAGAAGTTCGTATGTAGAGGTACCACCGTATATATTTTAAAATAAAATACTGTAATGTTTAAAAAAAGAAAAACTGTAGTTTTTACAGTATTCTTCATGCAAAAAAATGAAGTGTACAATGCTTGTGTGTTCATGAAAATAGTAGTACAGTAGATTTTTGGGGGGCTGAAAAATCTTAATAGAAAAGAGACTACATGATTTTTTTATAACATAGTTAAAAAAAAAACTTTGTTGTTGGCTAGTTTAAAAACAACGGTTCAAATACATTATATTTTAACTTGTAGTTTACTGTAATTTTTACACAATAGTAATTACACTTTGCCCATTTTTTTCATGTGAAATATTAGCAAATAGGGCCAATGTTTTACCATAAATTTGGTGTGAACCTTTTTTTGGTGCATATTAACAATTTATTTTTGCAAAATTGCATTTTTCATGTAAAGGTTTAATATCGTGAAAGTAGAACTCTACCCTCCTAACATTTCAACTTTATCTCTGTGATTCCAACTTGAAGCCAATAATTCCAAAACTTCATCAATAACACATGCATCTTCCCTTACTCAATCTTTTGCTGCTTCACTTGAATCCCACAACAAACTGGAGTAAGACCCTCAACCCCAAAACAGCTGGGTTCATCCCTGCCCACCAGAACCCGCTCGTTGCGAGCTGGGCCTCTCCTTATGTTTCCAGTGACAGATGCTGTTTGCGTCTCCGCAGCAACACAAGACGGGAAGCCCGCAGCCTTGCCACGGGGGCACCATCCATCACTTGGACCTGTCAGGGTAATGCCCCCCTTCTTGCTGCGAGCACTTATCAAGACCTCCCCGCGGACGCTGGTATTCTCTTCACACACTTGTTTGTGATGGAATGGATGAAAACAAAACGTGGCATTGGGGTGAGAGGTTATGGCCACTTAATTAGGAATACGAAAACAGAAAAATATTGAAATTTGATTGACATAACTGCGGTCATTGTGGTTGGTTTAACTCGTTGGCTGCCATTGATGGCCACAGATGTGAATATTGTATCAAATTTCCTGTATTTTGTAAAACGATAAATCGCAATTAATTGTGTACTGGTGTGACAAATCGTGATTTTTTTTTTTTCCCCACGGCAATCCATTTGAATTAGAAGGGGCTGGCATTGATAGCCAAAGTGATTTTAGTGTTCATGTCTGCAGATTCTATGAAGATTTTTTATGAAGAATATAGCTAGAGAGATAAAGATCTTACTTCTAATAACTAATTAATTATATTTGAAGAGCCTGCAACACAGTACAGTGGTACCTCTACATACGAATTTAATTCGTTCCAGGACCTTGTTTGTAAGTCGAAATGGTCGTATGTCGAGCAGGATTTTCCCATAGAAATACATTATAATTCCATTAATTCGTTCCAAAGCCTAAAAACATACACTAAATTCTTAATAAATACTGCTGGCACTGTTACAAATGGCAATTAAACATAGAAAAACAAATAAGTTATAAATAAATAATTCAGAATAATATAATAATAATAAGAATAATTAATAATTATTCCTGTAAATAATGTAACGAATCGGATTCTAATATGGCGGACACTTTTTACTGTCCCTGAACGCACCGCGAAGCTGACGTCTCAGTGAAATAGGTCGGTGCGGTAGAGATAATACTTTCGTTTTCTTGAGAGCAGTCAACTGCTTAAGACAATGGGCGTTTTGTGTTGGATAAGTTCTTAAATAAATGATAAAAACGTGACGAAGCTGGCGATTTCCTTGGCAATGTTACCACAATAATAATTGTCACCTTAACTTATAAATAGTGGCGAACGGTGGTCGGAAGAGGACCATGGAGCTGTATTGTTGAGCCAGTTCAGGGACGCGCACCCCAAGCTCATATTTTTCTATAACTTGCATCTTCATTTCAAAGGTAAGCATCACTTTTTTCCTTGTTTCTCCAACTGTATCAACTTTTTTTGAAAACTGTGTTGATTTCTCACACAAGAAAATCCACCGTGCGTTCGTTTGCAGTGCTGTCATGTCGTCGTATTTCGAGCATGTCGTCGGCTGTAGAAACAAATGGCGAGTCAAATTTTACGTCAGATGTCGAAAAGATCGTGTGTCGAAGCGATCGTATGTCGAGGTACCACTGTATACTCGCCTTTTAGCACTTTTAATTCACAACGCATATACAGCATTCACTTCATAAATAGATTGCAAACTGGAGCTAGATATTTAACTAATTGACTGCAATTGACATTGGTCGACTCCTGATCTACAGTGATCCCTCCCTACTTCGCACTTATAACTTTGCGCCCTAAGTCCAAAGCGGATTTTCTTTCAATTAAAAAAAATAATTAAATAAATACAGTCTAGCCGTCCCAAGCCGATCACGTAGTCTCACTCTCCCTCCTGCTGCTTTTTGTTGGTCAGGCAGTGCACTGGAGTTGCTTATTAACCCTTAGATGCACAAGTGGGTCAAAAATGACCCGGTGAGGTTGTTTTCTTGAAATATCTTTGGAATGAAAAATTGTTATCTATTCATTCTCCAGGTATTCCTCAAAAAACATGTTTTTGATATAATGCCACTCAAATTTTTGATTAACTTTTTCTACATTTGAAGAAATTGTCATTTGTGTATTCCTATCTTAAGCTTCCACAAGTGGGTCAAAATTCACCCACATGCATTTTCTATGGAATCCAATGGGAATCTTTCATTCTTATGTACTTTGGCTGTCAGGAATAAATTTACCGTGGACCACACAGACTAGGTATGTAAAAAGTGACATCCCTTAAGAAGATTATTTTACATAGCAAGAGCTGATACATGTACTCTAAGTATTGTGTCCATATGGTATTTTGTGTGCCTTTCATGACTCTTTTTATTATTATTTATCAACAAATTAACCTACTTCATAACCAGGTAGCTAACTAAGGCTAGGTTCATACCGCAGGTCCTAATGCACAATTCCGATTTTTTGTCATACCTGTTTTGTTGGCGTGCCCGTTCAGACTGCCTTTGTCCATTGAGCCTGTTCAAGTATAACACGTGCGCACTAATTCACAGTTCAAGATGCACTGAGCAAACTGGCCCGCATGCACAGATGACTACACATGACACACACACATACGGACAGTTTTCCCCGACACCTCACCGTGTAAGCAATCTTGAAATATTCCTCATTTGGAGCAGAGAGAAAACAGAGCATTTTCAGACTTATCCTCACCCCGTTTTATTTTTTTATGACTGTTGTCAAGCACGGTCCTTCCCCAAAAGTTTTATGACTGTTGTCAAGCATGGTCCTTCCCCAAAAGCCGTGTTCAAGCTAGGCGCTGATTTGAAATGGTCCATTTTTATGCAACTTTTCCTGGTCAGTCGAGTCGGAAAAACGTGAAAAAATCAGATTTGTGCATTAAGACCTGTGCGTATTTATTCATACAGCTATATATTGATCTATTGAAAACACTCCTTATCCAAAATGTCATAGCTGCTAGATTTACAGCTGAAATGGTCCTACAGATGTTGGATGATGGAGAGGCCGTGACGGGGTTGGACTCAAGTGTCCGAAATTTCTGTTGATGAGGACCCAGAGTATTGTCCAGGTGGCAGTGGTAGTTGTTCACCTGGAAATCCAATTGAACAGGATCCATCTGACTCCTAAGACTCCACTTATGTGTCCTCTGAAGAAGAAAGTGTCCAAATCATGGCCAACAGAATGAGTTGGTAGGGCTCTTACTAGAGAGAATTACCTCCCACCCAGGGCAGAACACAGAACACTTCCATAAGTGGGTAATTTTTTACCCACTTATGGAAGAGGGTAGCGTCCAGTCAGTTGTGCATCTAAGGGTTAAAGTTAACGATGACGACAGACATTTAATGTTTGTTCTTGCCACAGATGCTTGGAAGCTGACGCTTCAACGCGTCAATCAATGTTTAACTTGTTAAACAGTTGCTGTGGCAACTCATTGTGTGTAAGTGAGCAGCTTAAGCAGATTTGAGTGGACTCACTCAATGAAGCATTTAATAAAGACTGTCACGTCATGGAGTAATTGTGTTATTTCCTGTTTTATTTTGAAGGCTTCACCCTTGTGTCTGTACACTTGCCCTTCCTTTTGTCACCTAATCACCTATTGTTTCCACCTGTTCCCCATTACCTCTTGTGTATAAATAGTCTGCATCTCCCTTGTCTTTTGCCAAAGTGTTTTACAACCCGTGTTGCTCACATCAGTCTTGTTTTGTAGTAGTCACAGTCATCTAGGTATTTTCCTCCATTGGAGTGCTTTGTGTTTGATTTTTTAAATAATTGTTGTCTTGGCTTTTTCCTCCATTTGGAGCGCTTTAGGTTTGATCTTTTCCTTATTCCTTAAAGTTTTTGTCCTGAACTCCGCAGCTGAGTCCACCTTGTCATCTCGGCCTGACAAAGACAAGCATTTTTCTACTTTATTCTTGTTTAAAAATAATTCGGTGGGACAGTAACATGTTTACAACTTATCAAAATTGTTATATGCAGCTTTGCAGTGCAAAGGCCCAGATAGTAAAATTGTGCAACTTTATTATTTTTATATGGGGCTTTGCTATGCAAAAAAAACGTTATTTTTCTTGATTGATTGCTTGATTGATTGAACATTTTTATTTCGACAATTCAATACATAAATACCATTACTCAGTGACAATAATCAAATATAAAAAAACAAAAACAAAATATGTGTATTTGAAAAGGAGTGAGAAGAAGTTAAACTTATTTAAACACACCCCTTGTCCTTTAATTCTGACATGTCAGTTCCCGTCCACACATTTAAACATATACATTCTTATTTGACACATACTGTATACAATCCCACCATATAACCTTACATGTTACCTACACAATTGTTGCAAAAGCCTTGTTCATAAATCAGTTCTTATTATATGGGGATTTTCATTGCAAAGGCCCAGATAATAATCATTATTAATACATTTGAAGTGCTTAAAAACATTTATTAAAATATATATACAGTACACTTATTTTTTATTATTATTATTATACTTTGGTGAAAAGTGAAAAAAAAAATGTTTTATGTGTATGTCTTTCCAATGCTAAATCTGAATAAACACATTGAAAACACACAAAAATAAATATTTTTTTGTCTGCTACTTCGTGGTTGTTCACTTATCGCGATGGATTCTGGTCCCCATTAACTGCGAAAAACGAGGGATCACTGTATTTTGCGAATGACCACAGCCAGCCCTCCTACAGTTCAAATGAATTGGACATCTATTGCCGTCAATGGCACTGAAACAGCAGCATTCAACTAAATTGCATGTCTTATTGATGGAAGCCAATGAGTTAAAAAACAACAACAAAAATAGATTTTACGCAATCCACTCAAACAATACTGCTAATATTTTGGTTTCCCCATGACTGAAAACTGCACAACTACAATTTTAAACGCACACGTTAATAATAAACACGCGGCAGTCAATCAAAATTCAACATATTGCATTAAAGTGAACTTGGGTACCTAATGAAGTGACCTGCGAGTGTCCAAAATAAATGAATTACACCCTGGATAATAATTAATTAATAATGATCCTTTTTTTTAGTGGTGCTTACACAGGTGAATAATTTATTTGAAATGAGTCCAACCTTTAAAATTGGGTCGTATTCGCGCGTCGTAGCCTGACGTTCGACCCATGAGCGAGTCCAGAAAGTCGGACGGAGACATGTTCGACGACGACCGAGGGTCGTGCTCCTTGGCGTCCGCCAGCCTGGAAAACACGCACGGGTCAACAGATCTAACCACGCCGGGTCAAAGTATCCCGTCAGGTGGGCGCGACCGTGCGTTAAAGCGCATTACGCACGATGGAGGAATGCGCACATTCAGGGAGGAAAAAAGGCTGCAAGTGCGTAAAACTTGCGTAAAATTGCGTCAATTTGCTCACCTGTAGTTGAAGAGTAAAGCTCCCCAAAACATCACCCAGGAGCGCTGCATACCGGGTGCTGTCTTTTTCACTTCTTCCATCTGTCAGCGCTCACCCAAAAAGTCCTCTCCTCCCGCATGGTGAAGCTCTCGCGCGGCGCATTCCACAGCATACTTTGCGTGCATGCAACTCTTTTTAAAAAAGAAGGGACAAAAAGAAATTAAAAAGATTCCAGAGAGGGGGGAATACTATAAAGAAAAAAGGGAAGGGATTTTAATTTTACCCCCTCGAAGATGATACAGTTTGGAGGAGCATGCACTCAGAGTGTGGAATGAGTGAGGAACGCCTTTCTCCCCTCTTTTTTACGCGCACGCGCACAAGTGACAAACGTGCGTTGGGTTCCAATAGAACACGCACGCGCAAGGTACAGTATTCTGTCAAATGTGTTATGTAACCTGATATATTTAGGCGTAATGCTCATTTTAAAGCATAATTTTTCCGGATTTTTCACCAAAAAAAGAAGGGTGAAAATTTTTGGTCACCCTACATCCTTTCCATAGTCCATATAGTGTAAACAAAGGCTGCGCCAGTCAGTGAGAGGCTAGATGGAGAGTATTTGGTGCCCTGGTTACCCTGGAAACAGATTCGCAGGCATATGATTGGAGACGGCGCAAAGGTTGGCCTCTCCGAGCGAGACGAGATGAGATGTGAGTGACAGACAGGAAGGAGGAGAGGCTACAAGACTGAGAGGCGACGCCGGGATTAACATTTCCCATTGAGATCAATAAGAGTTCTGACCATGTTTTTCCTGATCAAAACCTATTTTTGTGGCTTGGGGTGAATTCTAACTCGCAATTTAGTGATAAACCGTTGTAAAAATAAGTCAACCCTCTATAGGGTGCTCATTTAACTTATTAGCTGCCAATGACGGGTCTGGACGTCAAATCTGTTTTGATTGGGAGGAGCGGATGAACATCCATTCGGCCTTCCCAGTTTAAATGAATTGGATGTTTATCATTGTCAATGACACACAATGATGAAATATTATAGGGGAAAAATATCATGTTTCGAGTGATATTGGGGGTATAACCAGAGTGTATTCCTATAATAATCATTTGAATTCTATTAACTGTGATTATATTAACATTTTTATTATTTTCTTTTTTTATAATTGCATAAAAAAACATAAAAATCATATTAAAGCATTCAATAAAGATTACATTAGAAAAAAATATATTATACAGTGGTATGAAAAATTATCTGTAAAGATTAAATTAGAAAAAAAATATACAGTGGTATGAAAAAATATCTGAAGCTTTTGAAATTTCTCGCATTTCTTTATAAAATCACCATCAAATGTGATCTGATCTTTGTCGAAATTACACAGATGAAAAAACTGTTGGCTTTAACTAAAACCACCCAAACATATAGATAGGTTTTCACATTTTAATGAGGATAGTATGCAAACAATGACAGAAGGGGGAAAAATAAGTAAGTGAAACATCACATTTAATATTTTGCGCCCCCCCCCTTTGTCAGCAATAACTTCAACCAGACACTTCCTGTAGGTGCAGATCAGTCTGGTACATTGATCAGGACAAATCTGGGCCCATTCTTCTCTACAAAACTGCTGTAGTTCAGGCAGATTCCTGGGATGTCTGGCATGAATCGCTGTCTTTACTGTAGGTCATGCCACAGCAACTCAGTGGGGTTCAAGTCGGGACTTTGACTTGGCCACTCCAGAATGCGGATTTTGTTCTTCTGAAACCATTCTGAAGTTGATTTACTTCTGTGTTTTGGATCATTGCCTTGTTGCAGCATCCATCCTCTTTTTAGCTTCAACTGTCCGTCAGACGGATTCAGGTTTTCCTGCAAAATATCCTGATGAACTTTGGAATTCATTCTTCCATTAATGATTGCAAGTTGTCCAGGCCCTGAGGTAACAAAACCGCCCCAAATCATGATGTGCCCTCCACCATGCTTCATGGTGGGGATGAGGTGTTGATTTTGGTGAGCTGTTGTATTTTCCTTCACACACGACGTAGTGTGTTACTCCCAAACAATTCAACTTTGATTTCATCATTCCACAAAATATTTTGCCAAAGCGTGATTGGAGTGTCCGAGTGCCTTTTTGCGAACATTAAACGAGCAACAATGTTTTTTGTTTTTTTTTGACAGCAGTGGCTTCCTCTGTGGAGTCCCCCCATGAACAGCATTCTTGGCCATATTTTTACATATTGTTGATGTGTGCACAGAGATACTGGACTGTGCCAGTGATTTCTGTAAGTCTTTAGCAGACACTCTAGGGTTCTTATTTTACCTCTATGAGTATTCTGCGCTGAACTCTTGGCACCGTCTTTGGTGGAAGGCCACTCCTTGGGAGAGAAGCAACAACGCCAAACTCTCTCCATTTGTAGACAATTTCCTTGACTTTCGATTGATTAACATCCAGACTTTTAGAGGTGGTTTTGTGTCCTTTCCCAGCTTTATACAAATCAACAATCCTTGATCGTAGGTCTTCAGACAGCTCTTTTGACCGAGCCATGATGCACATCAGACAATGCTTCTCATCGAGACATTCTTACCAGGTGTGTGTTTTATAGTGGGCGGGGCAGCTTTAAACCACTCATCAGTGATTGGGCACACACCTGACATACAACGTTTGGGTAAAAATTGGTTTCAATTGCTCCTTAAGTGTCCTTAGGCAGAGGGTTCACTTACTTATTTTTTTGCCCTTCTGTGATTGTTTGCATAGTATCCTCATTAAAGTATGAAAACCTATAAATGTTTGGGTGGTTTTAGTTCAAGCAGACACTGTTTTTACATCTGTCTGATTTTGACAAAGATCACATTTGATCTTGATTTTATGCAGAAATGTGAGAAATTCCAAAAGGTTCAGGTACTTTTTCATACCAGTGTATTTGGACACTTTATTGGTTATTTTAGTTGCTGGCCTTATAAGGGCTTAAGTGTTTTAAACAAAGGCATAGGTTTGCAAAGGCACGGTCGGGACATATTGTAACACTAGCAACTTTTCAGGAATCTTAAATTATCCCCACCAACTTTCAAGCATTTTATTTATTGGTTTATGATACACTGCCCTCTGTTGGCAGCAATGGATCTGGCTTGACTGTCGTTCAATAATGCTTCCATACAGGAGCACTCAGACGTCTCACATGGATAAAGGATCGCTGCACTCTGGTTTGGCCCAGAAAAGGCTTTAAGTTGCTTCAGCTAATATATGTTTATGTATGCATTTGTAATTAAGTTTAGAGGTACAGTTTGTGGAGTTACAAGTGAGCGATTTGCTGTGAGAATTGTAAATATGTTAGCTTTAATAGCATTTAAGATAACGGACTTTTGTGATGCAAATTAGACTAATTTTTTACTCTACTAAATGTATATAGTGATAAGACTAGATAAATGTTGGAGCACCAATTGCTTTGTGTTGAGTGGTTTACTGTTAAAATCTGTGTCGTTTTGATCAGACGTGTACATACAGTATGTGTGTTACAGCTTTACAAATTGTCAAAAGTGAAAGAAGTAAAAAGCTTGAAAAATTGCTTTGTTTGCTGTCAAGCTGAACAACTTAACGTTTAGTAAGGGCAGAACAAGTCATGTCAATAAAGTGAAGTAAAAAAATAATGATACTGTGAGGTACAATTAGGTACTGTTGTGCAACAAAAAAAAAAAAAAAAAAGACAGGAAACAAAATGGCGGATAGGACGACGTCGTAAAGTCGAAATTGTGTAAATTGAGTACGTCGTAATCCGGGACTACCTGTATAAATAATTCAGATTGTTTTCCCAAAAATGTGTTGTAAGGATAGAACTGACCCTACCGTTATTAAGTGAATCATTTTCATTATTTTCAGACTTACATTTACCCCTTTTAACTTGCTGAATGTGCCAGTTCATTTTCCCCCTTCAAACGCACGTTTGATTGGCTGATGACTTGCATTTATTTGAAATGTATGTATTTTTTTCCACCTTATTTATTTAAAAATATTTTTATTATCAGCCGATGCAGACATTTTTTCAGATAATCACACATTAATCATAGCCGAGGGGAAAAGTTTTCATTTTTTGTTGAGTTTAGCTGTGCTTGTGGACAAAAGCAGTAGTTTTACCTGAAGGAAGGCCCTATTTTTTTTAAATTTTTGGTATACCCTGACTACAAACTTTTTTCAGTTATATTTATTTATTTAGACAATGTTGAGTGGTCTTAAAGGGAACCTCAGACTTAAAGACTTGTAGGCTCTAATAAGCCCCAATTGTTCTCTTTTACTAAAATATGTTATTAGAAACACATAAAATATTGCCATTCATTTAAAAATCTATAATATTTAGTACATGTTTTGACCTACGGAGGGCGCCATGTTTTATGCGCACAATGGACGCTCGGGGTGATGATGTAGTTTGTCATTGTCACTAGACGAACACCTCTGGTGTTCTGCAATTCCTTCTACGCGGCGAGACGTCCAACACACGTGCACATCGTTTAAAATCGGCGATCACTTACTATTCGTGTTTTTATTGAGTCTTTCATTTCCTTTTCATTGCCAGAAAATACTTTTTGCAAGTGTTTCCCTCTCATACTTTTAAGCATTGTGTTATCTTGTGGTAGCTTTAAAGCAGATTGTTGATCTGTTGACCACATTAGTCACGTTTAAGTATTTTCTTAAGGCATCTTAAGCGCACGGTAGTACTTTGGGTGTGAAATTTGCCTCTTGTAGGACGTTTCGCCGATGTAGCACATTTTGTCGGAACACCAGTTTTGTCATACTCTCGTCTCGTCTCATCCCGTCTTTCCTTTTCATTTTGTATTTGCTGCACGTTTTGTGAAATATCGACAGTGCTGTCATGCTCATTAATGTTCCTCTCGGGTTCAAATTGAGAGGGTAGAACGGAGGCCATGTTTATGTCGCTAGGGTTATACTCTGCAAGGTCGGCAGCGTAACACAGTGACGTCACCGCCCTGCGACTTCAACAACAATGGCGAACTACTAGTTAAACTAATTTTACAAACTGTATAAAAACGAAAACTTCAAAATGGGTTTTAATATCAAATTATTTTAACTCATAATAACGTTTATCTTTTAAGAACTACAAGACTTTCTATCCGTGGATCCCTTTAGGAAAATATTGATTGTGTATTTTAATATAATTTATGTTCAAATATTGCAGTTTAAATTTGCTGATGAAATCCAGACATTTATTCTGGAAGTTTTCAAAATGTTTCTTTATTAGTTTTTGAAAACAAAGGTTCGAATCGAACGGTGTATCACCTGAACCAATACATGTGAAAGTTAGGTATAAGTCAACACAGATTTATTTTGCATTGATCATTTAGCCCAGGGGTCCCCAAACTATGGCCCGCAGGCCAGATACGGCCCGCCTCCACATTTGGTCCGGCCCCCTGAATAAAAAAAAAAAATATATATTATTATTATTATTTTTTTTTTTTTCAATAGTGTTATTTATTTCCTGACTTTTTTCTGGGAAGAACCCAGAGAGGGTTATTTGGTTATTATCTATTTAATTAATAGTGTTATTATTATTTATTATTATATTATATTATATTATATTATTATTTTATTTACTTTTGTTCCGTGACGCATCCAGAAAGGGTTATTTGACAGGGCTTTCTAAAAAACAATAAATCTTTACATGTTGGCACTCCTGCAATCGTCATACCTTTTCTGTTACAAACTGACCCCGGCCCCTCTTCAGAGAAGGGAAAAGTTATGTGGCCCTCACAGGAAAAAGTTTGGGGACCCCTGATTTAGCCTATCAATCAATTAGGTTCATATTTGTTGGAAACGTAGCCCTGACTCCCGTTCACCCAATCTGTTTGGTCTTATTAATGTTCCGTTCCCAGCAAAAAGTGTACATGCAGGTTATGCTGCTATATCCTCCCTACCAATGTTGAGACCTAACAAATGCCCTTGGTTTTCAATGTGTTTCTTTGCTCATAAACCAAACACATCTTAAGACAATTTACTCCAAATGTTACTTTCGCTGTGTGAAATCTAAACTCACAGTCATTACAGTATTTTATTGTAAGAATGGCAACAGTTGGATACACAAAAACAACGCACCCACTGAAATCTAGTGGGAGAGCGTGTAATTTATTCTGCCTGTCACTCCATGTTCCTGGCAAAGAAAAATCAGCAAAGAGGCATTAGTCCACCTGCCAATGACGACGACAGACGTCCAATCCATTTTGACTGAGAGGGCTCGCAGCAAACATTTGCTGCCAGTCTCTCTCAGTCAAAATAGATTGGACGTCTATCGCAGTCAATGGCAGCCAAATATTTAAAGGTAAAGTAGAAGCTGCAATCTCACATGTGTAATGCGTGTGTAGTTTCACACCGTGACCCGCTCAAGGCCATATTTGCGCGTTGCTCGGTTACCGACCGGATTCCTGATCACGTTGGCCTTTTGAAGCCCGCGGAAAAGCAGCCTCTTTTAATGCTGAGGTCACCAGTGTCACATTGCATCGCATAGTGGTGGATATGCGGCGTGCTTATATGGGTTATTTGTGTGTCGGTTCATATATTTTTTGCGTGTCATCGGAAGCCTAAAGCGTGTTAAACCCTTTGCGTACAGAGCCCAGCTATGGAATAGTCACTAAGAGCCGCATGCAAAAAGTATTGTTTTGACCGCAGTTTTATTTTGTTTTTACTGTACATTGAACCATCCTCACTAATTCCTACTGTTACATCCTTGTAATTCTTACATCTTTAAGATTATAGCCTCCTCACTGACAAAATGACATTTGTTTTCTTCAGTTTTTTCCCCTTGGCCCCGTAACGCCACACCTCACCAAGTTTTAGCAGAAATTGTTTATGAAGTTTTTGTTTAGTCCTAGCAGAGTAACACAAGTTGGCAAAAGAACAAATGGACTGACTAACTGACCGACTGCAACGATGACTGAATACCCACCTGACCTGCCGACAAACAAGTTTACAAGGCAAGGCAAATTTATTTATATAGCACAATTCAACACAAGGCAATTCAAAGTGCTTTACATCACATGATGATCACAAAAAACACATTTAAATCAATGGAAAAAAAAGTAAAAAACAAAAAAACGTAAAAAAACATAAAAAAACAATCGAAAAGGTAATAAAATTATACGTAAAAATTGCATTTAATCACGAATAGAATAAAAAAAAAATCAATCAATCAATAAATAAATAAAAATAAAACAAATACTACTACTACTAATAATAATAATTGAAATCAGCAAAAGAGATAGGCAGAAGAGGAATAGAAAGCAAATAGATGGAAATATATAGACAGTTACAAAATGACAATTAACCAAATGACAACGTGCCGACCATACTTGACTAGCTTACGAACGACATACTTGTGAGTACTACCGAATGACTGGCAACAAACTATCATTTAATAACTGGTTTCCCCACTTAACCCTTTATAGCCAAATGTATGACATTTGATACACTTAGAATTTAATGATTTTGAGACTAATTCAGAATTTTTAGATTTTTCTTTCAAAGAAAAAGATGGATGCAAGTCAACGCATGCTCCTGCAGGTTCCATTTGGGGAAAAAAAAAAAAATTAGCAAGGGTTATACATTCACCGGCCACTTTATTAGGTACACCATGCTAGTAACGGGTTGGACCCCCTTTTGCCGTCAGAACTGCCTCAATTCTTCGTGGCATAGATTCAACAAGGTGCTCGAAGCATTCCTCAGAGAGTTTGGTCCATATTGACATGATGGCATCACACTGTTGGTGCAGATTTGTCGGCTGCACATCCATGATGCGAATCTCCCGTTCCACCACATCCCAAAGATGCTCTATTGGATTGAGATCTGGTGACTGTGGAAGCCATTTGAGTACAGTGAAATCAATGTCATGTTCAAGAAACCAGTCTGAGATTATTCCTGCTTTATGACATGGCGCATTATCCTGCTGAAAGTAGCCATCAGAAGTTGGGTACAATGTGGTCATAAAGGGATGGACATGGTCAGCAACAATACTCAGGTAGGCTGTGGCGTTCCAACGATGCTCAATTGGTACCAAGGGGCCCAAAGAGTACCAAGAAAATATTCCCCACACCATTACACCACCACCACCAGCCTGAACCGTTGAGACAAAGCAGGATGGATCCATGCTTTCATGTTGTTGACGCCAAATTCTGACGCTACCATCCGAATGTCGCAGCAGAAATCGAGACTCATCAGACCAGGCAACGTTTTTCCAATCTTCTATTGTCCAATTTCGATGAGCTTGTGCAAATTGTAGCCTCAGTTTCCTGTTCTTAGCTGAAAGGATTGGCACCCGATGTGGTCTTCTGCCTCAAAGTTCGACCTACTGTGCGCTCAGAGATGCTCTTCTGCCTACCTTGGTTGTAACGGGTGGTTATTTGAGTCACGGTTGCCTTTCTATCAGCTCGAACCAGTCTGGCCATTCTCCTGTGACCTCTGGCATCAACAAGACATTTCCGCCCACAGAACTGCCGCTCACTGGATATTTTTGCTTTTTTGGACCATTCTCTGTAAACCTATAGAGATGGTTGTGCGTGAAGATCCCAGTAGATCAGCAGTTTCTGAAATACTCAGACCAGCCCTTCTGGCACCAACAACCATGCCACGTTCAAAGTCACTCAAATCACCTTTCTTCCCCATACTGATGCTCGGTTTGAACTGCAGGAGATTGTCTTAAACCATGTCTACATGCCTATATGCACTGAGTTGCCGCCATGTGATTGGCTGATTAGAAATTAAGTGTTAACGAGCAGTTAGACAGGTGTACCTAATGAAGTGGCCGGTGAGTGTAGATATTAGAATGCTTATTACACATATTCATTTTGATCTTTTTTTTTTTTCTTTTTTTTTTTTTAGCAGATTTGAAAAAAAGGTTCCATCCGTGTTGTTTTGGTCAACAATAACGATAACGAAAATATTTCTCAACAAAAACCTTTTTCATGATGATGATGAGATGATAACGAGCTAAAAACGTGTTTTGGGAGACCAAAACAAAACGAGACGAGTGCCAAGTTTTTGTCGGTCGAAACGAGAACGAGACATAAATAGTTTCCATCGCATGTGTCAGGTATGCGGGCAGGCAGGTGGTGTGGACCCAAATGCAGGGAAAGGGAGGCGAGGCAGATAGGCAGTGCAAAAAGTATTTAATCAAAGCCAACAAAAAACAGAGTACAAACAAAACTACCAGGGAATCCAACAACTCAAACAAAAGTCAGAGTACTAACAAAAGACTGGTATGGAAAAAATGTACTTAGGCTGAGGAATACAACAGCTGTGACGTAGAATCGACGCTGATGTGAACACGGACATTGACAATGACGCAACAAGGAATGAAAAGAAACCGGGAGCTTATATACACACACAGACAAGGGGTAACGAGACAATGAGGAACAGGTAGGTGGCACAGGAGGATGCAGATTGGAGGATACACTAGGAGCAAGTACAACAGGTGAAATCAATTGGCAATCACAGGGGCACACTCGGAGGTAACCAACTCAAAACCTAACAACATGTTCACAATGTGTGACATTTTATGTGTAGTTAGCTTGCATGTTAGCAGTGTCTGGTTTTGTCACTCATGTGATGTGCTGCGTCCCCTAACCCCCAACTTGCTAGTGTCCTCTCCTCTCCTCTCCTCTCCTCTCCTCTCCTCTCCTCTCCTCTCCTCTCCTCTCCTCTCCTCTCCTCTCCTCTCCTCTCCTCTCCTCTCCTCTCCTCTCCTCTCCTCTCCTCTCCTCTCCTCTCCTCTCCTCTCCTCTCCTCTCCTCTCCTCTCCTCTCCTCTCCTCTCCATGACTCTTTACAGGAGTGCTGTCAGCATTGCTGCAGAGATTGAAGAGGTGGTGGGTCAGCCTGTTAGACCATAGGACATGGTTCCAGTAATCCATGTGCTTTGTTGACATGTCTTCAGCAAACTGTTTGCGGGCTTTCTAGTGTACCGTCTTCAGAAGAGGCTTCCTCCTGAGGTGACAGCCATGCACACCAATTTGATGTAGAGTATGGCGTATGGTCTGAGCACTAACAGGCTGACCCCCTACCTCTTGAATCTCTGCAGCAATGCTGACAGCACTCCTGCAACGAGTCACATGACATTTTGGAGGGAAAATGACAAGCAGTACTCAATTTGGACATTTAGGGATGTACGTAGTTCTCATGTGGTGTACTCACTTTTGTTGCAAGGGGTTTAAATATTAATGGCTATATTTTGAGTTATTTTGAGGGAAAAATAAATTAACTCTAATATATAAGCTGCATACAGACTACTTTTCATTGTGTCAAAGTGTCATTTTGTCAGTGTTGTCCCATGAAAAGATTTACTTAAATATCTGCAGAAATGCGAGGGTTGTACTCACTTTTGTGATACACTGTAATTGCAGCATGAATTCCGATTCAAGAGACTTGACAGTTCAGACCGCCGCCACATTCTGGAAAAATGTGGCCCAGATCGGACTTAACCACATACGAAAATGACCCAGATCGGCTTTGAAATGTTCCACTTCAACACTGGAACCGGGGTTTAGGGTTGCCACCTGTCCCTTAAAATAAGGAACAATCTGAAATTGGGAATTAAATGTTGTGTTTCGTATTGAACTAATACGGAATATAAATGAATAGATACATTTCTATGCATTTTAGGAGTTGTTGGGATGTCCCTTTCTTTCTCTGCCTGTACAGCTTTGGGCACGAGGGGGGCGCCCTGTAATTCTTATTTCTGTAAGGTGGCAACCCTACCGGGGTTATGACCTTATTATTCAAATTTTGGGTTTCTCTTTGCCTGGCACGGCCAGACTGTTCTCCCTGTGTTTTTCAAACACTGAGAGTATAGTCTGGGACCCAGCCCATTAACGGCCTCTCGAGCAAGTACAATATCAATCGACAAATCAGATTTGTTTATTTGCGTGACGTGTTCTTAACGAGCAACGTCCCTCTTCCGCGTCAGAAGTAGTCTCCACAACAACACAGATGGCGAACAGGAGAGCCGAGAATATTTTCCAATTCACGGTAAAATCAGTTTTGAATGACACACCGACACAAGTCACTGACAACAGTCTGTCTCGCGCTAGCCATGTTAAATAAACTCCGCTCTCCTCGTATGTTTACTTCCGCGCGCAAGTCCCTCGTCCCGCCCGTCAGTGATTGGTCCACTCCGCTGTCTGTTTGCTGTGGCTTGCTCCGTCCTAGAAATTTTATCTGCTTAATGGTGGCCGGACTCAATAGCTGGAACAGCGGTGAGTCTGGAGTACCAGGCTAGGATTCTCTGACAATTGCTTCATGTTGCAGGCCTTTAAAGAATAGTCAGTTGACCAACCAAGAACAATGTGATTGTCAAAATGACAAGTGGATTGACTGACTGATCACCCGTGAGTCAACTTTCTGTAGACAAGCTGACTGACTAAACTAGCAACCAGAAACAAGCTGAAAAACACTTGTAGACGTCCTGTTGTTGAGGAACTACAAACGTTGAAAACTAAAGAATGAATAGTCTTACTGAGAAATTCATTTAGTGACTAACAAATCAATGCCAAACTTTGAACTGGATTAACTGAGAAGACAACAAAATGACTGACTTACCAACAAACAAATGATTGGCCCAAACGATGCCTTGCTAATGGCAGGCATCAAACATGTGAGTAGCTTCACGGACCACATAACAAACTAAGCAACCAATGAACCCCAATCAAAACAATACATTTCTACAGCAGAACTTTCCAATTCCAAACGATGTTGCTAACAATCTGTTTACATTATGTTCTTTTTCCATGAATCAGAGTGACTTGTTTTTGACCCAAGACCTGAATTCAATGCTATACATGTCTGTTCCTACAGTTGGTTTTAATGGGAAGCGAAGCAAACTTGGCTTGCATAATGTGTCCTGATTTATCTGTGGCAAAAATAACCACCGTGTCTTTTCTACTTTTCACATTGTCTGCCAGCTGCAGCAGCTCTGTAATGACACTCGAGCAGAGCTTCTGGTGTCATTTTAATGGCATTGACGGCCATTAGTTTAATAAGGGGGAAACTTTAGGCCAGGTGGGTCATGCAATTAAAGGAGGAAAAGTCAAATCCACGCATCATTAAGAGAAAAAGTTACATCTTTGTCTGGGAAAGGAAAGCCTGAATGAGAGAAGTGTCATATATCCACAGCATCATTAAAAATTACAGCCTCTTAATAAGCAGAGCAATTTTAAAGCCGCCCACACGTGCACACAAAATGAGGGTTGTTATTCAGAGGAGGATTAAGGGCGTATTGTTGTCTAAGAAGGATGTTCCGCTCCATTGATAACTTCAAAATGATGCCTCTGAATAATTTGCCTCATTCAACAAATCGAAAAAAAATGACAGCCTTGCTTTGGTGCACACAGATTTGGGAAGGTTTCAAGATATTGCAGGCCTTGATGACTGTCATTGAACTCGTTCACTTGCTCTTGACTGTGCTGGAGTAACTCACCTGGAAGAACTTGCATCCGATGCATCTGATATTCCGGTGCAGTCGACCTGACACAACGGAATATCCGTTGCTCCATCGATTCCTTATGTCTTTATTCCTCTCCCTCCCACTAATTCCACTCACGGATGCAGCAGAATAACTGGGATCCCTTTCGATTGGCTGCCAACACGCTCGCTCGAAGAATTCCGAGGCTTTAATGAGTATTCTTGAAGAGAAGGGAGGATTTTTTTCTCTAATTCTCTTGTGCCACAACACAATTATCATAATCCCTCCGTCGTCGCAAAACCGAGCTCTCGGCGGCTCGTATGTGTCGGCACGTGCTCTCAACGTCGGACGCGTTAATTTGGAATCAAGCATGTTCTAAATGCTCACCGCCACGCTTCTCCTCGATCTGCGCTCATACTTGCTTGTCAATCACAACTCTTATGTCTCCAGGGAGTTAAACTGACTGCCATGCTAACATATGAACAAACCACAACCCTCAAGGTGCTTCTGAACATTTTCAGTAGTTACACTGTCTTGAAAAAGCACTCGTACATACTAGTCCTTCTAAAAAAATTAGCATATTGTTATAAAATTCATTATTTTCTGTAATGTACTGATAAACATTAGACTTTCATATATTTTAGATTCATTACACACAACTAAAGTACTTCAATCCTTTTATTGTTTTAGTATTGATGATTTTGGCAAAAAAAGTCAAGAAAAACCAAAAATCCCTGTCTCAAAAAATTAGCATATTTCATCTGACCGATACAAAAAAGTGTTTTTTAATACAAAAAAGGTCAACCTTCAATTAATTATATCAACTATGCACTCAATACTTGGTCGGGAATCCTTTTGCAGAAATAACTGCTTCAATGCGGCGTGGCATGGAGGCAATCAGCCTGTGGCACTGCTGAGGTGTTATGGAGGCCCAGGATGCTTCGATGGCAGCCTTAAGCTCATCCACAGTGTTGGGTCTGGTGTCTCTGAACTTCCTCTTCACAATGTCCCACAGATTCTCTATGGGGTTCAGTTCAGGAGAGTTGGCAGGCCAATTGAGCACAGTAATACTATGGTCAGTAAACCATTTACACTTGTTTTGTTTTCACTTGGTTTTGACACTGTGAGCAGGTGCCAGGTCGTGCTGAAAAATTAAATCTTCATCTCCATGAAGCTTTTCAGCAGATGAAAGCATGAAGAGCTCCAAAATCTCCTGATAGCTAGCTGCATTGACCCTGCCCTTGATAAAACACAGTAGACCAACATCAGCAGCTGACATGGCACCCCAGACCGTCACTGACTGTGGGTACTTGACACTGGACTTCAGGCATTTTAGCATTTCCTTCTCCCCAGTCTTCCTCCAAACTCTGGCACCTTGATTTCCGAATGACATCAAAATTTGCTTTCATCTGAAAAAAGCACTTTGGACCACAGAGCAACAGTCAAGTGCTGCTTTTCTGTAGCCCAGAACAGGCGCTTCTGCCGCCGTTTCAGGTTCAAAAGTGGCTTGACCTGGGGAATGTGGCACCTGTAGCCCATTTCCAGCACATGCCTGTGCACGGTGGCTCTGGATGTTTCTACTCCAGACTCGGTCCACTGTTTCTGCAGGCCCCCCAAGGTCTGGGATCTTCTCCACAGTCTTTCTCAGGGGGGCGGTCACCTCTTCTGGTTGTGCAGCGTTTCATGCCACACTTTTTCCTTCCCACTGAGGTGCCTTTCTGTGTCTTAGCCTCTTGCTTGAAGGTGTCAATGATGGCCTTCTGGACAGCAGTCAGGTCAGCAGTCTTGCCCATGATTGCGGTTTTGAGTAATGAACAAGGCTGTGAGTTTTCAAAGCCTCAGTAATCTTTCGCAGGGGTTTTGAGTTAATTCGTTGATTCAGATGATTAGGTTAGCAACGTCTTTACAGTACCTTTTCATGATATACTAATTTTTTGAGATAGGGACTTTTGTTTTTTCATGACTTTTTTGCCAAAATCATCAATATTAAAACAATAAAAGGCTTGAACTACTTCAGTTGTGTGTAATGAATCTAAAATATATGAAAGTCTAATGTTTATCAGTCCATTATAGAAAATAATGAACTTTATCACAAAATGCTAATTTTTTTTTAGAAGGACCAGTACATATAAACTGCAAGTGTCCACGTATTAACATGGCATCTTTAATCAGAAAGATTCAGATTGATGTCAAAATCTATTTATTTGCTAAATTAACATCTTCAACACAATTGCTCCTTAGCCTTTCAACCGGTAAGCATGATGCTAGTTTGCCTGTTATTAAACCGCAGGATTCAAAGGTTGAGAAAATGGCATTTTATCGAAAATATAACCTTGCAGCTACAGTGCTGGCCAAAAGTATTGGCAACCCTGCAATTCTGTCCGATACTGCTCAATTTCTCGCAGAAAATGATTGCAGTTACAAATGCTTTGGCAGTAATATCTTCATTTATTTTTCTTGCAATTAAAAAACACAAAAGAGAATGGGGAAAAAATCATTATCATTTTACACAAAACTTCAAAAATGGGCAGGACAAAAGTATTGGCACCCTTTGATAAATCATGTTATGCTTCGCCAATTTGTGTAATTAACAGAACCTGTTACTTACCTGTGGCACATAACAAGTGGTGGCAATAACTAAATCACACGTGCAGCCAGTTAAAATGGATTAAAGTTGACTCAACCTCTGTCCTGTGTCCTTATGTGTACCACATTGAGCATGGAGAAAAGAAAGAAGACCAAAGAACTGTCTGAGGACTTGAGAAGCAAAATTGTGAGGAAGCATGGGCAATCTCAAGGCTACAAGTCCATCTCCAAAGAACTAACTGGTCCTGTGTCTACCGTGCGCAGTGTCATCAATAAGTGTGAAGCCCAGGGCACTGTGGCTAGCCTACCTAGATGTGGACGGAAAAGATGATTTGACGAGAGATTTCAACGAAAGATGGTGGATAAAGAACCTCGACTAAAATCCAAATAAGTTCAAGTTGTGCTGCAGTCCAAGGGTACAACAGTGTCAACCAGTACTATCCGTCGGCGTTTGAATGAAAAGGGACTCTATGGTAGGATACCCAAGAAGACCCCACTTCTGACCCAGAGACATAAAAAAGCCAGGCTGGAGTTTGCCAAAACTTACCTGAGAAAGCCAAAATGTTTTGGAAGAATGTTCTCTGGTCAGATGAGACAAGAGTAGAGCTTCTTAGGAAATGGCATCAACATAAGAGTTTACAGGGAAAAAAACAAATCCTTCAAAGAAAAGAACACGGTCCCCACAGTCAAACATGGCAGAGGTTCCCTGATGTTTTGGGGTTGCTTTGCTGCCTCTGGCACTGGGCTGCTTGCCCGTTTGCATGGCATTATGAAGTCTGAAGACTAGCAACAATTTTGCAGCATAATGTAGCGCCCAGTATGAGAAAGCTGGGTCTCCCTCAGAGGTCATGGGTCTTCCAGCAGGACAATGACCCAACACTTCAAAAAGCACTAGAAAATGGTTTGAGAGAAAGCACTGGAGACTTCTAAAGTGGCCAGCAATGAGTCCAGACCTGAATCCCATAGAACACCTGTGGAGAGATCTGAAAATGGAAATTTGGAGAAGGCACCCTTCAAATCTCAAAGACCTGGAGCATTTGGCCAAAGACGAATGGTCTAAAACTCTAGCAGAGCATTGTAAGAAACTCATTGATGTATACCGGAAGCGGTTGTTTGCAGTTATTCTGCACGTTGTGCTACCAATTATTAAGCTGTCCCGGGCCTCAGGACCATGGGGGCCCCTGAATGACCCTTGATTTATTTTACTTTACATTCACATATTTCTTTTATATTTAAATCTTTGATTAAATATTATGTTCTACTCGATATATACTTAAAAACTTTACATTTTAAGTATTTCAAATAAATATTTTTTCTGTTTTTTCCACAACACCCCCCCACCCCCTACCCCCCACTGATGTTATAAATGACTTTGCTGTAAAAAAAAAAAAATCACTGTTTAAGGGCTTGATAACCCCAGGGATGTGGAGGGGGCGGGCATAGGATGTGTAGTAATACCGTTTTGTTGCTTAGCAGGCAGGCATAGAACTCTCAGTTGTATTGTATTGTAGCCTTCATGAGACAATAGATGGAAATGCTTTGTTTTTTATTGTGTCACATTACGGTCTTTTAAATTTAACTGTTCATCTCAAATTAAATAATTTGAAAATTTACACTGTCATTGCTTGCAAAGCAAAGTACTGCGTATGTTGTCATGACAAGCCGGTGGCAGGGGTGAGATGGGTGGACCCTACAATGGTCTCTTGTCCCCTGGCCCCTGCAAGTCTGCTGACAGCCGTGACTGTAACTAATTACTTTTACTAATTACTAAGTAAAATTACCAACACTGTAAGTGATAGATGTACAAAATCATTTGTGTTTAAATGACTCGCTGCAGTTGACGAGGAATTAATCGGACATCTATCGCCGTGAATGGCACTGAAACATTATCATAGTCTTGTTTACTCTAATCTATTTCCAACGTGTACACTCGTCTTGTGTTCCACATCCATCAGAATGACGCAAGATTGATGATCTGTGTTTCTTCGTGAGTTTACATCAGTGCGTCCTTTGAGAGGCGCTTACAGCAAATATGCAAAGCCACCGTTTACACAGAGGAACATCTTACATGTATGCGGGAATTAATCTCCCGCACACGGAGGCTTGTGTTGAATCTGAACGAGTGACAATGTGTTTATATAGCTGTTTTGCCAGTGAGTGTCTGTGTTCTCTCATCACAACGCCAAGAAGAAGAAAAATATAGTCCGCTTGCACAAGCATAGCTTCATAAAAGTGATTAGCGCGCAGCCTGTCAAGTAGTGAAGAGCACATGAAGAGGACGGCCTGTCACGCCGCCGTCAAGCGGCCTCTTCTATAGAAGGCAGACTATTCCGGTCTTATGGTGTCTTTGAAAGTTAGGTACCACCTACACGCGGAGGATGAGTAATCAGATATGGTGGCTTTGGAAAGCCTCTTATTTCGAAGTGCCATTAAGTTTGCGTTCTGTCCGAAGTCTTATGTGGGTTATCGTGATGAATTGGTGTTTCATAATCAAGCAGAACACCATACTGCCGTGAGTACAGGGGTGCGTAAACTTTTTCCTCCGAGGGTTGTGAACAGAAAACCAATTTGAAAGAAAAGACACAATGACATTCCTCAAATTGAACTTTGATGTTGTTCGACTTTAACTTTTGAGCAAAAGGATTGGACATCTACCGCCCTCAATGGCAGCCAATGAGTTAATACTGACTACATTGGGATGATTTATCACGAAATTAAATAAATTACAGTGATCCCTCGCTACTTCGCGCTTCAAACTTCGCGCCCTCAGTCCATCGCGGAATACAGATGAGCTGTCCCGATCCGATCAAGTAGTCTCACTCCCTCCTGCTGATATTCTTGGTCAGGCGGTGCACTGGAGTTGCTTATAGTTAACGATTATTGACAGACATTAGGTTTGATCTTGCCAAGACACTCGGAAGCCAAAACCTCAAAGCGCCGCATGCATCAATCATCTTTTAGCTTGTTAAACAGTTGTTGTGGCAACTCGATGTGTAAGTGTGCAGCCTGAGTGGATTTGAGTGGACTCACTCAGTGAAGCATTTCATAAAGAAAAGCATTTTTCTTATTTATTCTTGTTTGAAAATAATTCGGTGCGACGGTAACATGTTTAAAACTTATCACAATTATTGGAATTGAAGTGCTTAAAAAATATTTATCATATATATGATATATATATATATATATGTGTGTGTGTGTGTGTGTGTGTGTGTGTGACGGAAAACACAGACAAGACTGAAAAAGCAGTTTCTGCTCTTGCACTCCTCTTTAAAAGAAACTGCTGCATTTTAAGCCAAAACAACTGTTGTGTTTGATAGAATAATACGTCAACATGTACAGTGGGGGGAACAAGTATTTGATACACTGCCAATGGGAAAGCCCATTGGCAGTGTATCAAATACTTGTTCTCCCCACTGTATATATATATATATATACAAATATATATATATATATATATATATATATATATATATATATATATATATATATATATATATATATATATATATATATATATATATATATATACAGTGCTGCTCAAAAGTTTGTGAACCCCCTCAACATTTTGGAATTTTCTATTATTTCAACCTGATTTCCTAATCAATCAATTCAGTAGTTTTTTTTTGTTTTTTTAACAGTTGTGTTGTCGAGACTAAATTAAAAAGAGTTTTCATCAACTGATGTAGGTGCAAAATTGAACTGTTTGGTCACAACCAAAACCGCCATGTCTGGCGAAAAGTCAACACTGCATACCACCAAAAGAACCTTCTCCCAACAGTGAAGCATGGAGGTGGGAATGTCAAGATCTGGGCTTGCTTTTCATCCTCAGGACCTGGACAACTCCATATAGTCCAGGGAATCATGAATTCTGAGGAATATTGTCAAATCCTAGAACATAACCTGACGCCATCTGTTTTGAAGTTAAAGCTTGGCAGAAGGTGGATCATGCAACATGATAATGATCCAAAGCATTCCAGCAATACAACCAAGGAATGGCTGAAAAAGAAGAAGATTCGTGTTCTGGACTGGCCCAGTCAAAGTCCTGACCTAAATCCCATTGAAATGCTGTGGCGGGACCTGAAGCGAGCAGTTCATGCCAGACGCCCATCAAACCTCTCTCAACTGACTGCGTTCTGCAAGGAAGAATGGGCAAAAATCCCCCAAAGTAGATGTGAGAGGCTGATTAGTCACTACAGAAACTGTTTGGTTGAGGTAATCTCTGCAAAAGGAGGCGCAATATCCTATTAACTGAAGGGGTTCACATACTTTTGCACACATGATATCTGAGTTTTTCTTAAATCAACCACTTTTGTTAAATAAAGAATGACAATATAACTATTTCTTTTGTTTCAGTCCATTATTTGGAATGTCAGTATTGTGGATTTGGGTATAACTTAACATTTAATAAGGTTATTTTAGTTTTTTTTACAAAAAATCTGACCATCGCTGTGGGGTTCACAAACTTTCGAGCAGCACTGTATATATATATATATATATATATATATATATATATATATATATATATATATACATACATATTTACAAAAAAAAAAATCATTGGATAATATCTCCGCCTGTCACGCGGAAGACTGGGCTTTAATTCCGTGATGGGGTGTTTGCTCGAGCTATTTGACAACTGTTGACTCCTCAAAATGTGTTCCGATAGAAATTGTCCTCAAACGAGGCGATCAGGTCAACTTCATCAGCTTTCCTCGTTAGTATAGTGGGCAGTATCTCCGGATGGCTAGACTTCAATTCCCTGATGGGGAATTTACTTTAGGTTTTTGACAGCTATTGAATCCTCAAAATGCGATCCTAGAGAAACTCTCCCCAGTCTACAAGATCAGATTTACCTGTACAAATTTCCTCGTTAGTATAGTGGACAGTATCTTCGCCTGTCACGCGGAAGACCAGGGTTTGATTCCCTGACGAGGAGGTTCTTCTAACTTTATACCCTAAGAAACGTTGACCTCACTGTTTTATCCTTGAAATGCGCTCATATAGAAGCTCTCCTCAGATGAGGCTTCCGGCTTACATCAGCGTCCGTCCTTGTTAGTATTTGGTCAGTATCTCTGCCTGTCATGTGGAAGACTGGGGTTCGATTCCCTGACGAGGAGGATCTTCTAACTTTACACCCTACGAGAAGTTTACCTAATTGTGTATCCTCAAAATCCAATTCTATAGAACCTGTCCTCTTTCGTGAGTCGTTTGCCAACGTCACTTCCCGTTCACTGACCGAACGCTTCATTTGGCCGGGTTGGGTGTGGGAGAATGAGGGGGGCGAACGATTTGTTTGAACGAGTCTTTTTACTGAACGAACCGGAATGGATTCGTTTACTCAAGTGAACGACATATCCCTTCACTAGTTGACCTCACTGTTCTATCCTTAAAATGCGATCCTATAGAAACTGTTCTCAGACTGTGCGATCAGGTCACTTTCGTCAGCCTTCCTTTTTAGAAGAGTGGACAGTATCTCCGCCTGTCATGTGGAGGACCAGGCTTCACTTCCCTGACGGGAGTTTGCTTTAGCTATTTGAAAACTGTTGAATCCTGAAAATGCGATCCTAGAGAAACTCTCCTCAGTCTACGCGATCAGATTTCTCTGGACAGATCTACTCGTTAGTATAGTGGACAGTATCTCCGCCTGTCACGCGGAAGACCGGGGTTCGATTCCCTGACGAGGAGGTTCTTCTGACTTTATACCCTACGAGAAGTTTACCTAATTGTCGTATCCTCAAAATCCAATCCTATAGAACCTGTCCTCTTTCGTGAGTCGTTTGCCAACGTCACTTCTCGTTCACTGACCGAACGCTTCATTTGGGCGGGTTGGGGTGGGAGAATGACGGGGGCGAACGATTTGTTTGAACGAGTCTTTTTACTGAACGAACCGGAATGGATTCGTTTACTCAAGTGAACGACATATCCCTTCACTAGTTGACCTCACTGTTCTATCCTTAAAATGCGATCCTGTAGAAACTGTTCTCAGACTGTGCGATCAGGTCACTTTCGTCAGCCTTCCTTTTTAGAAGAGTGGACAGTATCTCCGCCTGTCATGTGGAGGACCAGGCTTCACTTCCCTGACGGGGAGTTTGCTTTAGCTATTTGAAAACTGTTGAATCCTGAAAATGCGATCCTAGAGAAACTCTCCTCAGTCTACGCGATCAGATTTCTGTGGACAGATGTCCTCATTAGTATAGTGGACAGTGTCTCCGCCTGTCACGCGGAAGACCGGGGTTCGATTCCCTGACGAGGAGGTTCTTCTGACTTGATACCCTACGAGAAGTTTACCTAATTGTCGTATCCTCAAGATCCAATCCTATAGAACCTGTCCTCTTTCGTGAGTTGTTTGCCAACGTCACTTCCCGTTCACTGACCGAACGCTTCATTTGGGCGGGTTGGGGGTGGGAGAATGACGGGGGCGAACGATTTGTTTGAACGAGTCTTTTTACTGAACGAACCGGAATGGATTCGTTTACTCAAGTGAACGACATATCCCTTCACTAGTTGACCTCACTGTTCTATCCTTCAAATGCGATCCTATAGAAACTGTTCTCAGACTGTGCGATCAGGTCACTTTCGTCAGCCTTCCTTTTTAGAAGAGTGGACAGTATCTCCGCCTGTCATGTGGAGGACCAGGCTTCACTTCCCTGACGGGAGTTTGCTTTAGCTATTTGAAAACTGTTGAATCCTGAAAATGCGATCCTAGAGAAACTCTCCTCAGTCTACGCGATCAGATTTCTCTGGACAGATCTCCTCGTTAGTATAGTGGACAGTATCTCCGCCTGTCACGCGGAAGACCGGGGTTCGATTCCCTGACGAGGAGGTTCTTCTGACTTTATACCCTACGAGAAGTTTACCTAATTGTCGTATCCTCAAAATCCAATCCTATAGAACCTGTCCTCTTTCGTGAGTCGTTTGCCAACGTCACTTCCCGTTCACTGACCGAACGCTTCATTTGGGCGGGTTGGGGTGGGACAATGACGGGGGCAAACGATTTGTTTGAACGAGTCTTTTTACTGAACGAACCGGAATGGATTCGTTTACTAAAGTGAACGACATATCCCTTCACTAGTTGACCTCACTGTTCTATCCTTAAAATGCGATCCTATAGAAACTGTTCTCAGACTGTGCGATCAGGTCACTTTCGTCAGCCTTCCTTTTTAGAAGAGTGGACAGTATCTCCGCCTGTCATGTGGAGGACCAGGCTTCACTTCCCTGACGGGAGTTTGCTTTAGCTATTTGAAAACTGTTGAATCCTGAAAATGCGATCCTAGAGAAACTCTCCTCAGTCTACGCGATCAGATTTCTCTGGACAGATCTCCTCGTTAGTATAGTGGACAGTATCTCCGCCTGTCACGCGGAAGACCGGGGTTCGATTCCCTGACGAGGAGGTTCTTCTGACTTTATACCCTACGAGAAGTTTACCTAATTGTCGTATCCTCAAAATCCAATCCTATAGAACCTGTCCTCTTTCGTGAGTCGTTTGCCAACGTCACTTCCCGTTCACTGACCGAACGCTTCATTTGGGCGGGTTGGGGGTGGGAGAATGACGGGGGCGAACGATTTGTTTGAACGAGTCTTTTTACTGAACGAACCGGAATGGATTCGTTTACTCAAGTGAACGACATATCCCTTCACTAGTTGACCTCACTGTTCTATCCTTAAAATGCGATCCTGTAGAAACTGTTCTCAGACTGTGCGATCAGGTCACTTTCGTCAGCCTTCCTTTTTAGAAGAGTGGACAGTATCTCCGCCTGTCATGTGGAGGTCCGGGCTTCACTTCCCTGACGGGGAGTTTGCTTTAGCTATTTGACAACTGTTGAATCCTCAGAATGCGATCATAAAGAAACTGTCCTCAGATGAAGCGATCAGGTGACTTTCTTCAGCCATCTTCGTTAGTATAGTGGACAGTATCTCCGCCTGTCACGTGGATGACGAGGCTACGATTTCCTGACGGGGAGTTGACTTTAGCTTTTTGACCGCGATTGAATCCTCAAAATGCGATCCTAGAGAAACTCTCCTCAGTGTACGCAATCAGATTCTGTACAGATTTCTTCGTTAGTATAGTGGGCAGTATCTCCGCCTGTCATGCGGAAGACCGGGGTTCGATTCCCTGACGAGGAGGTTATTTTGCCTTTATACCCTAAAAACGTTGACCTAACTGTTTCATCCTCAAAATGCGATCATATAGAAACTGTCCTCAGATGAGGCTTCCGGCGTACATCATCATCATCTGTCCTAATTAGTATAGTGGACAATATCTCTGCCTATCATGCGGAGCACCGTGGTTCGATTCCCTGACAAGGAGCTTCTTCTAACTTTATACCCTAAGAAACTGATCTAACTGTTGTATCCTCAGAATGCGTTCATATAGAAACTGTCCTTAGATGAAGCGATCACGTGACTGTCTTCAGGTTTCCTCGTTAGTATAGTGGACAGTATCTCCGCCTCTCATGTGGATGACGAGGCTGCGATTCCCTGATGGAGAGTTTACTTTAGCTTTTTGACAGCTATTGAAGCCTCAAAATGCGATCCTAGAGAAATTCTCCTCAGGCTATGCGATCAGATTTCTCTGTGCAGCTTTCCTCGTTAGTATAGTGGACAGTATCTCCGCCTGTCACGCGGAAGACCGGGGTTCGATTCCCTGACGAGGAGGTTCTTCTAACTTTACACCCTAAGAAACGTTGACCTAACTGTTGTATACTCAAAATGCGATCATATAGAAACTGTCCTCAGATCAGGCGATCAGGTGTACATCTTTGTCCTTCCTCGTTTGTGTAGTGGACCGTTTTTTCGCCTGTCACATGGAAGATTGGGGTTTGATTCCCCGACAAGGAGATTCTTCTAACTTTCTACCCTAATTAAAGTTGACCTCACTGTTCTATCCTCAAAATGCGATCCTATAGAAACTGTCCTCAAGCTGTGCGATCAGGTTGCTTTTGTCAGCCTTCCTTTTTAGAAGAGTGGAAAGTTTCTCCGCCTGTCACTCGGAAGACCGGGCTTTGATTCCCTAATGGAGAGCTTTAGGTTTTTCACAGCTGTGGAATCCTCAAAATGCGATCCTATAGAAACTGTCCTCACACTACACGATCAGGTCAGTTTTGTCATTGTTCCTTGTTAGTATAGTGGACAATATCTCCTCCTGTCATGTGGAATGCCGCGATTTGATTCTCTTGGCGGGGAGTTTGCTTTAGGTCTTTGACAGCTGTTGAATCCTCAAAATGTGATCCAATATGATAAAATGGCTGACATTGAAATCATTACAAAGCAGTGGTTCTGTTATTTTGTTAGTATGGGTACTATTGTTCACCACAGTACTTTTACATACATGTGCTTCACCGTGTGGCGTGGTCGCCAAGCTGTGCCCTTGTTTTGGGATGTCAGACATGTTGAGTGCTTCCTGTGGAGGCCCCGAAGGCCACCGAGGGGTAACTGGCTTGTTGCATTTCTCTGTACTAAATCGTCTTGGTCATAAAAAAGCTAGCAAACCTGACTGAAATGGCATGCACATGTTGTTACACTAAGGTATGATTAGTAAAAACTGACCATTGTGTTTGTGTCCCTGCCCTGCATTGATGTGACAAACAACCATGAAGCAGATCAATACGTCTTTTTGGAAAATTGTTACCCATTTTGCCAAAGAAGCAGATAAGAGCCGTTTGTCATCAGCTCCTCATAATGAAAAATCAAACCGATTCCTATTAGCGGCCTTTAATTGCGCCGTCCAGCCGAAAGCCCTCACAGCTTTTTCAGCTTTCATTAGTCATCGGAGAAATACGGCTGCTCCAATCCGCTTATCAATGTGTGTCTGGGCCGTGTTTCCATGGCAACTGTGTTTACTGCCCCACGGCTTGCTAAAAATGGTTCCGTGGTGATAACGGCACTGGGGAGAAGCGGCATTATGGCGTGACAGCCGGCGGGAATGATTGACACTAGGGACACTATAAGAACGTTTCGCTTTAACTCCTTGGGTGTTATTGACGGCGATAGACGTCAAAACCGTTTTTGTTCATTCACGCCTCCCAGTCAAAATGGATTGGACGTCTATTGCTGTCAATGGCAGTGACACATGACCATTCACATCCACATTGGAACAAAAAGCTAACAAGATTTAAATGTCCATTCCAAGCTGACTGTATTATATCCCAGCTGACTACTTGGATCTATAATTTGTGGATCAATGTGTGTGATGAAGCGCTCCCTGGTTGATGTCTTTCTAATGAAGCCTTTGGAGGGAGAAAAACAGCACACTGAGTGTATCCCAGCACTATTTAATAACACACAGCCAAATACAGCACTATTTAATGATACATCACACAGCCGGTAATATCCTACAAAACCATAACAGGATGCAGAGGGAGAAATTTAGGCTAAAATGGTCCATTGTGGCTGATCCCAAATGAGCCCATGAAAGCGTCATCGGGCCATTGCTTAAACAATTGCAGGTAGTAATGAATGGCACCATTACAAGGCTAGCAGTAAGACAATCAGCCATTATGTTCATAATATAGTGTAGCAGGGCAATTTCCCATGAGGTGGAGCAGCTACAGAGGAGAAGCGGTAATAGGAAAAGAATTTGGGTTCAAGAGTGGCCAATAAGGCACTCGTGTTTAAAAAAAAGGGGGTTAAATGCTTTCATCTCATTCATTCTCAGAAGCATAGTCTTCATGAATGACTTTAGCGATTAACAAGTTTTGTTTTTTATGATGGAAGGTCAGCAAACGTTTAAATGAATAAAATTCGAGAATGTCTCTAATTAGTATCGACTGTGTATAGACACAGTGGGGACGCGGTGTCGTCGGGGAGTCATCAAAACCAATTTACTCTTGCGTGAGGATTGAAGCAGGTAACTATTTAAAGGTAAATTTCAGTTTGAAATTAGATTTAGTTATTCAAACTTTTCAATGTGCTTTTATTGTATGCCGCCCTTCACAGTAAGAAAAGTATTAAGAATTTTGGTTTGTCAAGGATAAGAAAGTTTTGATTGACATTGTCAAGTAGTAAGAATATTAGTGATATACAATGTACCGTATTTTCCGCACTATAAGGCGCTTCTTATTTTATTTCTTATTTTTATTTTTTTGACAAGTTCTGTCCTCACTAAACGTGAAGTTATTCAGCTTGACAGACAGCAAACAAGGCAACTGTGGATTTTGAAGCTTTCTAAGTCCTTCACTTTGACAATTTGTAAAACTGTAACGCACATAAGTCCCTTTCACACATGCCGAAACACCAGGAAAAATATTCTCTCCATAAAGGTAATGAACAGAAACGGTGACATAGGGCAGCCTTGGTGGAGTCCAACTCTCACTGGAAACGATTTACAACCGGCTACACGGACCAAACTCTGACACCGGTCATACAGGGACCAAAAACATAAAAAAATTCAAAGTCGTTCCCTTATAAAATCCTGATTATTGTTTTTTATATAAGTATAACAAAACTTAAAATGGCTAAAAAAAAAATTCTCAGATTTTACACTAGAGGCACAAAAATCACCAAATGCAGGGATAATCACCTATATTTTCAGGATCAATAGCAATATTAAACATATATCATAGGTTTTTGCCCAAAATAGCAACTTAATTATTTATTTATTTATTTACTGCAAGTTTTCAAGATAATAAATAACTTAATTTTCACATCAGAAACATAATATTTGAGGAAAACATGCAGAATAAACTATAAAGAATACATATATAAAGCGATTATTAATAAATTGTATACACAATCATAATTTATTATATATTATTAATAAATTGTATCCACAATCACAACTTATTATACAATATAATACAATCGAATAGAATCACCCTTTATTGTGTACAGTGAAATTGTGGAGCATTTCCCTTTACTGTGCATTGTAAATGAAAATCTCAAAAGTGACTTGCAAGTATAAAATCTAAATAAACTAGGGCTGTCAAACGATTAAAATTTTTAATCGAGTTAATTACAGCTTAAAAATTAATTAATCGTAATTAATCGCAATTAATCGCAATTCAAACCATCTCTAAAATATGCCATATTTTTCTGTAAATTATTGTTGGAATGGAACGATAAGACACACGACGGATATATAAATACAACATACTGTACATAAGTACTGTATTTGTTTATTGTAACAATAAATCCACAAATGGCATTAACATTCTTTCTGTTAAAGTGATCCAAGGATAGAAAGACGTGTAGTTCTTAAACGATAAATGTTATAGTTACAAGTTGTAGTAATTTTATATTAAAACCCCTCTTCATGTTTTCGTTTTAATAAAATTTGTAAAATTTTCAATCAAAAGTAGAGTTAATATAATAATAAGAGGAATAAAAATAACAATAATAAAAATAGTAGAGCTGGGAATCTTTGGGCACCTAACGATTCGATTACGATTACGATTCAGAGGCTCCAATTCGATTATAAAACGATTATTGATGCACCCCACTCCTTTTTTTTTTTTTTTTTTTTTTTTTAAATTTGTTTTGTACATTAGTTCCAAAATTGTTCAAAAATCCTCTCAGGCTAAACCAAACTACTATTTCAGTATCAAGTTAACATATAGCAGTAAACAAATATACAAAAATAACAGTACATAAAAAACTCCAGTCCCCATTCTATATCAGCAGCTTTAAACTACTTTCAATTAATTTAATGTTGTGAATCAACCGTTAAAGTTGTTAAAATTGCTCCTGTTATTCCATAATTTCTCTTTTGTCTACTTTCAACATGTAAAAGTTTTAAAACTATTTTAAAGATAGATTCAAGTCAATCTTTTACCGATTTAGGAGTATTTTAGATAAAAAGTTAATTAGGTTCGCTTGGAAGGTTCGCAACAACAGCCTTGCAGGGAAGTGTACTGCTTTAAGATGGCGGCCGTTACTAACGCCCGCATCTAGTTTTTTGTAGATGTGCTGGTAACGATACCGAAGCTATAATGCATCTAGTCCTATATAAATGATATCTACCGTAACATAATGTGGCTTGTAGCAGCTTTTCGGCAGCAGTCAGGTATGTTGTTGTTTTGTTTTTTTTTTATCTCGTGGCATGAGTTGAGCTAGAGCCGTGAGTTGAGCATTGGCATTACCCGAGGGGCCGGGTAATGAGAAGCATGATGTTTAGCTACTCTCGCTCAGGTCCCTAATTGCGTACCGAAGACCGCGCGGCGCGCTGAGAGTGTCGTACTTCTGCTTTACTTGGCATATTTCAATAATCGGAATTTGGATGTTTGTGAATCGTTCTTGAATCTTCCACGGCCGAATCGCGAATAATCTAAGAATCGGAAATTTTGCACACCTCTAAAAAATAGAGTGACCAAAGTCACAAGTTTTACGTGTATTTTGCATAGCTATTTTGATATGGAATGGCAGTTCATTTTTCATTGTTGTTTAACTGTGTGTCAGAATAGGGCCTCATTACTATAGACTGAAGTGCTTTTCTTTTTGTGAACATTATTTTTTTGGGGAGAAATAGGAATATTATTTTTGTTGTGCTTTCACTAAACGATACTTACAGTGGGGAGCCAATGGGAAAACCCACTGGCAGTGTATCAAATACTTGTTCTCCCCACTGTATGTTTGTTGTGAAGGAGTTGCCAATAAACGGCGCGGTCCAAAGAATGCCTGTGTCCACTCGCCTCTATTGTATAACATATATTTGTACATATCTTACCCAAAATACAACAAGAGACACATAAATGCCACTAAAAGAAAGAAAACTTACCGAAATATGTGTGGAGTACAAATAGCAATTTGCATTGCATTGTGAAGCATAAACGTCTCACAACTACTAATTCTCCCAAGTTTAGAAGAAATAACATGAGTATGGAATGGCGCTGCCCCCAAGCGGCCGGTGGCATTCTCTTCACTCTTAATGTCCATAAACGTCCTCATATGATGTAATCTATTTGAGGCAATATGCGAGATGGTCATTCACCCAAGCGCCAGCAGAGGGCGGCAAAACTCCATAACAACAAGTGAGCGTTTCAGTGTACTGTCATTTAAATCTGTCTGAGCGGGACATCTGCGTTAATTGCGTCAAATATTTTAGCGTGATTAATTTAAAAAAACAAAATTAACGCCCGTTAACGCGATAATTTTGACAGCCCTAAAATAAACAAATATAAAATGCGTATGAGATAGTCGTATGTTCAGGCAGTACAAATAATCGAAGTGAATGAGCAGCAGTTTGAAAGTCAATGCTTTGAATAATGTAGGTGAGAAAGTATTGAACATAGAATATGCATGCAAATGAATATTAGACTATTGCTGTGTTTTCCAGTCATCTTCCTCGACTTGCACAAGTCTGTTCCTCGCCATTTCCTTTCTGCCGGTCTGCCACTCTAAGGCCTTGTACGTCATCGCTTCGGAAGCCACATCCTTGGAGAAGTTCGCACCAAAACAGTTGAAGAGGGACCTGCTGATGTGCGGCGAAATGGTGTTGACCAGCCTGTGCCTCTCCTGGCACCTGTACCCCTGATAGGCCGCCCCTATCACCTCCTGCTCTTGGCCGCAGCACACATCGGTAGTTATCATTCCAGCGCATTTCCTGCCCCGGCCCATGCACATTCATCACAGAGATCATCCTTTGGAACATCTCCAGAATGTTAGCCGTGTCCCTGTGTTCCTCCTTGTTTGTGGTCATGGCGAGGAGCCTCAGCCCGGCGACCATGTAGGGGACCACCGCCAAGATGAGCCCAACGCTCTGCTTCTTAATAGAAGAGGGCGCCAGCACCTTCTGGATCAACTTGTAGCCGGCCTTGACACTTTTAGTTCACCCACCTGGCCAGCACCTTCCGGCTCGAGAATCGGGCCGTCCTCATCCTGTCAGGCTCCTAAAAACATGTTTGTTTTTATGAAAAATGAAAGATAGGTGTTTTGATTAATCTTTTTTATAAAGTGAATAATTCTGGCCACTGACCTCAGCCCCAGGACACCTGCGGCAGCACCATACAGCCGTTGTTGAAGAAGCTGCTGTAGATGTTCTTCCAAAGGTGCACGGGGTCAAAGTAGAAGATCTGCTTGTTGCCGTCGGCGTAGCGGTTGGTGTAGGACCATGGTGTTTTACTGAAAGTTATTAGATTGAAATATTACATAAAACAAAACACGTAAAAGCTGATTGTTTTTAAATACGGACACAGAAATGTCTACAATAAAATCTAGAAATACAAAATCCTTCATGGCCGCCGTAGCAAAACATTGAGGTTTTTACGTTGAATTTCTTGTGAATAAATGCTTAAATCCCAGAATTCTTTATAGATATGGATGTAAAACATTCTCGATTCTTGGCTAAAAGCAAATGAAATGAAATGAAAGGAAGCATTTATTTCACGTAAAAACGGCGAACGTGCGGCTCGTCTTTAAGTTCACTCTGGCGCTGCCTTACCACAAGCCCATAGGAATGAGTTTTTTACGTCGAACGTTTTTTACGTTCTTGTGAATGCTTAAATCCCTGAAGTCTTTATACATATGGGCGTAAAACAGTCTCGATTCTTTATTAAAAGAAAAACAAACGGGCAGTTTGAGTTCACTTTAACTTAAATCTGTCGAAGAATTAAGCTAGTCCGTTAGCGTTGTTATGATAAGGGGTCTGCCACAATGGCGTTTTCAGTTCAAAATTCTTGTGAATAAATCCTAAAATCACTAAACTCTTTACAGATATGGACATAAAACAGTCTCAATTCTTGGTTAAAAGCAAAACAAACGGGCAGTTTGAGTTCACTTTAACTTAAATCTGTCAAAGAATAAAGCGAGTCCGTTAGCGTTGTTATAATAAGGGGTCTGCCACAATGGTGTTTTCCATTCAAAATTAATAACTGAATTCTTTGTAGATATGGACGTAAAACAGTCTCGATTCTTGGTTACAAGCAAAAGCCGGGCAGTTATTTTACATAAATTTGTCGAAGAATGACGCCAATGGCTCCCATTGATTTTTTTTCACGTTTCAAAATGCATGCATTGTAAGAAAAATATAATAATTACCTTGAATCCTCGATCAAATCACTACTGAGACAATCCTTGTTGTTAGTATGCGTTCTACATTTTGTACTTTTTGAAGGTAATTCCTCTATGGTGATTCCAAACACAGCATATGTGATAGTCATGATATGATAGTGATAGTCATTCCCACCTACTTCTAATAAATGATGCTGACTCACCCTACGGGCGGGCTTTGCGCGGAGAATACCTCAAGTGACTCGTCAAGTAAATTATGATGTCTGTGTATATGTATATATGTTTTGTTTGTTTTTTTAATTTACACACATATATACATACAGCGATCTAAGTCAGTATTCAAAGAATCAGAAAATTAATTGACTGATCAGTCAGTTTTTTTTTTATTTTAAACTGTGCAGAATGGAAAATAAACAGGCAATAAATTGACTCCACAGTAAACAAAAGCTTAACAAGCTCAAAAACTCCAAAACTTAGTTTAACGGCAGATTGCAAGCAACTATAAGGTGCATACCGCCACCTGCTGTACAAGAGTGTGCAGCACCCATCTGAAGGTGCGCTGCTCACTCTGTTGTTTTTGTTTTTCATTGGTCAGTATCTTGTTCAACTGCCTAATCTTGCTTGTTCTCGTGTTGCTGCCTGTCGTGTTGCACCATTACGGTACAGTCCCACGGGGCTTATCGATTGCGTGAAAAGGCATGAAAATGAAACAATCAATTCACAATGAGAAAAAAAAGAAAACAACAAAAAAAGTAACGCGTAACACAGGCGACAATTTGAAAAGTAGTGGAGTAAAAAGTAGAGATACGTGTTATAAAATGTAGTGAGGTAAAATTAAAAAGTACCACTTCATATTTGTACTCAGGTAAAGTACAGATACACAAAAATGTACTTAAGTACACTAAGGAAGTACTTTTACTTTGTTACATTCCACCACTGGTGATAACTCATCTATCAGTGGGGTAGGGGTGAATGAATTTGTTCATTCCCCCTACCTCAGTCAAAATGGGTTGGACATCTAGCTTCGTCAATGGCATCTAATGAGTGCCCTAAAAATGATTAACAAAAATACCTGATATTAACAAGATTGATGTTTTTAAAAAATGTGTATTAAACTAGTGCTTCTTATCATGACGCAATAAGCTTGTTGACAACTTTCGCAGACAACCGACGAAGTTCATCCATAAGCCATTCAGTTAATGTCATTTGAGTTGAAAATATTTACAATATTTTTACCCGCCTTACGATATGACGGCATGCTTCTTTCAAAATAAAAGTTTTTTGAGATGTCGATAAGACATCCTAATATCTGTTTCTAGAAAAATCCCAGCATTCAAATTTGAGTTTGATTTCAAACAATCAAATGCCAGCAGGCTTTTCACCACCCCACAATCAGCCACATGCACAGATGGCTTTTTATCTCCAAAGTTGAAAAAGCACCGCGATGCATCGCACACCGACCGGGCTGCATCTTTTTCAACTCTGAGAAGCCGGCATCTGCTGGCGGGCGATACCATTCAAACAACATGAGTCGCCTGTCAGCCAATGACTTGATAATTTCCCTCAGGTAAACTCAAGCGCACTACTCCTTTAATCTGTCAGGGAACATAACAGGAGTCCTCTGGAGAAATTTACTTCCACGCAGCGGGGAAAAAAACCATCTCAGTGCCGCTTGTTAATTGAAAATGTTGATTTATGTTGACGTGCATGTCTGTGTTGCCATTCCCACTTGAGTCTCAAAAATACAATGAAAATTACAAGTAATGAAAGTCATACTTTGGGGAAAATATCACTTCTTGCTGCGTCTCTGACTTTTATTAAAGATAACCATCAAATATGGAATCCATAATACTACATTTAAGTCAAATACAGAATGTATCATGCGAATCGCAGTCGCTGTCAATATATGACGTGATTTCAACAGGCCGAAAATGGTTTGGGTTAAGTGTAAACTAGAAGTAATCCCAGTTGATTATGAGATACACCCAAAGGGGTGCTGAGGATCTTATTTTGTTAGTCATGCTCGGGTGTTTTGTCCATACAAGGTGTGCACAATGGCAGTACAAACACATGTTGGATAGTTTACATACTACTACAAGGCTACTACAAAGATAGTGTTCTTGTTCACCTAAAGAGTGTGTTGGAGTTTTTGTATTGGAAAATATTGGATAATTTGTTTTTGCGTCATGTTAACGCCTCCTCTGTCAGCAGTTAATTTTTCCAATACCGCCTTATTCAACGTGACCCAGTAGCAAACAAGGGGTCAGGTGGTGACCATGTTAATAACAAAAAAAAATGTTTTCAACATATGTATTTATTCTCTAAAGGTATATACTTTATTGTTTCAATATGTTTAATTAATTTACTTATTTATTTATTTATTTTAAAAAAATAAATAAATAAAACAAACAAAGAATCTACCAAAACACACTATTTTTTTCTACCCAACACCAGAGGGTGCTGCACCCTCAGCCACTGGATACACCCTGGACTGGACTGGTCGCCAGCTAATTGCAGGGAACATAGACAAGCAACTCACATTAAAACCTATGGATGAAGTCTTTAATGCACTAAAAAACACAAAATCCATGCAAGAAGACCAGAATTTGTAAGATGTAAGCATACTAACCATTAGGTCACCACGCTTTCCCTCTTATAAAGATCGATGTGGATAGACGTTCAATTCATTTTAATTGGGAAGGACCGAAAAGATCATTACATGCTATCCCCTCATATTAAATTTATTGTTGTGATTAAAGTCACTGTTCATCCATCTGTGACAGGCGGAGATACTGTCCACTATACTAACGAGGAAGCCGGACAAAAGCGACCTGATCACATAGTCTGAGGACAGTATCTGTAGGACAGCATTTTGAGGATTCAAGAGCTGTCCATAAGCTAAAGCATACTCCCCATCAGGGAATCGAACCCTGGTCTTCCGCACACCAGATACTTTCCACTATACAAGCCGGGAAGCCTGACGAAAGTGACCTGATCGCGTAGTGTGAGGACAGTGTCTGTAGGATAACCTTTGGAGGCTTCAGCAGCTGTCAATAAGCTAAAGCAAACCCGCCAGTAGGGAATCAAACAAAGGTCTTCCACATCACAGGTGAAGATACTGTCCACTAGACTAACAAGGAAGGATGATGGCCCAGACCTGATCATGTAGTCTGAGGATAATGTCTGGAGAATTGAATTTTGAGGATTCAACAGCTGGGTCACTTCACTAAGGGTGGAACGTTAGAAGAACCTCCTCGTCAGGGAATCAAACCCCGGTCTTCCGCATGACAGGCGCAGATACTGTCCGGTATGTAACGGTATAGTAACAAGGAAGGCTGAAGATAGTGACCTGATCGCGTAGTCTGAGGACAGTTTCTATAGGATCGCATTTTTGAGGATTCAACAGCCATCAAAAAGCTAAACCAAACTCCCCATCAGGAAACCAAACCCCGGTCTTCCACATGATAGATGGAGGTTCTGTCCACTATGGAAGGATGACAGACAAGACCTGATCGTGTAGTCTGAGTACAGTGTCTGTAGGATTGAATTTTGAAGATTCAACAGCTGCGTCAACTTCAGGGAGGAACATCAGAAGGATCTCCCCATCAGGGAATTAAATCCTGGTCTGCCGCATGACAGGCTGAGATACTGTCCACTATTCTAACAAGGAAGGATAATGGCCAAAACCTGATGTAGTCTGAGGGATCGAAGTTTGAGGATTCAAAAGCTGGATCAACTTTTTTAAGGGTGCAAGATTAGTTAAATCTTCCCATCAGAGAATGGAACCCTGGTTTTCCACTTGACAGGTGGAGATACTGTCCACTATACTAACTAAGAATGCTGAGCGCAGTGACCCGATCGCATAGTCTGAGGAAAGTTTCTGTAGGATCGCATTTTGAGGATTCAACAGCTGTCAAAAAGCGAAAGCAAACTCCCCATCAGGGAATCGAATCCTGGTCTTCTGCGTGACAGGCGGAGATACTGTCCACTATTCTAAAAAGGAAGGATGACGGCTAAGACCTGATGTAGTCAGAGGGATCGAAGTTTGAGGATTCAAAAGCTGCGTCAACTTTGTTCAGGTTGCAAAATTAGTTGAATCTCCCTGTCAGGGAATCAAGCCCCAGTCTTCCGCTTGACAGGCGGAGATACTATCCACTATACTGACAAGGAAGGCTGACAGGAGTCACCCAATCGTATAGTCTGAGCATAGTGTCTGCAGGATTGCATTTTGAGGATTCAACAGCTGTGAAAAAGCTAAAGCAAACTCCCCGTCAGGGAATCGAACCCCGGTTTTCCGCGTGACAGGCGGAGATACTGTCCACTACACTAACAAGGAAGGCTGAGTGCTGTGAACCGATCGCAAATTGTGAGGACAGGTTCTATAGCTAAAGCAAAGTCCCGGCCAGGGAATCGAACCCCAGTATTCTGCGTGATAGATGAAGGTACTGTCCACTATTCTACCATGGAAGGATGATGGACAAGACCTGATCGTGTAATCTGAGGTTAGTGTCTGTAGGATGAGATTTTGAGTATTCAACAGCTGGGTCAACTTCAATAAGGGAGGAACATTGGAAGGATCTTCCCGTCGGAATCGAATCCTGGTCTGCCGCATGACAGGCTGAGATACTGTCCACTATTCTAAAAAAAGAAAGGATGACGGCTAAGACCTGATGTAGTCTGAGGGATCAAAGTTTGAGGATTCAAAAGCTGGGTCAACTTAATTCAGGTTGCAATGTCAGTTGAATCTCCCCGTCTGGAAATCAAGCCCCAGTCGTCCACTTGACAGGCGGAGATGCTATCCACTACACTGACAACGAAGGCTGACAGCAGTCACCCGATTGTATAGTCTGAGCTTAGTGTCTGCAGGATCACATTTTGAGGATTCAACAGCCGTCAAAAAGCTAAAGCAAACTCCCCGTCAGGGAATTGAACTCTGGTCTTCCACGTGAAAGGCGGATATACTGTCCACTATACTAACTGGGAAGATTGAGCGAATTGACCCAATCACAAACTCTGAGGATAGTTTCTATAGGATCGCATTTTGAGAATTCAACTGCTTTCAAAAGCTAAAGCAAAGTCCCCGGTCATCTGCGTGATAGATGGAGGTACTGTCCACTATTCTGCCATGGAAGGATGATGGGCAAGAGCTGATCGCATAGTCTGAGGAAAGTGTCTGTAGGATCAAATGACTGGCAGAAGCAAACTCCCCGTCAGGGAATCTAACCCCAGTCTTCCGCGTGAGAAGCGGAGATACTGTCCACCATACTAACGAGGAAGCCTGAAGACAGCTTCTAGATCACGTAGTCTGAGGTTAGTGTTTGTAGGATGAGATTTTGAGGATTAAACAGCTGGGTCAACTTCAAGGGGGAGCAATGTTAGAAGAATCTCCCTGTCGTAGAATCGAACCGAGGTCTTCCACGTGACAGGCACGTACATACAGTCACATACAGTCCACTATAATAACGAGGAAGGCAGAGGGGCTTGATCCGCTAGCGTAGTCACAGGATAGTGTCTGTTTGATCGCATTTTGAGAATTAAACAGCTGTCAAAAAGCTAAAGCAAGCTCCCCATCAGAAAATCAAACCCCAGTCTTCCGCATGTAAACCAAAGATACTGTCAACATCTTCTAACAAGAAAAGATGATGGACAAGACCTGTTCGCATAGTCTAAGGAAAGTGTATGTAGGATCGAATTTTGAGAATTAAACAGCTGGCTCAACTTCAATAAGGGTGGCCTGTTAGAAGAATAGCAAGCGCAAACTCCCTGTCAGGGAATCGAGTCCCAGTCTTCCATGTGACAAGCAGAGATACTGTCCACTATAATAACAAGGAAGCCGGAAGGCAGCTTCTTGTTCGCGTAGTCTGAGGGCAGTGTCTGTAGGACAGCATTTTGAGGATTCAACAAATGGGTCAACTGTCAAAAAGCAGGTCCGAGTTGAAGGCAAGGCGAGGCAAATTTATTTATATAGCACAATTCAACACAAGGCAATTCAAACTTCCAAGTGCTTTACATCACATGAAGATCATAAAAATCACATTAAATCAATACAACGTAAAAACAGAGACAATCGAAATAGGAAATAAAATTAAGTGTTTTGTGGATGAGCAGTAGTATTTTATAGTCTATCCTTTGACTCACTGGAAGCCAGTGTAACGATTTCAAAATCGGTGTAATGTGGTCCAGTTTCCTTGTATTTGTGAGGACTCTGGCTGCAGCATTCTGTACTAGCTGCAGCTTCCTGACTGATTTTTTATCAAGACCTGTAAATATACTGTTGCAATAGTCCAATCTGCTGAAAATGAATGCCTGCATAAGTTTTTCCATGTCTTGTTGAGTCAGAAGCCCCTTAATTCTGACTATATTTTTTAGGTGGTAATCAGCAGATTTAGTGACGGACTTAAGATGGCTATCAAATTTTAGGTTTGAGTCAATAATTACACCAAGAATTCTGACTTGACTTGTAGCTGTAAGTGACATTGTGCTAAGGTGCCTGCTTATCATTGACCTTTCCTTTTTTGGCCCAAAAATGATCACTTCTGTCTTTTCCACATTTAACTGGAGAAAATTCTGGCACATCCATTCATTGATTTGATGAATGGGTTTACTCAGGGATTTTCAGGGACTATAATCATGTGGGGACACAGAAATGAAAACCATAACGAGTGAACGGAAAAGTTTTTATGCGATTGAAAATGAATGGAAGCATTGGAAATGAATAGGGCCATTGAAAATATATGTGGATGTTTTAGTCAAATTTCAATAGAATCCCTTTTTAAACTGTTAAACTGGCTTAAATCTTGTGTGCCTTGATATTTGGAAATTTCTTATGTGCGAATTATGTATATCCACACAATCATTGGAAAACAAGGAGCTGAGTCAAGTTTCAACAATTTTAAAAAAAAACATATTTCAGTTCCATTAATACTGCAACAAACCACTAGATGGCAGCATAATACAATGCCACTACTGCTGTGGTCCCCTGTTCCTTTACTATATGTGGTCATTGGAAGTAAGGTCACGCCATCAGGCCATCAGGATCTTAAACAACAAGAAGTAGTGATAAGAAGTCTGAACTCGACACGTTCAGCTTCGTGTCACAATAAAACGTGTATTTTCTGTCTCGGCTTTCCCGGCTGCTCGCCTACTGCGTTTTTACAGTGGAAAACATTGCTCACTCCGCTCATGCGGTGACTAACAAGAGTGGTGGTGACCCACTTGTGCGCTGGCCGCGCATACTTGCTCTTTTGTTTTTGTGATGACTCGTCCAAATGTGACCCCTCCCAAAAAATGCCCACTGGGAGTGTGAGCGCACTGCAAATATGCGTCGCAGGGTTGTTATGTGAATGATCATGTTTCAGTGTCAGTGGAAATTGAAATGAATCTTGATTAATCTGTGGCTCATTGCCTTTTAACTAATTGTCTGTCCTCTATTTCAATGTAGCATCAGAGTTTGTGCACTTATGGGGATGTATCAAGATTCAATTGTATGACATTGAGGAATGATAGTGATTTTACCAAATTAGAAACAACAATTTTGAAATGTTTTGAATTGTTTTAAACCCCTAAACATTTTTTGTTTGTTTAAAGACGAAAAACACATTGTGAGCTACTTTACAAGGCCATAAATAATTGGTTTGGATCCCGCTCAGTCTGCCACTTTCACTGTGGTTTGTAATCAAACAAGTTATTGTTTTTGGTCCATTTGCTGAGCCATAACTGTTATCCATTTTCTATAGCGCTCATTGGATCTGAATTTTTTGTTGTTGTTGTTTTTTTTCCGCTTGGTTCAAGTGTTGCTTGCCATGTCGCCATGAAACATCCCATGGAGCATCGCCCATTTGGCCCAGAGTGAAAAGGCCGGATCAGCCCCTGGACCGCCGGGACCTCCATGGTAACCGGATGGTGACTGGTTTGAGTGAAGCAAACAACACACAATCGTTTAGTCTGCTCAGAGTCCATGTCCAACATGACAAATATTCTTGGCGTCAATACCAGTGGAAAATGCACTTAGAACAAGGTCACTCTAGGACACTTTTGATGGATATTTAAGCAATTTTACAGTGTACTTTTTCGTTTTTACTGTTTTTAAGAGGGAAACCTTATATTTCTCTTTCTCCAATGAAGGCTGAAACATTGGATAGTTGCTGAGTGAATATTTACTAGGGCTGTCAAAATTATCGCGTTAACGGGCGGTAATGAATTTTTAAAATAATCACATTAAAATATTTGATGAATTTAACGCACATGCCCCGCTCAGATTAAAATGACAGCACAGTGTAATGTCCACTTGTTACTTGTGTTTTTTGGTGTTTTGTCACCCTCTGTTGCATTGTGTATTTATTGAGATCAATAATGGCGAGCTACTACTTTATTTTTTGATTTAAAATTTCACACATTTTATTAAAACGAAAACATTAAGAGTTTTAATATAAAATTTCTATAACTTGTACCAACATTTATCTTTTAAGAACTACAAGTCTTTCTATCCATGGATCGCTTTAACAGAATGTTAATGTGCATGCCATCTTGTTGATTTATTGTTATAATAAACAAATACAGTACTTATGTACCGTATGTTGAATGTATATATACGTCTTGTGTCTTATCTTTCCATTTCAACAATAATTTACAGAAAAATATGGCATATTTTATTGATGGTTTGAATTGCGATTAATTATGATTAATTAATTTCTAAGCTGTAATTAACTCGATTAAAAATTTTAATCGTTTGACAGGCCTAATATTTACACTTATGTTTTATTTTCATCATATGACGCTTGTAGTTGAAGATTTTCTACTCTTAGATAATGAATTACCAGTTGGTTTTAATATTTTCAGCAATTCGAAACTGCTAAGTGAACCATTTAAACAAGTGAAAGTGCAGTGTGGGCTAAAAATGCTAGCATTAGCCAAAATGTCCACCCTTTCATTGTCCATCCTGTCAGCCAGATTGCATATTTTGTTGTTTCTATGAAATGAACAATGCCTTTGACAGTAGTAGTGGTGATTAACGGCCACTGACGTCCAACACCCATCGATGTTTGCCACCAGTAAAAATGGATTTGACGTCCATGGCTTTCAATGGCAGCTAGTGAAGTAAAGTCCTCTTAAAGAAAACTTTCTGTATTTCATCGGGCCACCACTGTTGTTTTTTTCCTTTCTTTCTTTCTTTCTTTCTTTCTTTCTTTCTTTCTTTCTTTCTTTCTTTCTTTTTTTTTTTTTTTTTAATTTACATGGATACAAACATCTGAAAACAGTTGACAAAAAAAATGGACAATCACATACAGATGTAATCAACATGGTTACATGATCTTTACAAAATAAAAGACTGTAATAAAAAAAAAGATGTAAAGTAAAAAAATGTTAGAATCAAATAGAAATTTTAACCAGAGGCTTCAGGGAAAAAAAACATGTATTTTCCCACAAAAAAAACTTGTAAAGCCTGGTGGCAAAGAAGCCCACAGGCGGCCTACCATATTTTGGGAAAAAAAAAAAAATAAATAAATAAAAATGTTAATTTGATAGGAATTTTGGACTTGCAGTGGAATGAAAAAGTATCAGAACCTTTTGGAATTTCTCAAATTTCCGCATAAAATCACCATCAAATGTGATATGATCTTTGTCAAAATCACACAGATGAAAACACAGTCTCTGTTTTATCTAAAACCACCGAAACATTTATAGGTTTTCATATTTTATTGAGGATAGCATGCAAACACTGACAGAAGTGGGAAAAATAAGGAATGAACTCTCTGCCTAAGGAGACTTAAAGAGGAATCAAAACCAATGTTTACCAAACATTTGAAGTCAGGCATGTGCCCAATCACTGATGAGCGGTTTAAAGCTGCCCTGCCCACTATAAAACACACACCTGGTAAGAAATGTTTTGATGAGAAGTATTGTCTGAAGTGCATAATGGCTCGGTCAAAAGAGGCCGAAGACCTGCGATCAAGAATTGTTGATTTGTATAAAGATGGGAAAGGATACAAAACCATCTCTAAAAGTCTGGATATTCATCAATCAGCAGTCAGAGAAGTTGTCTACAAATGGAGAGACTTTGGCACTGTTGCTTCTGTTCCAAGGAGTGGTCGTCCACCAAAGATGACGCCAAGAGATCAGTGCAGAATATTCAGAGTAGTAAAAAAGAACCCTAGGGCGTCTGCTAAAGACTTACAGAAATCACTGGCACAGTCCAATATCTCTCTGGACACATCAACTACTAGTATATGTAAAACTATGGCCAAGAATGGCGATCATGGGAGGACTCCATGGAGGAAGCCACTGCTGTCATTACAAAAAACATTGCTGCTCGTTTAATGTTTGTAAAAAGGCACTTGGACACTCCACAGAAGTTTTGGCAAAATATTTTTTGGACTGATGAAATCAAAGTTGAATTGTTTGGGAGTAACACACAATGTCATGTGTGGAGGAAAAATGGAACAGCTCACCAACATCAACACCTCATCCCCAACGTGAAGCATGGTGGAGGGAGCATCATGATTTGGGGCTGTTTTGCTGCCTCAGGGCCTGGACAACTTGCAATCATTAATGGAATTCAAAAGTTTTGCAGGAAAAACCAGAGGCCGTCTGTCAGACAGTTGAAGCTAAAAAGAGGATGGATGCTGCAACAAGACAATGATCCAAAACACAGAAGTAAATCAACTTCAGAATGGTTTCAGAAGAACTAAATATACGTTCTGGAGTGGCCAAAAGTGACCTAAAGACAGCGATTCATGCCCGACGTCCCACCAATCTGACTGAGCTACAGCAGTTTTGCGGAGAAGAATTGGCCAAGATTAGTCCTGATCGATGTGCCAGACTGATCTGCAGGTACAGGAAGTATCTGATTGAAGTTATTGCTTCCAAAGGGGGGGGGGGGCACAAAATATTAAATTTAAAGGTTCACTTATATATTTTTCCACCTTCTGTCAATGTTTGCATACTATCCTCATAAAAATATGAAAACCAATATATATTTGGGTGGTTATAGTTAAAGCCCTCACTGTTTTTTCATCTGTGTGATTTTGAGAAAGATCAGCTCACATTTGATCATATTGGTTAACAATACTTAAACATAGATTCCTATAAGAAGTAACAGTCTTGAAATACAATTTTAACAAATAAATAAGCCTGGGTAACCACCAGGCTTATAAAGCACTGGACCTGTTCAATGTATACATTGGATAAAAAGAAACCCATGTTGCTTAGTGTCTGAAAACTGCGATTGCTCATAACCAAAATGCATGTGTATCTGAAAACTGCGATTGCTCATAAACAAAATGTATGTGTAAATCTCTACTAGTACCTAGTCTGACATCAGAAAAGCCTCTTCTTGCAAATACCATAAGATAATGAATGAATGTGGAAGTATGCACCAGCCTAGTCAGCTCAAGCCAAGCGGATGCTACTTACAATACGTCACTTAAAATGTGTAAGACTTGATTAATCGTGTACATCTCTACTCATACCTACTTCAGATGTGTACATGTATTTTGTTGATTATCGATCACGGAATCATTAAAATGTGCTTTGTCAGTGAATCAGTTTTACCCGGGAGGTCCAAAGTTTCCTAATTTTCGTATCCTTCAGGAATGCATGCAGGCTTATCAATTCTTTCGGAGTCTTACAACACCCAGCTGCTATGCATCAGTGCTGCGTATTTGCCTGAATGTTTCTAAATCATTGGGGAAAAAGATTGTTTAATAGAAAAAAAACTATAAAAAACGAATAAATACAGTACACTGTACAGTGTTTTATATATTTATTTATGTACTAATGTTAAGATATATGATATGATATGATATGATATGATATGATATGATATGATATGATATGATATGATATGATATGATATGATATGATATGATATGATATGATATGATATGATATGATAATGGATTGGGCGTCGAGCGCCTTTAATGTCAGCCATAGAGATTAATTGAGACACAATTATGGTGGAAGATTTTGGTAATACCTTCTTGGTTCCTTATGGTTTTTTTTTTGTTTTTGTTTTTTTAAACATTGACACCTTTTTAAAATGATATCTTGATTCTTGGCATAAGCCAAGAGTTAACACACTCCTAGTACAAACCATTGTTTTCTTTAATAGACACGTTTCCGAGGTACTTCCGCTTTACTTCTGCATTTCTGCTCGCGACTTCTGTTTTACACTTTCTCTAACCTAAAAAAAGACCGTAGAGGTGGAATGGCATTACTCATTAAAATCCATAAAAAAAAGACCATTTGGAAATGCCGCATCCAACTGCCATCATCACAACATATGAGGACAGCATGAAAAAATGGCTAAGAGTCGCGATGCAGAAATCACAGACATCAAGGAGTGGTTGAGATTTAGTTTTAAATATATGTACCCTTTTAAACGTTTTTTTTTTTTGGGATCAATAATTTATCATCACAAATAACGGGGAAAATGCGACAGTAACAAAAAAAAATACAATTAAGCGATAGTTATGAGGTAGATATCCGTGACTTATTTACAGACACCATTTTTTTCATTGTGACGTAATTTGTTTAAAAGTTTAAAATATGCGAGTGAATAAATTTTTTAAGTGTTTTTTTTTTTTTAAATATTACACATCAATTAATGATTCTAAGCTAAAAATGATAGATATTTCGAATAATAAGTATAATTACTCACCTTCTTTTTCTGAGTGGGTTGAAACAAAAGCGGTTGCGCGATGTCCGTAAACGGAGTTTTCAGGGTAAAACGGACAAATTAAAAATAGTTTGGGGGCTTCATGCACCATGAATCTTCTATGGCAGCATATAGAAATATTGTTCTATAAAACACAACAGTTCTTTTGCCTTAAAATACAGCAGTTTATTTTAAAGAGGAGTGCATGAGCAGAAACTGCTTTTTCAGTTGTCTATGTTTTCCGCCCTATATTGTTACCAGGATGCCAGGAGTGGGTGGTCATTAGTCTTACCAAAAAAAAATAAAATAAAATAAATAAATAAATAAATAAATAAAAAGCTACAATGCTCAAGTAGGTCGAAATCCAGCGTAGGGCTACTGCACCTTAAAACATGTTTTGTTTTCTCCTTGAGATAACGGTTGTTGTGATTTGGTTTAAACAAATAAAAGTTGATTTTATTTTATTTGACTTAGAACACATCCATAACTGAACTGTATGGACATGCAGTTGACAATGTTTTTTTTTTTAGGTAACCTATTGTGGTTCCTCAGTGTTATTATTATTATTATAGTTATTCTTTGTTCCTCAGCCCCTTTGAGCTCAATTTGACCCCCTTAGAATGCTTCAAAATGCTCCAAAATCGGCAGGCAGGTCAAGACAGGTGCAATCTTTGATACCATGTGAAGACAAATTCCAAATACACTATGTAGCGCCCCCTAGCAGTCATTCTTTGTCCCACCGACGCTTTGAGCCCTACTTTGACCCCCTCAGAGTGCTTCAAAACTCACCAAACTCAACAGTCAGGTGAACACTGGTGAAAACTTTTATCAAATGTCAAAAAAAATAAATAAAAAATCAAAATATGCGTAAATGTGTATAGCGCCCCCTAGGAACAAAACCAACATTCATTCATTCATTTTCCTTTTTATTTTTTTTATTAAAAAAATTTTTTTTTAAAGGTGAAAGAGGAGGTAACAACGCAAAAGTTAAAAGTTAGAACTCATCAGTACTATATGAATGGGATACCAAACGCGGTGCCCACACTGCCGTTAGTACTACATCCAGTTTTCAATTGGGTGGGCAGAGCGTGTCCGTGGGTGGGCACCGCCCACCCCTGCCCCCCCTGGCAATGCCCCTGTTTGCAGTGTTTAAACCCAATTAGGCTCGAGCGTATGACGTGGCACTCGCGAGGTTTCCGCAGCTATCACCATTATGGAAGCGGTAAACATAAACAGTGAGGCATTTCAACACAGGTCGCTCTTTAAAAATGGTTGGAAATTATTGTGCGGTAAAGAATTGCAACAACCGATCGAATAGACAGGAGAATGTACAGCTCGACGGAACACCATTGAGTTTCTTCCGGATCCCTACATGGAGAAAAGGCGAGGGAAAGGTCATATCTGAACTTACCAAACGTCGAAGAATGGCATGGGTGGCCTCGATCAGAAGGAAGGGCATAACGTTTGATTCTCCAGTTACACACAGAGTTTGCTCTATGCACTTCCACTCCGGTAAGTTAATTTCGTTTGTTTACGCAAATTTCGGTAACTTTATGCCCTAAGTCGGCCTGTTGTTAGCTATAGCTACAGCTAAACAACTAGCATGCATACATGTGCATTGTCTTCATAAGACATAATTTCTGTCGTTGCTAAATGAAAAAGCTGTAATATTTTGACGTGAGAGAGTGGCAAAGAATTTGTACACAGGCGACATTTTCTGCAACAAAACATTTGTACATCCGTGGTCACAGACTAATGTAAACACACATTGCCTACCTTTGCTAGAAAGATGGTCATAATGTGCAGATCCTGCACCCATCCGCAGCAAAACTGTTCGTAGCTTTGTAGCGATTTGTAGTTTCGGAATTGCTGATGAGTGTAGTAACTTACACCAAACACTAAATACAGCATGATGTCAGTTTCGCGTAGTGGTGGAAGCTTGTCGACATCTTTATTCCATTTGTGTTCGGCTTGCTCGTAAGGGTCAACATTGTTCACATCCTTAAAATTGCTCACATATCTGTCCTTCGCCGTGGTAACAAGTTTGTCTCTGTATCGAACTGGCAAGTTTTCCTTACTTTTTTCCATCTTTGGCACTCGTAGTTGAATTGTATTTGCCGTTAAATTTAAATGTCCCGTGATGCAGACGTGCTTCCGAAATGGCTGCGTTGTCGCAAATCTCGCATGATCCCGTGCTGCTGTGACGTAAACGCTCGAGCCTAATTTATTAAAATATACATATTAGGTTAGGATTTTTTGTTTGTTTGTTTTTCCTTTTTTTTTAATTTGGGGGGAAAAAGGGAAAAACATGTCTCTCTTCCAATGCTGTTAAATTTTAATAAATACATTAAACACACAAATAAATGTAAAAACGTTATAATCTATTTCTGACTGAAAAATGCAATTATAGGAGGTTTCTCGGTGAACTTTTGTTTGTGAATAACAAAAACTTAGCATAAAGAATTATAATATCGGCCACCTCTCTTAGCCCCACCCACGCTTTGCAATGACGTCATACGCCGGGGCAGTCTCCAGTGTTTGCATTTTGCGAACGTCTAGTTTAGTGCGCATCTCGGGACTCCCTCGTTGCGGCGGTGCACCCAAAACACTCGACGACTTGCATCCGACTCTTACAACCTCGGACTCACAGGGAACACCTTTAAACATGGGTGAGTGCACTTTTATTTATCACCAAAACGCTAGGAACAGCGGGCTGGTTTGATTCTGCAAACTTTTCCGCGGGTTTAACAGTCGGTTCAAAGTTCTGCTTAAGTGTCAAAAAAGAAGTAGCACTGTGTTGTAGAATATACATCGCGTCCACTGTGGGATTTGAGTCGAAGAAAGCGATTAGAGAGATTAAGTGCTGCAGGGTTGAGCTGCATGTGTGCTCACTCACTGATTTCTCTTGCACTCTTGCTCACTTGTTAACTCACTGGCAGTGAATGTTCATGTTTCAGTGCCACTGACGTCGATAGACGTCCAATCCATTTTGATTGGGTCCCAGTTAAAATGGATTGGACGCGAACCACCGTCATTGGCAGCCAATTAGTTCATACAAGTGAGCCATAGATTGGCCTTGTCCCAGAATATAAAAATTGCTGTGACATGTCAACGGAATGCATTTAATATTTATGATTAAGTCATTGGGGAAAAAAAGTTAAATGAAAATATTGAATAGTGAGAAAATATCCTGTAGTTGCAAAAACACCCAATGGAAAGAATCATATTTAGCCCAAGGCTCAACAGTTTTGCAGATTTTAGTGGAAATTATTTGAGGAGTTGCTGTTGTGTAACCCTGCTAAAAAAACAAAAAAAACAAATATTTACCTCAAAATCTTCTACAATGAAATTCCGTTGTTTGATTTCCACGCAACCATTCCCATGGAAATGATTGGAAATCAGTTCCACAGACCATCTGTTACCGTTATAAATCAAGAGTTCTGTACAGATCAAACAAAAAACAATGTCAAGCACAAAATTTAAACTTTTTAGTTTGTAGTTGGAAAGCAGAAAGGCTCAGCGGGTGCAAACAAAAGAGACATTTTGTGCTGCTTTTAGGGTGATCATTCCCCCATCCATTCGCAGCCAATCGCAGTCAACTTCTCATACCCTTTAAATATGGCACACTAGGTATGCACTGATGCTGTAGCTAATCCTTGATTTTAACAAATATAGGAACTGATGATCTGAATGTATAAATGAGCGCTGTGTAAAACTCGTCAGGTGTGTGCAGTTTTCAAGGTAGCCCACAAACTTTCCTGGCTCAAGATTGCGAAGAGCACAAAATGGCTGCGAGAATGCAATCCCGTGACCCCCCCCATGCTTATGAGCTGTTTGTGAGAATATGTATCGGTGCTCATTAATTCGCTGGGAGGCTCCCACAGAGGCGTCTTTGTGCTCCTAATTTGGAGGCGCTCCTTTGTGCGGCGCCTCCGTTCACCAACACCCAAGTTCACTGAATGGCCCCGGAGTCTCACAGCAACACGGCCTTTGAACGGAATCCCCACGCACCCCTCTCCTCCTCCTCTTTCTTCGTCTTCTTCCTCACAGCATCTTTTTGTGGTTTCCTTCAAACGATTCATGTAGGGCTGGCTTTCTCGGAGTTGAAACATGAAAACGTTGTTCCCAGCTTTCATCCAACTCAGTTTTCACCCGCTGGCCTTTGGGGCATTTCCTTGTGTGGTCACATGTTCCCACCATTTGGTTACACATGTACGCTGGCTTCCTCAAAAACATGCAAGTTGGGTTCATAGTGAGTAGGACTGATTGTTGGTTGTCTAATGTGCCTCATAATTGATTGGTGACCTGTTCAGGTTCTATTAGTGATTTTCTGTTCATTAAAATACAATGATATTAAAGCTGAGTAAGTTAACAAGTCAATTTCGAGTCAAGTCATAATTGCAATGGTGGTCCAATCATACAGGCTTGCCTCCGATGTAGCTTATGAGCATTTTTTAAAGATCAGGACAAAACTTGGCAGTAGTACTACGATTTCCTTTTTAATTTTTCTTTGCTAAATGAATCTGAATATTTTGTATGATTACTACTGTAAGAAAAACATGCTTGCCCAATGAAAGTAGGGATGTGACTATATATCAAATAGGTGATATATTGCTGTACTTTGTAGCCCAAAAGGTTATCGATATGGTCCAACCAAGAATGGATATATATATAGGGTAAGGATGTAACGGTACATGTATTTGTATTGAACCGTTTCGGTACGTGGTCCACGTTTTAGAACGGAGGCGTACCGAACGAGTTTCTGATGTAATGTAAAGTGCTCTCAAATTTAGCGTGTAGCGGGGGGTAATTAATTTTTTGAATTAATCACGTTTAATTTTTTGAATTAATCACGTTAAAATATTTGACGCATTTACCACAAGCGCGGAATGCCCGCTCATGCATCCCATAATCCCACTGTTACGTCCCACGGACGGGTCGCTAAGGGCGTAACATAAAACGAGCCGTGCACACAAGTTGCAAGTGGACACAAATTTATTCACACAAGTCGAACTCGCAATGAACAAAATATACAAAATGCGGAAGAAGCTGACTTGAGCGTAAGCCCAGGTGAAAACAACAAACAAAATGCAACTACACTTAAACCTCACCCGCTAAGTAAACCCTGATCGTAAAAAGGAAATAAGACAGCCACTACCCTGGCTTCTACACTAAACAAAACGGGTTGAACGAAAACGCCAGTTTACCTCTACTGCTGCGGTGCTCTTATTTACATTGGTGAACAAAAACGATCCAATAACGAATGAACACAAAAGACCTCACCAAAAAAGCGGAAGTGTAACAAAATAGCGATCAAATGCACAGGTGAATGAATGGCGAGCAAACAGCTGCCGAGGAGAGGAGGTACGCGGCATGTATGCTGTCAAATGCGAAGTTGTGAACTCTCAGAGTGTTGACTGTAAAATGACGAGCGGTCAGATGGCTTTTGTTAACGCTGCCTTTATTTGGTTAACAAGACTCAGGCACAATACAACACACACGCGGGGATGCGAGCTCAACCTACCTTGTATCGGCTTAGCTGCCGTAAAGCAAGTGTCGTTATTGCCGCAAATGTAAACAAAGCGCTGCACGATGGAGACATGACAGACAGCGGCTAGTTTTTGAAGTTGGCACCCTTCCTCGGGTGGCCTATCAGCGGCGGCGACGTCGTCTGCCCGTCCGGCGTCAATCAGAGTAAGTCACGTTGGGAGGGGAGGCAGCCAGCTGCCGGACGCGACGATCAGCTGACTGACAGTCTCAAAAAAGATAACAATTAAACGGCCAGGGCCGTCGCACTACTCAGAACTAAGTGCAGTGAGCAGCCTGTGTAACGGTTAAATGTAAACATGGAAGAAAATTAGGTTGGCCCTCTGGGTGGGGAATTCAAATTAAAAAAGAATATAGATAGAACAACTCTCAGAAAATGTAAATAATTTGGTTTGCCTCAGCGACTTGCTAGAGGATGAGTAGCGAAGAGGGCCACATTTATGTGTACACTACACACACTTTTCACACATTATAAATAATACTGTTTTTGTTACTTTTGTAAGGCTCTGTTGTATGTTTGTTTTTGCAGAGAAAAAGAAAATGTCTTCAACAGAAAGAATGTTAATGTTAATGCCATCTTGTGGATTTATTGTTGTAATCAACAAATACAGTACTTATGTACAGTATGTTGAATGTATATATCCGTTTTGTGTCTTATCTTTCCATTCCAAAAATAATTTACAAAAAAATATGGCATATTTTAGAGATGGTTTGAATTGCGATTAATTACGATTAATTATTTTTTAAGCTGTGATTAACTCAATTAAAAATTTTAATCCTTTGACAGCCCTAATAACCCTTACTTTTCGAGCCTGTGGTCATAAAGTTAATATGAGAAACTTGAAACTGTTCAGTGTTGCAACTGTTGAATCTTCAATTTTGCACATCAGATATTTTTTTTAAAGAAAAAGTATTAGCCAAAGTTATTTATTTTATTTTGTTTTTCAAAATATCTACATATCAAAATATTGTATTTTCTATTTTTGAGCAGAATTCTAGCTTTGCATAGGCTAATGCTCCTATTGTTGAAAGCACAAAAGTGTGTAATAAACAACTAGCACATTTATATTTTGCATTTTGTTTTCTTACTGTACCGAAAATGAACCGAACCGTGACCTCAAAACCGAGGTATGTACCGAACCGAGATTTTTGCATACCATTACACCCCTAATATACGGTAATGTAGTTTTAAAGAGGTGTCACTGTGTTTTTTTTTGGGAGGGGGGGGGGTTGCTACCAAAATGTTCCATTAGAATAGTCTCTACATAAGCTCACTGGCTGCCAATAACGGCCTTCGACATCCAACCAATTTTGACTGAAATGGACGTCTATGGCGGGCAATGGCACTGAAACAAGAGCATTCATAGCCAGTCTTTTGTGGCATTTACTGGTCACTTCCTGTTGATTTTGTGTCCCTTCCTTTTCAGTAACCCAAAGCCAGTTGGATGTAACCCGTAAATGCACCAAAAGGAAAAGGAAGTGACCAAAAATGAACAGGAAATGACGTGAAATGCCTCAAAATGAACTCACTGCCCGGCACCGGCAAAAACTGAGGGCCACATACGTCCAATCCGTTTGAAGTGGGAGGGATCGCAGCGAATAAACGTTCATTCACTGCCATCCCTGCCACTTCAAACGAATTGGACGTCTACTAGTGATAAATCTATTCCAATTCACAGCAGAATGATGACAGTAGCTTATTTTACTGTTTACTAGTTGTTTCCTAGAATGATTTCCTGACCCATGAATCGATAACTGTTGTGCCGCTATATCGTGAGCAAATCATATCGTATCATGAAATACCCAGAGGTTTCCACCCCAAGTGTAAAGTCTGCAAAAAGACTTTTCCATTCGGGACAATGGGGGGTCAAAGCCATCGAGTTGCACATGAGAGGAGAAAAACACCAGTTACAGTAAAATGAAATTAGTTTTTTTTCTTCATCAGAAGTTGCGACATGTTTTAGTGTTAAATTATATTTGTAAAGTCTTCAAAATGTCTTAAAAAGCATTGAATTGGACTTTTAAAAGAGTGCAAGAACCATGTGTTAATTATGCAAGAATCACGTACAGTAAGGAAAACAAATAAATGAATACCCAATTCTCCCAATTAGAAATGATGGGCGAGTTAAACATTTTCATGGTAGGTGCTTGTCCACTATGAGAGACAATCTAAAAAAAATCCTGAACTCACAGTGTATGATTTTCAAATAATTTATTTGTATTAGACCACAGCAAATACATATATGTACACCTGAGAAAATCAATGGTCATATTTGGTACAGTAGCCTTTGATTACAATTACATAGGTCAAATGTTTCCTGTAACTTTTCACCAGGTTTGCACAGATAGCAGCAGGGATTTTGCACCTCTGCTCCGCACAGATCTTCTTTAGTAGGGGTGTGACAAAATATCGAAATGGTGATACATAGTGATACTTTGTATCCCAAAAGGTTATCCATATGCTCCTGCCAAGAATCGAGTTATCGTTTTAAAAAGGTGTCAATGTTTAAAAAAAAAAAAAAAAAAGGGACCAACAAGTTGCTACCAAAATCTTCCACCATAATAGTGTCTCAGGTAACTAAGGCTGCCATTTACGGTGCTCGACGCCCAATCCATTTAGACTGGGAATGTTCGTTCATGCGAAATAGGGCTGCAGCTATCGATTATTTTAGTAGTCGATTAATTGATGAACTATTTAGTTCAAATATTCGAGTAATCGGATAAGGAACATATTTTTTTTACCTGAGCTGAGCCTCACACGGTATATACTGTATATACATATACTGTATATATATATATATATATATATATATAAGAGGATCTATGTACAACAAAACAAGAATTGGCTCACTTAAATAGCAAAACTCCGCTGGCTTAAATGCTATAAAATGCTAACGCTTTTTTACAATGCTCTTAACAAATGGCTCAGACACACATTCCCACAAAAGAATGGCTAAATATACCTTTAAACTAAATTACGAATGCATTAAAAAAAACATTGGCTCAAACAAAAACTTAGCTTATGTTGGTCTTAACAGGGAGCAGATAGATTCAGCCATGTGAAATGAGGTAGACTAGAGGGCATTTTCAAAACAAACCATTACAACACCGCTTTAATTAAATGAATATTCGAAGCAGCAAAATTTCATTTGAATCTTTTTTTCTAATCGAATACTCGAGTTAATCGATTAATTGTTGCAGCACTAATTCGAAACCAGAGCATTCGCAGTCATTCTGTCCGATTTTTGGGGAAGTAACTGAAAATCAACAGGTAAATGACCTTAAATGGCCCAAAATGACCTCATTGCCTGGCACTGGCTGGCAATGACGGCCATAGATGTTTAATCCATTTGAGGTGGGAGGGTTGGCAGCGTTCATTCGCTGCCACCCTCCCAGTTCAAATGGATTGGACGTCTACAAGTGATAAACTCATTCCAATTCGCAGCAGAGGCTTGTTTTTCTGTTTATTAGTTGTTTGTAGAATATCCCAGAAGGATTTCCTGGCCAATGTATCGATAATCGATGTATCGCCATATTGTCAGATCATCATTATCGTGAGCTTTGAATCGCAAATTGTATTGTATCGTATCGTGAGGTAACAAGAGGTTCCCACTCCTATTCTCTAGATCAATCAGGTTTTTGGGTTGTCACTGAGAAAGACGGAGTTTGAGCTTCCTCTAAAGATTTTCTATTGGGTTTGGGTCTGGAGACTGGCTAGGCCCCTCCAGAACCTTGATATGCATTTTATGAAGCCACTCCTTGGTAATTCTGGCTCTCTGCTTCAAGCCATTGTCATGTTGGAAGACCCAGTCACGACCCATTTTCAATGCTCTACCCGAGGGAAGGAGATTATTCCCCAAAATCTCACAATACATGACCCTGGTCATCCTCTCCTTTATACAGTGCTGTCGTTCAGTCCTATATGCAAAAAAAAAAAAAAACACCCCCAAAGCATGATTCTACCACACCCATGATTCACAGCAGGGATGGTGTTCTTGGGATGGTACTCATTATTCTTCTTCCTTCAAACACTATGAGTGAAATTAAGACCAAAATTTCCATTTTGATCTCATATGACTACATGACTTTCTCCCATGACTCCCCTGGATCATCTTAATGGTCAATGGCAAACTTAAAATGGGCTAGGACTTGTGCTGGTTTAAGCGTGGGAATCTTCCGTTCCATGCATGATTTTTAACCATGACGTCCTTGTAAATTACCAACAGTAACCTTAGAAATGGTGGTCCCAGCTCCTTTCCCTTTCAGGCCATTGATTCCTCATCATTCTTAGGATCGCTGAGACCCTATGAGGTAGATCTTGCATGGATCCCCAGTCCGAGCGAGATTGACAGTCATGTTTGGCTTCCTCCATTTTCTAATAATTGCCTTATAACACCAAGCTGCTTTGCAATAGCCCCGTAACCCTTTTCTAGCCTTGTAGAGGTCTACAATTCTGTCTCTGATGTCTTTTGACAGCTCTTTAGTCTTGACCATGATAGTAATGGGAGTCTTCTGATTGTATGGGGTGGACAGGTGTTTATATGTAGCTAACCGCGTCAAACAGGTCAAAAAGTCAGACTTAAAAAGTCTACCTCCACTGCACTTATTCGTTGGACTTTTTAAAGGCGACTAACAGTTTCAAATACTTATTTGCAGAAGTATAATACAAATAAATAGTTAAAAAATCATACACTGTGATTTCTGGATTTTTTTTCTTTAGATTGTCTCCCACAGTGGACAAGCACTTAACATGAAAATTTCAAACCTGCCCATAATTTCTAAGTGGGAGAACTTGCAAAATCGCAGGGTGTTCAAATACTTATTTTCCTTACTGTAATTATGAATGAAAAAGTACATCTGAAATACACTTGTGCTGTATACTACGCTTCAATTGGAATTTCGTCATAGTACGATTAATCGTGAGAAGCTCACGCTATCACACTATTTTATGCGCACAAAATATTTTGCTTGCACTTTTTAAAGTCATCTTTTCTTAAAGTTCTTGATGGATACCTGTATAATGATTGATAAAAGGACAAATATCTCTTGAGACGTCCAGCCGTTTAATCCATTTGGACTGGGAGGACTAACAGCGACCATTTGCTGCCAGCCACTCCCATTCCGAATTGATTGGACGTTTATCACCATCAATGGCATTGAATGAGTTAACTCTTTCCTGCATCCACTATAGATGCAGTTTTATCATTAAATTTATTTCGTAAAGATTTCATTCCACGTGTGACATTTAAGACCCAACTAATCAAACCCAGAGCTCTGTTTGTATTTTGAGCCAAACTCCAGTTATGAAGTTTACACTTTTCGGAAACAGGTTGTCGGCACGCTTTAGGTGAAGGTTGTCCACATCAGTCCAGATTTTGGGACAGGGAAATAAATACGAATTGAGTGCATTTCGACTGACGTTCTGTAATGCCTGGGTGAAGAAATATGTTTTCCAGCTGCTCTTGACAGTGCGGAGGCGTGAACGTGGTGTCAGATGTAATACAGTGCGAGCTATGAGATGAAACACGCACACAACTTAGGCTTTGTTATGATTTTGTCTTCGAAGATGAGTCTACTGTCTCTGATTTCCACATTCCTGTGCAATTTTGCGTGGAGGTCTGGAAAGTGTCACATCAGCATGCACACATTGGTGTGCGGCATGCTGCCTGACCCAGTATCCTGAGTCGGAGCATCAACAACACGTCAAATAATGTCAGGAGTCACTTTGTCTTCCTCAATATTTCCCTGAAATGTAGCAGAACACGAGCAAAGAAGAAAATTACAGCTGCCATTGGGCGCCATTTTGGCAGCCAAAAGATGCCTCAAATGTGTGACTCCACTGTGTGTCTCCATCAATCAACTGGGAAAAAGCATTACGTCTTCAATTTGTTGTCATTAATTGCATAAATGATGCTCAGTAATGAGGCGATCGGCGTCACGCTCGCGTTATTTCTGGGATCGTTTCCATTTGGGAACTAAGATACAGTTGACCGCGTTCAGTCCTCATACAGAGGCAAAGTGTCTTTTTTTTGACTGATTCTTTTAAATGAAACCTTAATAACATTAAAAAAGATCAGTTTTGTGTTTAAATTTATTAAACATTTGCTGATAGACTTCCATTCCGTTTGAATTGGGAGAGGCTGGCAGCGGATGATTACTGCCAGGCCTCCCAGATCAAATGGATTGGACATCAATCGCTGACAGTGGTAGCAGTGGGTAAAAACAACTGTTGATGTTTTTAGGTAGTCGTTTAACTTGAAAATTAGCATACCTCAACTGTTTTTAACAAAGAAGCCATTTAGACATACTTTAACTCGTCATAGGACAGGTGGCTATTTTTTTTAAACAATTATTATCAAAATAATTATATTATATTTACAATATTTTGTAAATATTGAAATCTAGAAGTAAATCAAATTGAAATATACACAAAATTAGCAAAATTAAAATGAATAAAAACAAAGTATCTAAAGGAATTTTAAATTTATCTGTTTGTAATGTTGGTATGTTTTTATATTATAACAATAATTCTTGTTTGTATTGTGTGAAATACTGCATATAAATAAATACATCTCTGAATACAAAAAAAAATCAAGATAAAAACAGAATAATATTAAAATAAAGAAAAACGTTTTCTGGACAAATTAAAGACAAAAGGTGTGAAGGGTTAACCTGAAAATTAAAATTCATCAAAACAGATTAGTGCCAAGTAGGCATGTGCCAGTGTGAGATTTGACGGTATGATAACCTTAAGCCAAAATATCATGGTTTCACAGTTTCACGGTACTGCAATTACAGAAAAAGAAAAAAACAAAAAACAAAAAAAACTTTTTTTCCCCCATTGAACATGATTTTTATTTTTCATAACATATTAGCAAATTGGAACAAAAGTATAATGTTAAGTTAAAATAAAATAAGTAACAAAAAATAACTCAAATATTCTAATTAAAATTAAAATGAATGCAGTCCTTTAGGTGAGCCTAAACCCACAGCCACAGCCCAACATTATCACCATCAGAACAAAAATAATTGAATTATTTCCAATAAAAAGCACGTGTGTATGACTCATATCATGTTCACATTATACAGTACACACACTCGCAACACAGACAGAGAGAAACAAAAACACATGTTTTACCACTGCTAGACACACTAAGCACGCTGGAGTTACAGTGGGGCAAATAAGTATTTAGTCAACCACCAATTGTGCAAGTTCTCCTACTTGAAAAGATTAGAGAGGCCTGTAATTGTCAACATGGGTAAACCTCAACCACGAGAGACAGAATGTGGAGGAAAAAAAAAACAGAAAATCACATTGTTTGATTTTTATCAAAGTATTTGGTCACCTACAAACAAGCAAGATTTCTGGCTGTCAAAGAGGTCTAACTTCTTCTGACGAGGTCTAACGAGGCTCCACTCATTACCTGAATTAATGGCACCTGTTTTAACTCATTATCAGTATAAAAGACACCTGTCCACAGTCAGTCAGTCACACTCTAAACTCCACTATGGCCAAGACCAAAGAGCTGTCGAAGGACACCAGAGACAAAATTGTAGACCTGCACCAGGCTGGGACTACTGAATTGCATCCGAAGAACACCATACCCACTGTGAAGCATGGGGGTGGAAACATCATGCTTTGGGGCTGTTTTTCTGCAGTGGGACCAAGACGACTGATCTTTGTAAAGGAAATAATGAATGGGGCCATGTATCGAGAGATTTTGAGAGAAAATCTCCTTCCATCAGCCAGGGCATTGAAGATGAGACGTGGCTGGGTCTTTCAGCATGACAATGATCCCAAACACACAGCCAGGGCAACAAAGGAGTGGCTTCGTAAGAAGCATTTCAACGTCCTGGAGTGGCCTAGCCAGTCTCCAGATCTCAACCCCATAGAAAATCTGTGGAGGTAGTTGAAAGTCAGTGTTGCCCAACGACAGCCCAAAACATCTCTGCTCTAGAGGAGATCTGCATGGAGGAATGGGCCAAAATACCAGCAACAGTGTGTGAAAAGCTTGTGAAGAGTTACAGAAAATGTTTGGCCTCTGTTATTGCCAACAAAGGGTACATAACAAAGTATTGAGAGGAACTTTTGGTATTGACCAAATACTTATTTTCCACCATGATTTGCAAATAAATTCTTTAAAAATCAAACAATGTGATTTTCAGTTTTTTTCCCCCCACATTCTGTCTCTCATGGTTGAGGTTTACCCATGTTGACAATTACAGGCCTCGCTTATATTTTCAAGTGGGAGAACTTGCACAATTAGTGGTTGACTAACTACTTATTTGCCCCACTGTAATTCTTGCAGCTGGTGGGAAACGTTAATGACAGTGTTTACTCACTTTTAATTTTGTATGAATGTGAAATCATATTGGAGTTATTGCCTCTTCGGCACCCCCCCTTTGCAAACATGTTTTACATGTCGGTTGGCCCTCCTCCTCTGCGCCGCGGCCGTCTGAAACTTTTCTGTAGCCGAAGTATTCCCATACCAGCGATTTCGTTTTCATTGATGGCTGAAAAAGTTCAGGAGTTTTACCTCCTCCAGCCATCGTGTAGCACAGCTGACTCACTGACACTGTTCAACAACCGATAGGGGAGGGTTTAGCCTTACAGCTGCAAGCGAGGTATTTCTTCCTGCATTTTTGGGAGATTTAAAAATAGCTTATACTGTGGGGACGGTATGTCGGAAAATTTTTGCCTTTTTGAAAACGTGACGTTTTCATACCACGGTATACCTTGAAACATGTAATCGGCACATGCCTACTCCCAAGCACAGTTTGTTAATTTTATCCGCTCTGATGTGTCACAAGACTTGCTGACATTTCTCCCAGTTTTGACTTTTTGTTCTTTCCTGCAGCATCTGTGGCGTGCTGCCTGCATGTTAATGTTCTGGGAAGTTCTGACCTGTTAAAGACAAAGGAAACCCATTGACTATTGTGACTTGAGAAGTGATTGGAATAGAAGGTCCTAACTGGGGATGCCTGTGCTCAAGCATGTTCAATGGCCTTGACCTCGACTTGGAAGCCTGCTCACTGTGTGTGTGAATGGTCATGTTTCAATGCCATTGACAGTGATTGACGCCCAAAGCATTTGAACTGTGAGGGCTGGCAGTGGATGATGACAAATATGAATATAATAATACAGTGTAATGTGAGCCTTGTTGGAGTCACATTGCATCATATGATAGTGAACGCAGTTACAATGACAAGCCATAACGCTATGTCGAATTTGCAATTTGATTGAGTTGCATTCACAATGGGCCAATGAATTTCTCAAATATTTAAACAATTATCTAATGATAATATTTATAATCTTTTACTTTTCTCCTCCTAGACAAGGGACCCACGATGGTCCATTTTTCATTGTAATTTCACCTTATGAAAATGTGAGTGACAATCATTTAGATAATTATTAATACATTTTGAAGCAATGTGTAAATAACGACTTGTCTCCTAACTATTTGTCGGACTATAAGTCGCAGTTTTTTTTTTCATAGTTTGGCTAGGGGTGCGACTTATACTCAGGAGCGACTTATGTGTGAAATTATTAACACATTATGATATCATTTCACATGTTATTTTGGTATTTTGGAGTGACACTGATGGTTTGGTAAACTTGTTAGCATGTTCTTTATGCTATTGTTATCTGAATAACTCTTAATAGCTATGGCCACGTTCGCTTTCTGCCTTTGGCAATGTGTGTTCAATTGTTTTATTTAATTTTTTTATATTGAAATGCATGCTTTTAGTTTGTGGCACTTTCACACCCACGTGGGGGCACACTCACACTTGTTTTCGTGAAGAAGAGCGCTCACACACCAGAAGAAGACTGACACTCTGAGTGAGTGGGCAAGTTAGTGAGAGCGAAACACGGCTGCGAACCTACGTTCATTATTTATGCTTGTAAAATATCTGTACAGAGGCAGCGCCTGTGTGTATCATCTTTTCTGTTGTTGTTGTGTGTTTTCCACCCGCGATCGGACACTTAGAGCCAGTTGTGTGGTTGTTTGAACGATGTGCTAATGCTAGCGAACGCATGCTAACCGTTTGTGTCATTGTTGTATAGCACCTAATTATCATTTATTTACGTTGAAGCGAACCTGTTTGGTATCGAGGACGAAATTGATTCAGCAAATTATACGGACGTCCAGCATTGTCATTTGGGAGTTTAGCTCACTGTATAGCCAGGACCGAGCCGTAGCGTCCTGGTGAGGACTATATTCGCATTTCGTTATACATGCACTGTGCACTGTACACTTATTTAGCATGTTGTTCTCTATTGTTTTTTTATATTAAATTGCCTTTCAAGTTGACATATCTGTTCTATGTGTTGGATTTTACCAAGTAAATTTCCCCCAAAAATGCGACTAATACTCCAGTGTGATTTATATACTGTATGTTTTTTTTTCTCTTCGTTGGGCATTTTATGGCTGGTGCGACTTATACTCCGGTGCGACTTGTAGTCCGAAAAATACGGTACCCACTTTTGATCAGCAAGATTGACACACTCCCACCGCTTTTGTGGGCCAGTGATCTTCCATCACTCGAGACAACAGGTTTTCCCACAAAAAACCTGCAAAGCCTTGTGGCAGAGAAGCCCATTGATGGCCTACCATGTTTTGGGAAGAAAAATAAAAATAAATAATGGAATTATGACTATTATATATTATCATATTTATTAACAATACTTAAAGGTAGATTCCTATTAGAAGGAACAGTCTTGAAATACAGTTTTATTAAATGAAATTACAATGCAATTCAGTGAAATGAAAAAAGCCTGGAACTGTTCAATGTTTACATATGATAAGGAGAAACATATGTTGCTCATGGTGTCTGAAAACTGCAATTGCTCATCACCATGATGTCTGTGTATTGTGTACATCTCTACTAGTACCCAGTTTGACCTCGGAAAGCCTCTTCTTGCAATTACCATAAGATAATGAATGAATGTGGAAGTATGAACCAGCCGAGTCAGCTCAAGCCAAGTGGATGTTACTTACAATACGTCACTTAAAATGTCTAAGACTTGACTAATCGTGTACATCTCTACTTATAGCTACTTCAGATGTGTACATGAACTTTGTTGATTATCGATCCCGGAATCATTAAAATGTGCTTTGTCAGTGAATCAATTTCACCCGAGAGGTCCAAAGTTTCCAGTTTTCTTATCCTTCAGGAATGTATGCAGGCTTATCAATTCTTTCGGGGTGTTACAACACCCAACTGCTATGCATCTGTGTGGCGTATTTGTTTGAATGTTCCTAAATCAGTGAAAAAAAAACTTGTTTAGTAGAAAACAATGGGAAATACTGTGATATTTCCTGCATGTGTCACGATTAATCTGCCATTTAGTCCTGACATCATTTTTACATATAGACCTGTTATGTTAAACCTATTGAATTGTTTTCTTTAAAGAGCAGATGAGCTTATAGATAAGCTTTTCATATTTCTGTGTGATTTTACGAATATGGGCGAGTTTGTCGAAATGGCTGTCTTTTCTAACGTGTAACTGCGGGACGATTTTTTTTTTTTCTTTCAATTTTTTAGCAGGAAGTGCGACGTACAGAAGTCAATGGAAGACATAGCACACTTTATCCATAGCAGCACCAGCGATTGTGATATTTCCAGCGAAAGAAGCCCTTAAGGATTGCTTTTTTGTGACGTTAACAATGGCGAGGGATCCCAGGAAAGATGATCTACAATTACTCCTTACACATTTGAACCTGAGGCCTCAGATGATGATTTACTCAGCACAGCAGACGGTGGTGACGACGCCAACTGGCGGCTCGACACTTCACTAAAGGAAGCCTCTGTCTAGCATCGATATTTCTCCCTGAGCCTTTCTTTTCCCAGTCATTTTGTGATAAATTCATCAGTAATTGCAGAAACAGACGAGTAGTTGCATAGATCTAGTAACAAATGTATCAAATTCACATGAATAGACGACCTTTCAGCTGTCGTATCTACATATGATAGGCCAGCAGCAGCACTAACAAAAAACAGGTCACACTTCAACAAACATGCAGTGGGATTTACCCTCCTATAACAACAAAATTGCATCAAATTTTAGAATTAAAAAAGCCTATGGCGGAAAAAACCTCAGGTGACTTGAAGTTCCGCACCGAGACCCCTAATTTGGACAAATTTCAAAATTGTCCTATATGCATATGTGATACATCATTGGAAAGCTTAAAATCTCAATTTTCTGGTGGAAGAAAAATTTTGAACAGGAGGGAAATTAAAAAAATAAAAAAATAAAAAATAAACAGTAAAACCCTAACTTGAGATGAGAGCACGCGAGAGCATAATTAAAGACGCCATGATTTTAACGAGATATTATCGCGTAATTACCTCTTTTCGATCCAAAAACTCCATGTAGCATGTATCAGAGTGTCAAGACACAGCTGTGAATGGCCACTGCTTGATTTTGGGGGGATTTTATGGGTGAAACATGGTAATATAACAAGGGTCGCGATGCAGAAATCGCAGACATCAAGGAGTAATGGAGATTTTCATTTTCATATATTTACCCTTATAAAGGTTTTTTTTTTCTTTTCATTTTTTCTTTGTTTGGTTCGATTATTTGTCATCTAAAATAACGTGAAAAATGTGACAGCAACGACAAAAATACAACTAAGCGATAGTTATGAGGTAGATATCCGTGAATTTTTTACAGACGCCCATTTTTTCATTGAGACGTAATTTGTTTAAAGGTTTAAAATCTGCAAGTGAATAATTTTTTAAAGTCGTTTTTTTTTAAACTAAATATTAGACATCAATTAATGATTCTAAGCTAAAAAATAACAGACATTTCGAACAATAAATACGATTATTTACCTTCTTTTTATGGCTAGGTTGAAACCAAAACGGTTGCACGACGTCTGTAAACAGGGGTTTCCAGGGTAAAACGGACAACTAGTTCGGAGGCTTATTGCGCTATTAATCTGCTATGGCATCATATAGACATATTTTTCTATCAAACACAATAGTTATTTTGGCTTAAAATACAGCAGTTCATTTTAAAGAGGAGTGCAAGAGCAGAAACTGCTTTTTCAGTCTTGTCTGTGTTTTCCGTCATTTATGGATCTACTTACATCTCTGAAAAACCAAAGTTGTATTCTGCTAGAGTTTCAAAGCTGTCGTCGCTGAAATGTTGAGAACAAAGAAGCGATCGGGGAGCCGAAGAGAAGTTCTTCCGCTTGACCCTAGCAAAAGATCCTTGCAGAAGAAGGTTTTTTGAACTGCGAATAGTCTTCAGCAATTCATCGCTACACATCAAGATAGCATGATGAATCTCGCGAGTAAAACCTAGAAAATCTTTGCAATATATGGCGAAGATAGCGTAGTGCTATACCTAGTGCTGGGAAGGTTCTTCTGTAAATTACGTCATCAGGTAGTGGCCGGCAGCGAGGCGCGTCCCTGCTAAGGTTTTGCTATAGCAGTAACTCCAAAAACTGTCCGGGCAATTCAAAAAAAAAATTTTTTTTGGGGGGTGGGGGTAATATGCAGCGACTGGTGCATTCAATACAATTTAACTGAATAAAATGCTCAAGAATTGAACTTTTCTTCTGCCCTTTAAGGTATCAGCTTCTGTCTTCAAACGCCATTGGTTCCACCTTTAATCCTCAGGCCCAGATCCTGAGCAACCTCTTTGCACCGTTATTTTAGTGTCTAGGCGACCACTCCACTCTCTTTAATACTGCAGCCTAACAGCTGAAAATACATGATTTGGTATGAAGACAGTGCAAATCGTAGACCTGGAAAAAGATATTTTAACTAGCCAATGGGCTGCCGTTGATGGCAATTGACATCCAATCCATTTGAAGTGGGAGGTATGACAGCATTTGCTGCCACACTCCCAGTTCCAAAAAATTGGACGTCTATCGCTGTCAGTGGCAGTGAAACGTGTGAGAGCAGAATTCATTAGGGCTCCTCTACTGTGGGACCTCGTAAGAATTGAGCTGTTGGCCCGGCGCCCGTTCAAGTGTATTCAAGGCGCCACAGATCAGCCTTTGTGCTGGCCGCTTTCTGCGCCGCTGCTAAACAACCGTAAGACAAAAGCATGTTGGGGGCGCACCAATGAGAATGGTTGGGTGCAATGTAGAAAGCCTGACGGCGGATTGGAGCTGGCGTGAATGGAAAATGAATTGCTGTGGTAGTGCTTGAGCTAGACGTTAGAATAGACAATGTCCTCTTCGTGTTAGGTTGTTCTTATTATTCATAATACAGTGCATCACAAAGTGAGTACACTCCTCGCATTTCTGCAGATATTTAAGTATATCTTTTCATTGACAGCACTGACAAAATGACACTTTGACGCAATGAAAGTCTGTGTGCAGCTTACACACAATAATACTGTTGAGTTAAAATTTTCCCCCTCACAATAACTCAAAATATAGCCATTAATATCTAAACCCTTGGCAACAAAAGAGAGTACACCCCTTAGAAACTACGTACGTCCCTAAATATCCAAATTGAGTACTGTTTGTCATTTTCCCTCCACAAAGTCATGTGACTTGTTACAGGGTTGCTGTCAGGATTGCTGCAGAGATTGAAGAGGTGGGGGTCAGCCTGTTAGTGCTCAGACCATACGCCGCACTCTCATCAAATTGGTGTGCATGGCTATCACCCCAGGAGGAAGCCTCTTCTGAAGATGGTAAAAAAGAAAGCCTGCAGTTTGGTGAGGACATGTTAACAACATGGATTACTGGAACCATGCCCTATGGTCTGATGAGACGGTCGGGCTTTTTTGGTGGGAAAATGACTCGATTTGTACTCAATTTGGACATTTAGGGATGTACGTAGTTTCTAAGGGGTGTACTCACTTTTGTTGCCAGGGGTTTAGATATTAATGGCTATATTTTGAGTTATTTTGAGGGGGAAATAAATGAACTCTATTATAGGCTCCAGCACCTCCGCGACCCTCGTGAGGAAAAGCGGCATGAAAAATGAATGAATGGATGAATATTATATAAGCTGCACACAGACTACTTTTCATTGTGTCAAAGTGTCATTTTGTCAGCCTTGTCCCATGAAAAGATATACTTAAATATCTGCAGAAATACGAGGGGTGTACTCACTTTTGTGATACACTGTACTTATTTTTAAAGACATTATGCTAAGTTAATGTACAGCAGTCTGAAAAGTCAAAATAGCTAGTGATAAGTGTTAGTAGAAAATTAAGATATTTTTACATTTCTAGCTTTACACTGGATAGTTTTAGGTTGAAGAACTACTTGTTGCATTTAACATTTCTGCAAGGCCAGTTTAATGTAAATTAAAAAATAAAGTGTGTGGTGAAGAAGCTGTCATAATTGTTGTATAATTTTTCACCAAATAATTAAAAATGGGCTTAGTGGTTAGCACATCTGCCTCACAGTTCTGAGATCAAGGGTTCAATCCCGGGCTTCGGCCTTCCTGTGTGGAGTTTGCATGTTCTCCCCGTGCCAGCGTGGGTTTCCTCCGGGAACTCCGGTTTCCTCCCACATCCCAAAAACATGCATGGTAGGCTGATTGAACACTCTAAATTGTCCGTAGGTATGAGTGTGTGCGTGAATGGTTGTATGTCTCCTTGTGCCCTGTGATTGGCTGGCAACCAGTTCAGGGTGTCCCCTGCCTACTGCCCGTAGTTGGCTGGGATAGGCTCCAGCACCTCCGCGACCCTCATGAGGAAAAGCAGCATGGAAAATGAATGAATGAATAATTAAAAATGTATCATATACCATGCCATATCGATAGTTGTCGATTTTTTTCTCCTCCATATTACACAGCACTAGGCTCATCTATAATAGGTACTCATAAAATGTAATTAAATAATCTTGAGTACCAAGTTGTACAGGATTCGAGTTTTGGTCATTGAGTGTAGGTGGAGCACAGCATCAAATTTTGATGATTCACCACGATGTTGTGCTCCCAAGGCTGCAGAGTTAAAGGCCACTACACACACCTGCTTTATCTCTCTCACTAGTTTCCATGCGAGAGCGCTCATTGTCTGCTTGTAATCCTCGGGAGGAAGCCCACAGGAAGCGTCTCTGCCAAGCTGTCCAAAGTCTGCAAAAGTTGAGCTTTTGTGCAGCGACAGATGCTGGCTGGAAGGCAACAGCAGAGGGGGAGGAGAGTCGACAGCTCCGACAGTTGTGTTTTAAGAGAGCGTATATGAATGATGATGCTCTGGAAGAGCTGTATGTTTGAATATGATACAAAGTTGTGCAAAAAGCTAAAAAAGAAAGAGGATCCCTCTTTTTCAGCTAACAGCAGCTTTGGGGGGAGAGAAATTCTCACATGTGTGACCCTGAAACCACACGCAGACCCAATGAGGGATCTGTTCACGTTATGACTATTACATCAATGTCGCCTATAAGTCATTGGAAGCTTTTGACCCCTGCTGTATGGGAAAAGGCTTCTGCAGCATCTGGAATGTGTAGAACTACTTTTTACGACCGCCCTTAACTTGAAGAAAGTTTGTATGTGATTGTACACTATTGGGGCACCAACTTACTCACTCACTCAATTAATAGATGGAAGAAGCTTTTTAAGACTTTTTAAAGAGTTGCATGCAATGTGGGAAACGTTTGAGGAAGGCTCTTCACTGCTCACGGTGCAAAAAAAAAAAAAAAAAAAAAAGCTCCAGAAAGGCATGTTTGGATCAATTTGATGTGGAAGGAATTCAGCTAGACCTCATCAAATTGGGATGAACCACAGTTGAGACAAACAGGAACACTCAGCGGTGTTGTTGAAAGTTTTCCAAACGAGTGGAAGCTGTAGCAGTTGCAGCATTTCTAATGCTTTATAAGCCTGGTGGGTTACAAAAACAGCTTGTAAAAGCAGTTCTGCGAAAGAATGCAGATTTCAACTGCATTTTAACCGTGTCAGGTGATACGGTTGAAAGCGCAATGGTGGCAACCTAAGGTTGATATGTGAACAACCCTGTCTCAGCTCTGTCATTACACTCAATTGCACTGGATTTTTGTTTGTCAAAAATGCACTGTATATCAAGACACACTCTGGGTGTAGGTATCAAAGGGCAGAGAAGAGCTTTTCGGATGAGCGTTTTACTTGTTTAAATTGGCCTGAATGCATCATTCACTGTCTCAAAACTCACATTACCAAAAATTTTTTGGAACCGACCACATAGTTTTAGAGCTACTGCCATAGCAACACCTTAGCAACGAGAGACGTGCCTCGCTGCCAGCTGCTACCTGATGACGTAATTTCCCCAAGACCTCGCCAGTGCTCCAATACGAATACCACGCTATCCCCGCCATATACAGTAATACCTCTACAAACGAAGTTAATTCGTTCCAGGATCTCGTTTGTAAGTCGAAATGGTCGTATTTTCCCATAAGAATACATTATAATTCCATTAATTCGTTCCACAGCCCGAAAACCTACACTAAATCCTTAATAAAATACTGATGGTACTATTACAAATCGCAATTACACATAGCAAAACAAATACAATATAAATAAAAATCGGAATATAATAATAATAATTCCTGCAATAATGTAATGAATCGGATTTTAATGTGGCGGACGTGTTTTGCGTGCTGTACCTGAATGCACCACGTGACACAGAGTAAGAAAGGTGCAGCTGAGATTTTACTTTTTCTTTTAATGTTTTGTTGTTGCCGTCAACTGGAGCGAACAGTAGGCATGTTGTGTTGCACAAGTTCTGGAATCAATTGCCCGAAAGCGCCGCGGGGACGGGGCCACCCTCACCCCTGGCGTGGCCGCCGATCGGACAGGGACTTCTGCCCCGGTGGCTTTCAGGCTGGCTCTCCAGTGGTTAAAGCCACCTGGCTTCTTCCCTGGCGGCTTTAAGGCTGGCTCCCCACCGCAACAGGCTGCCGAGAGCCGGCCCTCACCTTCATTGCGCCTCGAGGTTTCGTCGCTGGGAGAACCCTGCGGGTATCCGCACCTTTTGCCTTTCACCCCCTGCACTAACCTTCTTGGAACCTGTGTTGATTTCGCTCACAAGAAAATTCGCCGTGCGCCCGTATGCGGCGCTGTCATGTCATTGTATGTCGGGCATGTCATCGAATGTAGAAACAAATGTCGAGTCAAATTTTACATTTTTACAAATTTCATCGGATGTTGAAAATATCGTGTGTCGAAGCGATCGTAAGATGTGTAGCAATGAATTGCTCACACGAAGGCACAATGCTCTATGAAAAAAAAACAAAACAAAAAAAAACTTCTGCAAGGATTTGGACATCTTTTGTGGGAGTCAAGCGGAAGAACTTCTCCCAGGTCCTCGATCGCATCTTGGTTTACAACATTTCAATGATGATGTTGGGGTGCGCTGGTAAGTGGACCCCAAAGCAGACAAAGAGAATTACTGTGCTAGTATGCAACGTTTATTTACTTTCGCACGAGGCTCGGAGCAGCGCACGTGCACGCCGGGTCGTAGCTGACAAAAGTTGACGGCCGGTCAATCAGGCGACGTTACAGCTAAGGATCAGGAACGGGGAATTCTGGAATGGAACAAGAAGTCAAATCAGCTGGGTGTGATACAATTTGAGAAATTCCTGAATCCTAGACGTGACTGACGGATATGCTGAAAGTGTTGGTCTGGCGACAAGCAGCAAAGACGAGCAGGCTTAAAAAGGCGGCTGATTGTGATTAGTCGCAGCTGTCATTGTTCCCCCATCCGGCCTCCAACCTGAAATCAGGGAGCCCTAACAGACTAGTCTAGGAGGATACAACGTAAGTAGACCCTTACTGACAATTTGATACATTTATTACTTGATCGCGACCTGTTTTTTGTTGTTGCTTGCCTGTCATAAGACAGCTGACAGGTTGTCTATTCATGTCAATTTGATATAATTATTACTCGATCTGCAGTGTATCACAAAAGTGAGTACACCCCTCGCATTTCTGCAGATATTTAAGTATATCTTTTCATGGGACAACACTGACAAAATGACACTTTGACACAATGAAAAGTAGTCTGTGTGCAGCTTATATAATAGAGTTCATTTATTTTCCCCTCAAAATAACTCAAAATACAGCCATTAATATCTAAACCTCTGGCAACAAAAGTGAGTACACCCTTTAAAAAAACGTACATCCCTAAATGTCCAAATTGAATTCTGCTTGTCATTTTCCTTCCAAAATGTCATGTGACTCGTTACAGGAGTGCTGTCAGCATTGCTGCAGGGATTGAAGAGGTGGGAGGGCGGGGGGGGGGGGGGTCATTCCCACCACCATGCTTGACTGTAGGAATGACACACTTATCTTTGTACTCATCACCTGGTCGCCGCCACTCATGCTTGAGACCATCGGAACCAAACAAATGAATCTTTGTCTCATCAGACCATAGGACATGGTTTCAGTAATCCATGTGCTTTGTTGACATGTCTTCACCAAACTGTTTGCGGGCTTTCTTGTGTACCGTCTTCAGAAGAGGCTTCCTCATGGGGTGACAGCCATGCACACCAATTTGATGGAGAGTACGGCGTATGGTCTGAGCACTAACAGACTGACCCCCCACCTCTTCAATCGCAATCTGCAGCAATGCTGACAGCACTCCTGTAATGAGTCATATGACATTTTGGAGAGAAAATGAGAAGCAGTACTCAATTTGGATATTTTGGGATGTACGTAGTTTCTAAGGGGTGTACTCACTTTTGATGCCAGGGGTTTAGATATTTGGGTTAGATATTAATGGCTATATTTTGAGTTATTTTGAGGGAAAAATAAATGAACTAAGCTGCACACAGACTACTTTTCATTGTGTCAAAGTGTCATTTTGTCAGTGTTGTCCCATGAAAAGATATACTTAAATATCTGCAGAAATGCGAGGGGTGTACTCACTTTTTGTGATACACTGTATATACCTACTCGTCTTTTTTTTTTTTTTTTTTTTTTTTTTGCAGTCACTGACAAATATATCACAGAATGACTGGGGAAAGAAAGGTTCAGAGAGAAATGATGATGCTGGATGCCTACCACTCTTTCGTGATGAGTGTCGAGCTCCCAACCGGCGTCATCACCAACGTCTGCTGTGCCGAATAAATCGTCGTCATCTGATGCCTCAGGTTCAAACATGTAGGGATTAATTATAGATCATTTTTCCTGGGAGGTTTTGCTATCGTTAGCGTCACAAAAGAGCGATCCTGAATGGTTACTTTTGGTGGAAATATCACAGAAATCGTTGTTGCTGCTATGCTCGCTGTGGATAGTCTTCTGTTGCGTTGGGGAATTTACGTCAGGGTTTGGGAATGGACTATTAACGGAGTGCACAAAACCTAAAAAAAAACGCGAATTACGGTATCCTCGCAGTTACGGGTTAAAAATGACATTCTTGTTTTGACGAACTTGTCCAAAGTTTATATTCGTAAAATTACACCGAGATCCGAAAAGCTCTTCAGCTGCTCTTTAAAGGCTAGTAATAACACATATTGTTCATAATTTTAAAAAATCTTGTCAACTATTATTTATTTACTGTAATCATTAAAAAAAAAAAAAAAAAATTGAAAACATGGTATAGGCCACCAATGTGCTACTCTACCATCAGGCTTTGAAAGTTCTCTGGGGGAAACCCTGTTTATATTGTAATTCACATTGCATGTTTACATACAGTATTTTATGGCAATCATTCAATGAGTTTTACAAATGTAAAAGTTCAGCTGTCAGTGTTTTTCTCGGTTTGGTACACATAGCTGCATATCAGCCCTCAAAGCAATAAGGCAATGGATTGACTTACACTCAGTGAAGATTACACAGCTAGTAGTGTCCAAAAGCTACTCATTAGGAGCTCCTTTGTTGTGGTTTGGTTCCAACTTAGGGTGTTAGCGTCAGTTTAGATGCAACGCCTGCTGAGTCACTTTACTATGACAGGTTTTAGGCTTGTGGGTGCGTTCAAGAAGGGTTTGAAAAACGGCCAAGTGTTGGGTCAAGGGTGAGAGGTTGGCAGCGTGAGGTTGAATACAATAGTGGAAAGCGATCCCAGGAGCGGGGTTGGTCCGATTCATGGGAAACACCCCTTCGACGCCCTGCTCCCATCGTGTTTCTATTGTGTGTGTGGGTGTCAAAGCAAGCAGCTGGACTGTGAGAATGTTTGAGTTAGGAACATGCTTAGATGGCGTGAAAGTGAAAGCTTGATTTCCGTGGCAACAAAGATCAGACAATATTCACTGCACCGTCCACTTTTGTGTGGCTTTATTTCAATTTAAATAAATAAACTTTACAAAAAGTGATTTAGGGATTGAAAATATTGGTAACACTTTATTTGAACTCGGTGTGTGACACTGTGATGAACATTAATGAATGTTAATGACAGATGTCATGAAGTGTCCTAACCATAACACGGTGCCTAAACTCTAATCCCAAACCAAAGACATTTAAAAAAAATCTCAACATTGCACCAAAAGTGACATAATTATTCAATGACACTAAATGACATTTAAAAAAAAAAAAAAAAAAAAAAAAAAACTGTCCTGTTCAGCTGCTTGACACGGAGGATGGGAGTCTGGGCGTCCTATTGGTCTGAAAAGTTTTAATGTATCACATGGGAATATGATATACTCCCATTGTGAGGATTATTCATTGTGTTTCATTTATTAGGAGAAATCAGCAAGCAGGAAGGGGCTATGGGGGGACAGAAAGGAAAATAGAAAAAGAGACAGAAGAGAAGAACAAACAACAAGAAATACGTTCAACGCCTATACTAACTATGGATATAGTAGTGCTACCGTTAGCTAATTGTATTTCCCGTTGGCATCATGTGGGGGGGCCTGATGATCGAGGAGAAAAAGGAGGGGTGGGACATACACAAATAAGCCATATGAGGTGTTGAACCCAGTATTATGTGAATCATCCTTAAGTATGGATATGTTGGCGTCCTATTCTGGGCTGCCTGATCGCTAATCCTGGCACCGATTGTTTCTCTGCTTGAGTGTGTCTAATTGCACCCAGTCATGCGTGAATCCCATCAGACGTGTGATAGTCCTGTCGACAAGTGGAAATGCTGCGCGGGGGTCGCTCCAGAGTCGCAGCTCATCCCTCTTCCCGCACCTCCAGCAAGGGGGGGGCGCCGTCATTCCCCTAGGATTCAGTGTGGTGCCTCGGACCAACAGGGCCCCCATTTATCGTCTTCATGGAAGGGATGAGGGGACGCGCCACCGCCCCCCATCCCCACCCCCACTACCAAACCAGCCACCGCTGCAACCCTCCGATTGACACAACCACACAGTGGGACCCCCACGGCCCACTAAACCCGGGGCAGGACAGGGTACCCACCCGGAGTGAGCGACACCCCGCCGACCCACCGGCACTCAGCCAGCGACATTGGCCAGAGCCAAAGGAGGATACCCGGGCAGAAAAGAGAAGGGAAGGCGGAAGCAGGAGAGAGCCGAGAAGCTGCACGGGACCGGAGCACCGATCCCTCCCGCCCCCACAACCGGCAGCCAGGCGAAGAGTTGGCCACACCCCGGGAGCCACGCCATAGAGAAAAAATGTGGGAACCACCTACCGCCCTATTACTGTGTCTGCCAGGTCCCCGACTGACAGCCATTACCCAGCACCGTGATGGGATTGTGTGGGGAGGGTAGAGAAGCAAATGCATTAAAATACATAGTAGAGCCTATAGAGCCTGGCTGAGGACAGTGGGACCATCCATCCATCCATCCATCCATCCATCCATCCATCCATCCATCCATCCATCCATCCATCCATCCATCCATCCATCCATCCATCCATCCATCCATCCATCCATCCATCCATCCATCCATCCACCGCTTAATCTGGGGTCGGGTCGCGAGGGCAGCAGCTCTATTAGGGAAGCCCAGACTTCTCTCTCCCCAGCCACTTCAACTCCTCCGTAGGGATCCCAAGGCGTTCCTAGGCCAGCCGAGAGACATAGTCTCTCCAGTGTGTCCTGGGTCTTCACTGGGGCCTCCCGCCGGTGGGACAGAACACCTCTCCAGCGAGGCGTCCAGGAGGCATCTGAACCAGATGCCTGAGCCAACTCAGCTGGCTCCTCTTAACACGGAGGAGCAGTGGCTCGACCTTGTGTCCCTCCCTGATGACCGAGCTTCTCACCTGGATCCCGGATACAGGTGTCCGAAATGAGTTTCCTTAGGAGGGTGTCCAGGCAGTGGGACCTGCATGGAAGTTCTTCCCAGCCGCACAGCCCCCTGCCCCCATGGACTATAATGTATGTGATGTGTTAAAAAAGGTATGGGAATGGCGGGGCCTGCAACTCACTCAACACTAATGACATCTGTATAAGCACTCATTCATATCCATGACAGGTGTCATGTCATCATTATAACAGTCTTATGACACCGAGTAAAAATTTGTTATCAAAATAGTTGTCGACTAATTTGATAATCAATCAGTCGATTAATCTTGGCACCCTTAGTTGTCAGCCGCTCCCATTTCTGATGGATTAGATGTTTTTCTCTGTCAATGGCAGTAAACGCTTTAATTTTTCACAATTTTTTGAGAATTGATTTTCCTCATATGAAAAAAATTCAACACACATTGTTCACCCCAAAAATACATTCCCACTCTTGTTGGCGCTTTTGGCATGGCTGTACATAATGACTTTGGGCTTTGAGTCCAACACTGATTTTTCTGGTCCAGAAGAGGCACGCATGAGTTGAAGCTGTCATGTGTGGACGCGCACTCAGCGTGCATTGTAGTGTTTGGCAAAGGACCGCACGTGCTTGTGGTCAAATTCAGCGAGAGGTGAATAATGGTTCACGGGGCACAACCATGTAAGGGATAACACATATAGCTCCACTGTGTCAACACATTGTTCAGCCATAAAGGGTGGAAAATTTCTTTGCCTGTTTTTGAAGTTGCTTTTATGATTTCTCTCACAATGCTGGATGCAAGACAACTTATTGCGGGCGCTAGGACTGGAGACTGCTGATTGGCTGTTGTTCTGAGCTAAATATAAAGATGCTTATGGCACCGGTGTTGGTTGGGCATGTTAGGGATTAACCACACGCCGGGGGATTTACTGTCAATGGAGGATTGCAGACATGTTGGATATCATGTCAAAGAAAAATGTTATGTGATTTTAAATGTGATTTGAAATGAATATGTTAAAAATAATCCAAAATATTGAAAAATCATTTAAATATTATATATATATATATATATACAGACCCTACTCACATGACGTCACAACCACGCCGCCGCGCCATATTGTCCTTCAACTCGTCATTGTTGACGCATTACCGCTACGTAAATTCCTCCTATTATGGCGTGTTTTTCTACTCGTTAACATTAATAATCAAAATGGTGAATGCGTGTGTGGCGGTCGGTTGCAATAACAGAGAAGATAGACGGAGAGACTTGAAGTTGTACCGTATTCCAAGAGACCCGGAGAGGAGAGCGAGTTGGACTGCTGCAATTCGACGAGAAAACTGGGCTCCAAACGATTACCACAGATTATGTGGTAGTCATTTTATGTCTGGTAAAATGCATTTAATATATATTTAGAGGGTTTGGGGCTGACAACCACAATTAAGATCATTGCTAGGCTAGTCGCCGACAAGATACCGTTTCAAATTCAAGATGCTTATTTGCTCCACCATCTTTATTTTTTGAATAATATTTAGCTGGTAACAAGTGAAAGAAGCTGGCCTCGTCTACCGATCATCGGTTAAACAGAGGTGTCCAAACTTTTTGCAAAGGGGGCCAGATTTGGTGTGGTAAAAATGTGGGGGGCTACCTGGGCTGATTTACATAGAACAGTACATTTAAAGAAATTTTAGCAAGCCCTTCTGTGTGTCACATTTGCTTTATTAAAATAAAAAATAATAAATAAATTAAATATTAAAATATTAAATAAATAAATTAAAAATTAATAAAATGTGGGGGGCTACCTGGGCTGATTTACGTAGAACAATACATTTAAAGAAATTTTAGCAAGCCCTTCTGTGTGTCACATTTGCTTTATTATTATTTTTTTTTAATTCATAATGTCAACAATCTCGCCTTTGTGGCGTTCTTGTCAGGAATGAACGGGCAGGCAGGCAGGTTGTTATGGACCCAAATGCAGGGAAAACGAAAAAGGCAGCGAGGCAGGTGGCAGAGAACTCAAAAGGGCTTTAATGATAACTAACAAAAGGCACAAAGTACAAAACAAAGGCTGTGGTGATCAAAAAACTATCAACAAATAACTTAGGTCACTAACAAAGGCTGAATATCAAAAACTTACTGAGACGAACACGAGGGCTAGGACTGGACTTCAACTTTGACGCAGGCACAGACATTGACATAGACATAGACAATGACGCAGCAAGGAGTGAACAGAAAATGGGAGCATATATACACAAGCAGACAAGGGATAACGAGACAAGGAACAGCTGGGTAACACAGGTGGATGCAGATTGCCGAATACACTGGGAAAACACACACAGGTGAGAGTAATGGGTAATCACAGGACAAGTCACACAAGGAGAAACCAAACACAAAACCTAACAGTACCCCCCCCTCAAGGGACGGATCCCAGACGTCCCGAGGAAACAAAAAGTCAGAAGGTTGCTCGGAGGAGGGAGCAACACCAGCCCGTCACGGCCAGTCAGGCGGGCGTCCAGGACGCCAGACGTGGGCCGATCGCACGGGTCGATCGGGAGGGCGCCCGGGGCGCCAGACATTGGGCGACCGCACAGGCAGATCAGGCGGGCGTCCCCGACGAGGTAGTGCTCGGTTGTCCATACCGCCACGTTTTGGCAGGAAACGGGGAGCAGCATCATCGGGGCGAGGGTCCGGAACAGAGTCGGAGTCGTCGTGCGGACCAGGAACAGAGTCGGAGTCGGAGTCGTCGTGCGGACCAGGAACAGAGTCGGAGTCGGAGTCGTCGTGCGGACCAGGAACGGAGTCGGAGTCGTCGTGCGGACCAGGAACGGAGTCGGAGTCGTCGTGCGGACCAGGAACGGAGTCGGAGTCGTCGTGCGGACCAGGAACGGAGTCGGAGTCGTCGTGCGGACCAGGAACGGAGTCGGAGTCGTCGTGCGGACCAGGAACGGAGTCGGAGTCGTCGTGCGGACCAGGAACGGAGTCGGAGTCGTCGTGCGGACCAGGAACGGAGTCGGAGTCGTCGTGCGGACCAGGAACGGAGTCGGAGTCGTCGTGCGGACCAGGAACGTCGTCGGAGTCGTCGTCGGAGTCGTCGTCGGAGTCGTCGTCGGAGTCGTCGTCGGAGTCGTCGTCGGTGTCGTCTGCTGGCGGGACAGCAGCGGTGTCGTCTGCTGGCGGGACAGCAGCGGTGTCGTCTGCTGGCGGGACAGCAGCGGTGTCGTCTGCTGGCGGGACAGCAGCGGTGTCGTCTGCTGGCGGGACAGCAGCGGAGTCGCAGGAGACTGCTGGCGGGACAGCAGCGGAGTCGCAGGAGACTGCTGGCGGAGCAGCAGCGGAGTCGCAGGAGGCTGCTGGCGGAGCAGCAGCGGCGTCGCAGGAGGCTGCTGGCGGAACAGCAGCGGCGTCGCAGGAGGCTGCTGGCGGAACAGCAGCGGAGTCGTCTGCTGGCGGGACAGCAGCGGAGTCGTCTGCTGGCGGGACAGCAGCGGAGTCGTCTGCTGGCGGGACAGCAGCGGAGTCGTCTGCTGGCGGGACAGCAGCGGAGTCGTCTGCTGGCGGGACAGCAGCGGAGTCGTCTGCTGGCGGGACAGCAGCGGAGTCGTCTGCTGGCGGGACAGCAGCGGAGTCGTCTGCTGGCGGGACAGCAGCGGAGTCGTCTGCTGGCGGGACAGCAGCGGAGTCGTCTGCTGGCGGGACAGCAGCGGAGTCGTCTGCTGGCGGGACAGCAGCGGAGTCGTCTGCTGGCGGGACAGCAGCGGAGTCGTCTGCTGGCGGGACAGCAGCGGAGTCGTCTGCTGGCGGGACAGCAGCGGAGTCGTCTGCTGGCGGGACAGCAGCGGAGTCGCAGGAGACTGCTGGCGGAGCAGCAGCGGAGTCGCAGGAGACTGCTGGCGGAGCAGCAGCGGCGTCGCAGGAGGCTGCTGGCGGAGCAGCAGCGGCGTCGCAGGAGGCTGCTGGCGGAGCAGCAGCGGCGTCGCAGGAGGCTGCTGGCGGAGCAGCAGCGGCGTCGCAGGAGGCTGCTGGCGGAACAGCAGCGGCGTCGCAGGAGGCTGCTGGCGGAACAGCAGCGGCGTCGCAGGAGGCTGCTGGCGGAACAGCAGCGGCGTCGCAGGAGGCTGCTGGCGGAACAGCAGCGGCGTCGCAGGAGACTGCTGGCGGAACAGCAGCGGCGTCGCAGGAGACTGCTGGCGGAACAGCAGCGGAGTCGCAGGAGTCTGCTGGCGGAACAGCAGCGGAGTCGCAGGAGTCTGCTGGCGGAACAGCAGCGGAGTCGCAGGAGTCTGCTGGCGGAACAGCAGCGGAGTCGCAGGAGTCTGCTGGCGGAACAGCAGCGGAGTCGCAGGAGTCTGCTGGCGGAACAGCAGCGGAGTCGCAGGAGTCTGCTGGCGGAACAGCAGCGGAGTCGTCGGGCACTGGAACGAAGGTCAGACGGCGAGGCGCCGGGACAGGGACTAGGCGACGAGGCGCCGGGACGGGCACCTCGGGCAGCTTGGACTTTGGCGCGGGCACTGGACTGCGTGGAATCAGCGCAGGCACTGGAACGGAGGCCAGACGGCGAGGTGCCGGGACAAGGACTAGGCGACGAGGCGCCGGGACGGGCACCTCGGGCAGCTTGGGCGCCGGGACGGGCACTGGACTGCGGGGAGCCGGCGCGGGAGGAACTGGACTGCGGGGAGCCGGCGCGGGAGGAACTGGACTGCGGGGAGCCGGCGCGGGAGGAACTTGACTGCGGGGAGCCGGCGCGGGAGGAACTTGACTGCGGGGAGCCGGCGCGGGAGGAACTTGACTGCGGGGAGCCGGCGCGGGAGGAACTTGACTGCGGGGAGCCGGCGCGGGAGGAACTTGACTGCGGGGAGCCGGCGCGGGAGGAACTTGACTGCGGGGAGCCGGCGCGGGAGGAACTTGACTGCGTGGAGCCGGCGCGGGAGGAACTTGACTGCGTGGAGCCGGCGCGGGAGGAACTTGACTGCGTGGAGCCGGCGCGGGAGGAACTTGACTGCGTGGAGCCGGCGCGGGAGGAACTTGACTGCGTGGAGCCGGCGCGGGAGGAACTTGACTGCGTGGAGCCGGCGCGGGAGGAACTTGACTGCGTGGAGCCGGCGCGGGAGGAACTTGACTGCGTGGAGCCGGCGCGGGAGGAACTTGACTGCGGGGAGCCGGCGTTGGCGGAACTTGACTGCGGGGAGCCGGCGTTGGCGGAACTTGACTGCGGGGAGCCGGCGTTGGCGGAACTTGACTGCGGGGAGCCGGCGTTGGCGGAACTTGACTGCGGGGAGCCGGCGTTGGCGGAACTTGACTGCGGGGAGCCGGCGTTGGCGGAACTTGACTGCGGGGAGCCGGCGCGGGAGCTTCGGGAACCCACGACGTCAGCACCGCCGCCCGCCGTCGGCGTTGACGGCCAAGCCGAGGCTTTTGCTGAGGGCCTTCAGGTGGCAGGGGCGGCAGAATAGCCCCATTAGGCCGCAGTGAGCCTGGGCGTCCCCGCAGACCACCCCGGGGGGGTCCCCGATAGATGGCCCACCGGGATCCCAGGTAGGAGTCTTTGGCCAAGATTTCAGAACGGGATATAAAGTGCGACGGGTGGAAAGAAAAATTACCAGGGGAAACGGAGGGCGTGAAATCAAAATCCAGGTCGGAGTCGGAATCAGAATGGAAATCATATGAATCGTGATCTTCAAAATCAGAAAAATCTGAATCTAAAAAAACGTGGCGAGGCAGAATATAATCAGGGGAACATGCGGATGGTCGTCGGCGTGTACGCCGGTGCTGGATTTTTCCCGCTGGGTCCACTAGTGGCTGCGTCATTCTGTCAGGAATGAACGGGCAGGCAGGCAGGTTGTTATGGACCCAAATGCAGGGAAAACGAAAAAGGCAGCGAGGCAGGTGGCAGAGAACTCAAAAGGGCTTTAATGATAACTAACAAAAGGCACAAAGTACAAAACAAAGGCTGTGGTGATCAAAAAACTATCAACAAATAACTTAGGTCACTAACAAAGGCTGAATATCAAAAACTTACTGAGACGAACACGAGGGCTAGGACTGGACTTCAACTTTGACGCAGGCACAGACATTGACATAGACATAGACAATGACGCAGCAAGGAGTGAACAGAAAATGGGAGCATATATACACAAGCAGACAAGGGATAACGAGACAAGGAACAGCTGGGTAACACAGGTGGATGCAGATTGCCGAATACACTGGGAAAACACACACAGGTGAGAGTAATGGGTAATCACAGGACAAGTCACACAAGGAGAAACCAAACACAAAACCTAACAGTTCTCTTTCGACCCTCGGGCTCTTGCGAAATACTGCTGCTGTGAAATTAAATTAGTTTCAAGTTGCTTTAATTTCTCGTTGCGTATCTTCCGCGACTGCCTCTTTGCAAATGAGGCAGACACAGTTGTGTATTTTATTGAAGAAATAGTCCAATATGCACCTATCCTTGACGCGTCGCAGTCAACTTTTTTTGTTTTTTATTGATTGTCACCATTTTAGAAAATTGGAAGTAAAGGGTCACATTGGGTAATGTTGCTTAGAGTGCTGCTCCTAAAGTTTTTCAAACTTTCGTGAGAATAGGCTGATTTTGTGTGGACGAGATAGTTGTAGATATCAGGGTAGCAGATGTCAGGCAGAGAGGGCGAAGACAGCGGGTCGAAAAATATCGATTTAGGCATCAAATATGGATCTGGCGAATGGATAGACTGAAGCTTTTCCACATAACGCCTTTTATGCAACGCATCGAATGAGTTTACAGCGTCTGAAAGCACCGGGGCTTCCATGAATTGCACTATAAATTGCACGACAAATTAAAACCATTGAGAATACAGATAAACAATGACGGACAATATGGCGGCCGGATACAGCGACACGTCATTCTGTGACGTTGGTGAGTAGGGTCTATAAATAGATTTTTTTTGTCTCTATATATGTAATATATAAAAAAATACTTCTAAGATAAAAAATATACATAGAAATAACTAAATACATGAGTTTCTAAATTTATTTATCCAGTCAGGCATTTTTTTCTAGTTTATTTTATTACATTTTTGGTTCAAAAATACAGAAAAATCATGATTACAAATGTTTAATGTATATAAATATTTTATATCTCATCATAAAAAATATCATAAAAACACATGTGCTTCTGAGTATATAAACTTGTTTTCTCTTTCTGGCACTTTTCAGTGGTGTTTGTGTCTATTTGGCATTACACTTCTCCATAATGTGAGATCAATATAAATTGGAAACGAAGCGAGCTTATTACCCTCCATTACGCTAAGTGGATAATAGAGGTATATGTTTTCTCAGTAAGCTTTTTGCCAACTTTTGTAAGACGAGCAGTAGCTCGAGAACATCATTTTGCGTTCACTAAAAAGACTAAAAAACGAATTTCTCATTTGAACCAGTCATTTTGTGCACTGTGACATCTTTCCAAGCGTTCCTAAAGTAACACGAAGCATCTGCCTCACACTTTTCCTGCCACATGCCTCTAGCCAAAACCGCAGCACTGGCGGATCAGCCACATATTCACTCATTTTTTTTCCATTTTATGGGGGTGGGGAGGGTGATTGAAGAAAAACACGGCTGGAGACCGTTTCCAGATCTAATAAGATGGTAACACAAACATGTAATTACAATGGTGCTGAATCAGGCACTGTTTTTGGCCATTGTTAGTGAAAAATGTGAGTTAAAACAGCAGGAAATAGTTGAAATTTGAGGAGAAAATGACAACTTTAGATGAGTTAACTCATTCTCTGCCATTGTCGGCGATAGACATCCAATCCATTTTGGTCAAATGGATTGGACGTCTATCCCTTTCAATAGGACCGATGCCAAGTAGGGCTGCCACAAATGACTATTTTGATAGCTGATTAATAAGTTATTATTTTCAATTAGTCAAAAAAAAAAGCCCTTACACAGCAAAAACACACCTCCTTAAAGTAGTTAAATTCCCTTGTTTTCAGTGTAAATCTACTATAAATAAGTGACATTATCTGCCAGTGCAATTAAATTTTACTCAGATTTCTTGAAATCAGAAAAAAAAAGCTAGCTGAAAATAAGTTCAACAGATTTATTTTAAGCGATAAATTAGAAAATTTAATCTTCAACAAAGCTTTGAAATGTTGAAATGTTCTTACTTCAAAAGTAGATATTGCCCAAAACATTGTTTGAAAGTAATTATTTCTGGATTCAGGTGAAAAATTACCAACTTTTAGATGTAGGGGCTTATTAAAAACAAATGGTAATACAGTATTTACTTAAAATAGTGCTTCTCAAGTAGTTACTGTTCTTCCCCCAGGAAGACGTAAACGTTTCACACACACACCCCAAATTCTGCCGCGACTCTAAATAGTATAATTTGTCTATAAAATTATTTCTATTGTAAATACACCTCTGCATAATATTGTGTCCTTTTTAATATTAAAGAAATAAAGTAATATAGATCATTTTACATTACTTAGTTAGTTTTATAACTTTATTAACAATTTTTTTTTTTTTTTTTTTTTTTGGTAACAGAAAAGACTTAAAGCGCATCAATTTGCCTGAATTAAAAAAAAAAAAAAAAAAAAAAGTCACCACCAAACAGAAAAATACAATCAAGGTACATTTTTTTGACCATTTGATACTGAAAAATAAAATGTAATAAAATCAATAAAGAATAATAAATGCAAATTGATTAGCAACATTAATTCATAAGGACAATATGCCAAACAATTTGACCGAAAAAAACAAAAATTAATAGAAGAAAAACAACAATGTTATTGGCCAGACGCCAGAGGGACAGTTTTTCTTTTGCTGCATGCGGTATCAGCTCCTTTGCTATGGTGTGGGATTATTTTGCACTGAGTAACCTGGTAGGGCACCTTGTATTTTGTCTACACTTATAGATTAGTTGGATTTTCTTTCTTTTATCACAGACAATTGTTTTAGGTTGTTTTATTTACCATCAGCCATCCATCAGCTGATAAATAATAAAAATATTGATGGACAAAAATATAATTTAAAAATATTGTATTTGGTGTTGTAATACTCTGTGCTTTACATCGTAGCTGGAATGTGCAATAAAACCAAAAACAATGTACTGAAGAAGGATGGACAATTAATATTATGTAACTAACCTTTAAAAAAATTTTTTTTATTTTTTATTTAAATGAATGAATAAAAATTAAGATCTTTTTTTTTAATACAAGTTTACATTTAATTTAAGTTAAAAAAAATATATTGGTATTTTTCCTTCTCCTTTTCTTTTTCTTCAAAAAATAAAGGTGAAACAACATGGTTTCCCCATAAAACCTTTCAAAGTCTTGTGGAACTACCAGTTCTACAAAAAATACTAAGAAATAAAAATCGTAATTTGGCAGGCATTTTATTCAAATTATCATGATTATGTGTCATTATAAGCAATTGATTAAAATTATGTTAATATAGAGTTAAATAAAGGCACAGTCATGAAATAAAGTTTTAACAGACAATAATGGGCGTGACTCAATTGGTAACGAGAGTTGTCCTTGGACTGAAGGGTTAGCGGTTCGATTCCCGGCTATGACTGCCCACTGTCGAAGTGCCCTTGGGCAAAGCACTGAACCCAAATTTGCCTCCTGTGGGTTGGCAGCACCTTGCATGGCAGCAGCACCATGGGTGTGTGAATGTGTGTGTGAAAGGGTAAATGTGTGCTAATGTAAAGCGCTTTGGGCATGGTAACCATGTAGATAAATGCGCTATATAATTACTGTCCATTTACCATACAAACAAAATACTCCGCAGTTTAGTGCAATAGCCACAGGTCTGTCCACATATTCACCATAAGATATCGACATTGTGCTTTCAAACATATCACCAGACGCAGTTAAAATGTAAAACAAGAGAAGGGTGGTGGTGGCCCGCCAGGTTTATAAATCACTAGGAGGAACCCTTAGCAAAACAACAACAAAAATTGAAACACTTTTATAGCAGAATATTTACTTTTAAGAGACTCAAAAAGAGGATTTGGTCATTTTCAACTCAACAAGTTCTGGACAATTAATCAACTATCAAAATAGTTTTCAATTATTTGATAATCAATTAGTTGCTGATTTATCGATGAGGGCTAAGTAACCTCAGTTTCTGTTTTTTCAAACAACACGAGTCCTCTGATGATTTACAGTCATGCGACATGAGCATAAAATTGGTCTTATTAATCAATTCCTTGTGGTTTGTACTCTTTATGCTCATATTTCTCCCTTGCTTCGATAAAATGTCATTTTCTTAAACACGGAATACCCCAACTCAATCAAGATGGATGGCTTTGTTGCTGGCTCTAAGCTTAAACGAATGGATAGCTCTGGGTTTTTCTCCCTGTTTTTCACATATTGAATTTGTGTAGTCTGTGAAAAGTGGGCCAGTAAAACAAGCGAATGGATCACGGTAATGAGTTTGTGTCCTGTGCTTTTGTTTAACCAATCAATGAGTTTGATCGGAGGCAGACAGCGAGTGGTTTTAGAACTGTGTCATTTCACTCCGATGGACAGTAGGCCCTACTTTCAGTGTTTCTCAGTTCTGATGCCGGGTCTGGCCGGGCTTTTGTCAGGGAGTGCTGAATGGCACCGAAACGGCTGCCTGGGAACTGAGGGTGCAAGCCTTTTGTGGTTGACTGAAGAGCATTCACTGCCAGCAATCTCACTGTGTGAAATCCACAATGAAGTCTTCTCTGTTTCTCTGTCGGGCCTTCGTCGGCATTCAGATGAAGTCCTGAGTGCACAACTCTCAGACTTGGACAGCATTTTTAAATCTTGGATTGTTCCAAAAAGGTTTTACTTCTAGGCTGCATCCCAAGCTAAATTAAGTACTGTACAAGTTGTTCGACTTTGGATAAAAAAACGACTTATCCATGACTTTTTCTTAGGTATTTATTTCCTAAAGTGTTTTGTCTTAACCTTGTAACTAGAGATGCCATGATTAACCCTTCATAGGGCACTCATTGGCTGCCATGCAATTACTTTTGACTGGGAGGGGCAAATGAAATTTTTTTTAAATGACCAAATATAGTGACTTGCCCTATAAAGGCTTATTCGACGAATGGACAACTTATCAATTACCAAATTAATCTAAACTATTTTGATAGTCAAATCGTTTAGAGACATTGCTGACCTAAAAGTTGTTCCAAAACTTTTTTTTGAACTTATTATTTGTAGATGTTTAAAAATATGTTTTAAATAGGGCTGGACGATAGTGGAAAAAACAAACATTGCTATTTTTGGGGAGATTGCGATGTATATATCGATATTAAAAATAGAAGAATTTTCACCAGATGACTTGAATAGTTACTAGTTGAGTTAGTTATGACCACATTGTATTGATGTAGATGTCCCGATCCGATCACATGAACTGAAATCGGGCCGTTCGCGCCATATTTCAGAGGATCGGAATCGGGTGAAAAGGGTTTTTAATTAAGAAAATATTTTTTTGTGCTTCATGCTCGAACAGCGCCACAACCTCCCTCCTGCTGAGCAGTGCTGCCAAACTGTGAGTTTGGTACTTAAAGTTAGCAGTGATTGACAGGTTTGTTGCCTTGATCCGGCCAGAGACGCCTTGGTAGCTTTAAGATCAAAGGCACAAATGCGTTAATCATCGTTAAGCTTTGTACACAGTCTGACGTGTCCTTGGGAAACTTATTCATTGCGTAACTGAGAGGTTGTTCTCAGCAGCGTGAGCGTCAAAGAAAAAAAAAAAAAATTACGGTATCGGATCGGGACTTTTTATCGGCAGGTTCTCAATAGCAGGTGACTTGGACTCGGGTGCAAAAATATGCTATTGGGACATCCCTAGTATTCATATCATACCATTTGAGTGATGAAGATTGATGTATATCAAAGGGATCCAGGAAGCAATGTCTCTGCACAATTGCTGCTTTTCTGAAGAAAAACAAAAGTTCACAATAAAAAAAAAAAAAAAAAAAAAACAATCGCACGTCCTGCGAGAGGACTATTGCGCATGCGCACGTTGTGATGGCGATGTTCAAACGATATGTCGTGCATGCCTAGTTTTAAAAGCATTTCTAATGAAAATTGGTATTTTTTTCTCATTGTGTTTATTCCTGAAATATTTTAAATATTGTAAAAAAAAAAAGTGAAAATTGATTTTAAAAATGTAAATATTCTCTTAAAGCAACAGTAGGTAACCTTTCAGTTTTGGTCGATTTTAGCGATGCCCGCGGACAAAAGCGGTTGTGTTTTGCCTTAAGGAAGACTGTCCCTATGAGGAACAGCGCACAGTGTTGTAAAATGATCTCCCTGTCGCCTGCAGATGGATTAAACGACATTTTTGTTTTCAGCAGCTGTGTGAAGGATGAATAGTAATAACGTAATGTATCCAGTTGTGGATAAACAATAGCATATGATGGTTAGCAACTGTGCGGCTTAGTGTGGCTAAGCCCGCCCGACCCCTCGAACCGAAGTCGTCAGTGCTGACGGGGCGGTGGGAGACATGCCAGCTAAGTTAAAGCCGGGCTAATATTTATTCTTGAATGTCCTTTTATCCCTGGTAGCCTCCCTTTTTTTTTCCTGCTCGGACATAACTTTTTGTCTCTTTTGTTGCTCTGCCATCTTTGCAGAATTCGCGCAAAAGCGTTCACATCGACTTACGTCATTATGATGAAAATGGGAAGTGACGTACTGTATGCCGTAAAGCAGTCAGCACATTTGTAGTTTTTTTTGTGTGACAGTGTTCCTGCCATCCTTCTCAAAGTTAATTAGTGCCGGTGAAAGCGATACAGACCCGCTCAAGATATAAAAAAGGTGTCATTCAACTAGTTGTCAGTCGACATATCATCACACATGTTATGAAAATATTTTACAAAGGTTGAAAAGTTACCTAGTGTTACTTTAATACTGTATATATTTTTTATTTATTGATTCATGTTTTTTTAATTAAAAAATGGTTGTAAAAAAAATGTTTCTGTAGCCCCTCCTTACACCTTTCTTATTGTGAATGATTATAATTATAATTGTGAATGATTGTGTTTTTTTTTTTTTTTTTTTTTTTTTTTTTTGCCAATAAGGAAATATAGCAGCCAGTTATTCAACAGATTATTCCATGATAAAGAGCTTCGTTGTGTAGTGTTTACTTGTTTATTTGGGGGTTGACAGCACAAATATGGGGGGAATGTAAAGATTTTGGTTGGCACGTTATCTACATTTATCTACACTTGTTCAAATTGTTGGTCCCAATTTCTCTTTCTTTCCTTTGTATTGTCTCCTTTAAAAAGTTGAAGCAGATGGATAAAAATTCAGAAAATAAATCTGAAATTTTATAACAGAAATTTTATTTTCAGGCCATATTACCCAGCCCTACTCCTCCCAGTCAAAATTGATTGGACATCTATTGCTATCCACTTAAATCTTGTAATAAGTTACCTCATTGGTTGCCATTGACGGCGCTAGATGTTCAATCCATTTGAACTGGGAGGTTCATTGACTGCCACTCTCCCAGTTCAAATGGATTGAACGTCTACTAATGATAAACTCATTTAAGAGCCCCATGATTGCACATCTATCAGTAAAAAGAGTTAAATACCTTAAATAATCTTATACTTTTTTCCATTTTTGCAAGGGATGGTCCTGATTAGCGCTGCTCTTGTTACCTTGAACTCTGTCTTGTTTGTCTTTTTGAGCTGGCGGTACAATTAAATTTTGCCTATTACAGAATAAAGATCCAATAAACATCTTAACACGACCATATAAAGAGTTCAAACGAGTCTTTACGAGCATGATGTCAACTCTCCCTGCATTGAACAGAAAAAAAGTGAAGATTAGCTCGGCCATTTGTTGTTGTGTTGTGGGATCCCCGCTAAGTTCGCTTCCCTGACCCCTGAGGCTCCCCTTTTTTCTCCCAAGTCTGGTATCCGTGAGAAGACCCCACTCCAGCCCCCTTCGCGCTGAAAGGCCCCTCTCTCATTAGCATGCCCCTAGGGGCGGCTCTTACGTCGCTGCCAAGATCCTCGTGGCCCCGGTCATCCCTCGCCACCGGCCTTCTCCTGTCTCATATATTTAACAAGCTGCTTTAAACATCACTGCTTTGTATTCTTCGCTGTTTAACTCTTAACATGAGATAGAAGTTCACATATGTAAGCCATCACCAACACCTTTTTGACTAACGTCTCATGGGAAATGCCCAGCTATTTGACAGCTCAAAGTCCGGGTCCATCTTGTGCACCACCCCTCCATCAGCAGTCTCATATTGATATTCATGGGTTTGCTCTGGTTCCTGAAAGAGTTTGGTAGACTGGTTCTCACAACAAGTGATATCAATTTAGGGAAAGGGGTATTTGGTAGTGTTGTAATTCTCAAGACTGGTCATGACGAAGATTTTCTGACAAGACCAGCACTTCAACTTTATTAACTTTTGGACGAAAGTTTTTAGTCATATTTTAGTCATTTCAAAATGTTTTCGTCCAGTTTTAGCCGACAGTTACTCAAAATACTTTCGTCTGTAAAATTCAAATTCAAAGTTTTAGTCCAAAAATAAACGTTTGCAACAATTTCGAATGAGCGTAGACAGACGATATTGTAGTGTATACAAGGACAACACCAGCTTGGTGATGATAATACGCACTCAGCAGGAAAAGCAGTACATTATTTTCGATCAAACCTGCCTAGAAGCCACGAACTGGATGTAAAAAAAAAAGTTGTCCTAGAGTTTAACATCCTCTAGACTTTCAGCTCATAAAAGCCAAGTGGCTCTGCTTCACAATGGACGGTCTTTTAAGAGGATGCTAGCCATTCTGAAGCTAATGCTAAGGCAAACGCGAATGCTACACTAACGCTAGGACTGCATTGAACGTCTGATGATCACTCAGCACAGACCTTTAAAGGCTAAAGCAACATTTTTAAAATATATACAGTAAATGGCGGAAAACACTCAGGTGACTTGAAGTTCCGTCCTGAGACCCCCAATGGCGTATCGCACGCATGTTATTTTTAGACCGTGACGTTGCATCGTAAAGCGAAAGTAAAGCCGAAGTGGGACATTATAGACCCGCCCTCGCATAGAAACAACGTAATTTGTGCCACTTTTCTCCAGTAATCTTTCAAAAACGAACATGCCGATCACGTATTGCTTTTTTGGAACTTATAGAAACGACTCTAGACATTATGACACATGAAGGATGTTTTCTTCTTACGTTTCCGGAAACCAAAAACTCGGGAGGAAAAAATTTGAAGACCAAATCAACTTGCGCGGACTTTAACACCAGCTCGGTGAATCCATTCACATTTCATATGCAGTAATCCTTTTGTTGGGTTGTCATTGTCTTTCAGAGGACAAAGAGGTAAGCCATTTTTATATTTTTAACTTATTTTTTTCGCGTAACGTTGTGCCGTACTGCTTCTGTCTGACAATTAATGACCTGAAAAGAATTACAATGGTATCTGACTGCCACTGTTACCGTTTCTGTTATATATACTGTATATAAAAAAAACAACTTTAGTAAGGGGGAAGTGTAAATAAATGATAGAATTAAGATTTGTTATCAATGAAAAAGTTAAAAGTGTTCGTTAGCTGTCACTGAGTAGCATTTGCGATCGCTACACAAAGCTAACTAAATTACCCCCAAGAACGGTAAGAGACGTAGGACAACCAGAGGATATATAAGAAAGACAGGGCTGATGGTAAAGGATAGCTTGTTGAAACAGGAGAATGTCATTGTCAGTGGCGTCGATTAAAAAAAAGCTAAGGCTATGCTTAGGTCAGCTCGTTTTTTTCGTCTTTTTCAGCCTTCGACACTAAGCCATCTCTTTAACTGAACATTTTTATGTTCTTCCACATCTTTACCAGTGAATTTGTCACCAGGCACATCATTTTCGGAGAGAATTGGTAGGTTTAGCTCTGTAAACATCTCCTTCGTACACGATTTCCATTCATTTCCTATTAGGGACAACCGGTTTCTTGTCCCTACTTAGCAACAGTAGCTAATGTCATGAATATTAATGAACGGAAGTGACGTGTTGCTTGTGGTACGCCATTTGACCAACTTTCAAAATTGTCCGATATGCATGTGTGATACATCATTGGAAAGGTTGAAATCTCAATTTTCTGGAGGAAGAAAAATTTTGAACAGGAGGGCATTTAATTTTTTTTTTTTTTTTAACAGTGAAACCCTATCTGGAGGTGAGAGCACGCGAGAGCAAAATTAAAGATGCCATGAGTTTAACGAGATATTATTGCGTACTTACCTTGTTTCGATCCAAAAAATCCATGTAGCACAGGAGTCCAGTCCTAGTAAGCCCCTATCCAGCTTTTTTTCCATTTCTCCCTCCTCCAACACACCTGACTCAAATAATCAGGATCATAATCAGGATCATGATCAGGCTCCTGCAGAGCTTGCTGATGAGCTGATCATTTGATTTAGGTGTGTTCAAGAAGGGAAACATGGAAAACAAGCTGGATAGGGGCTCTTGAGGACCGGACTTGGGCACCCCTGATGTAGCATGTATCACTGAGTGTCAAGACACAGCTGTGAATGACCACAGCTGGATTTTTGGGGGATTTTATGGGTGAAACATGGTAATATTACAAGGGTCACGATGCAGGAATCGCAGACATCAATTACCCCTTAAACATTTTTTTTCTTTGTTTGGATCGATTATCATCTAAAATATCGGAGAAAATGCAACAGTAACAAAAAGAAATACAATTAAGCAATAGTTATGAAGAATATATCCGTGACTTTTTTATAGACACCGTGTTTTTCATTGTGAGGTAATTTGTTTCAAAGTTTAAAATATGCAAGTGAATAATTTTTTAAAGTCGTTTTTTTTTTTTTTTTTTTTTTTTTAAACTAACTATTAGACATCAATTAATGATTTTAAGCAAAAAATGACGGACATTCTGAATAATAAATATAATTAATTACCTGTGTTTTATGGCTGGGTTTAAACAAAAGTGGTTGCGCGACGTCTGTAAATGGGGGTTTCCAGGGAAAAACAGACAGATTTAAAATAGTTCGGGGGCTTAATGTGCCATGAATCTGCTATGGCAGGAAATAGACATATTGTTCTATCAAACACAACAGTTGTTTTGGCTTAAAATACAGCAGTTTCTTTTAAAGAGGAGTGCAAGAGCAGAAACTGCTTTTTCAGTCTTGTCTGTGTTTTCCGCCATATATATTATATACTGGACTGTCTCAGGAAATTAGAATACACAATATTCTAATTTTTTGAGACAGTCCTGTACATTCTAGTACATTCTGACATTGCATATTCTCTCTGGGCAAGATAAGAAAACAAATCTTACTGTCTGTGCAAACCTTGAGAGGAGAGGACACTGGCGAGTTGGGGGTGGGGAGTGCAGCACGTCAAATTAGTGACACAACCAGACACTGCTAAGATACAGGCCAACCATAAGCGGAGTTTGACTTTTGGGGCAGGGGGGGCACAACATGTTGATGACCCCGAAACACAATGTCACCAATAAAATTATTTTACAAGAATATTTATAATAATAAGTTGAAAATGAGCATTTTTTTTTTTGTTTCCCATCATTCTTGAGGGGAATTCGAAGTTGAGCTGCTTAGGACAGCTATGCTTTTCACCAAGCTCGTCATCCATTGAATATGATACGGCCGCCGGTGCCGTGCCAATATAGTTACCCTCGTCAAAAATTGTATCCCCTGGGCGGAGCCACTGCGCTGCACTGATTTGCTTGAGTTTTGGTGATTTAGCTATCTACGAGGTTTTAAAACATGGCCCATCCATCAAAAATTAACGGTCGTAAAACGTAACATGCGCACTGAACATAAAAAAAGGCAATGTTTTACTGTTCTACTCGTAGGATGACCTATAGTGTTTCTCCAGTTAATAAACATCGATGTCCAAAACATACTGTGGTTCTTTTCTGGTTTCAATTAATTGTTTAAGTCGACAGAACTCATAACTGATGTGTGTGTGTGGGCGCTCCCGCGGCCATGTAATACAATTTTTGACGGGGGTAACTACATTGGCAAGACACCGGTGGTGGCTCTGTTGTACAATTAGCGTCTTTAGTAGGGCAAATTGAAACTCCGCTCATCATTTTGACGGTGGTCTTTGGTGTTTCATGGTCCACCTTTTCGATCCTTGGTTCTTGCTCATTAGTTGTTGTCGTTTTTGAAAGCTTAGGTTCGAAAAAATTGTATATCCATCTTGCCTCTTCGGTCCTCGGGGGGTTTTAGCTAAGCAAAGCAAATGACCACTAGGGCGCTAGTCACATGATCTGTTCAAAAAATAATTTTGATCCATTATAAAAATATGTTTTTTTTTGTTCATTTCATTCATTTTTGTTGTTTGTTTCATTGCTTTGCAACTTTTATATACAATATTTTACCGGAAAACTCTTAATTTTAAAATCATATATAGGGAAGTCCATTACATGCAATAACGCTTTTCAACCACTGGTGGCCCTTAAAAGTCACATATGATGCTAACTACATATACAGTAAAATGTCACACATTGTAAACATATGACAGAAACTATTGCACATTTTTGTCTCGTTCTCGTCTTGTGCTTTTGAGCACAACCCTAATATTTGGACAAAGGTTTTTGGGATTGTTGCAACTGCCATGCTAACAGTCTGACCACCGGCAACTCCCACAATGCAACTCTGTGACCTCATTATGCAAACAGTCTTAAAAGATATTTTCCTAACTACTAGTTAAACGATTTTGGCATCCAGTGGGCATAAAAATGCACTTGTGCGATTAGGTGTTGGTCTTTTTTTTCTTTTTAAATGAGTTGGCGTGTACGTAATCTTTTTTCTAGATGGAGGTAGAACAATAACTCAGTTTAACAAAATGGAATGTTCTACATCATTGCTTCCACTACAACAGTACATAGTGTGTCGTCAGTCCTCCAGCCAATTACTATAGTTACTGAGAGTATACTGTATATTTAGACTCTGCCCATCTCCCCAGCATAGTCTGACATTTTCAGCTGGTAATCCTCCTTCATCGGGCATGCCGACAACCATCATCTTCCTCTTGTCACTTTTAATGACAATGAGGTGCTCGCAGATTCCGATCAATCAAATCTGTGGGAGCGTTAGAGTCACCCTTTTGCAAGTGAGCAGTGATTAATGAGGTAGATGAGAGGGGGTGCCGTGGAGGAAGATAAATGACTTGTCTTGCAAACAGATTGCTACAAGGCGCGTGCACAATAAAGAGGAGAATATAACATTAACTCATTCATCCGTATGGCAGGAATCAGCAGGAGGGATTGATTTATTAGCAGTAGATAACCCCAGTAGAAAATTTTCCATTGGTGATTCAATACTATAATAATAACATATAGTACATACATCGTAGTGTTTTGAGTAGCACTTAACTACTATAAACCAAACTTGTCATGTCTCTACAATTGAATTGTTATAAAATATATGTTGCTGATAATATTATAATAAAATAGCAATAAATATTTATTCTGTTGTGAAATTTATGAATGACAATCATATGATTAGCAATAAATATGTAATGCATGACAGCAAATAATCACTGCCAAACACTCCCGTTTTTTTTTTTTTTTTTTTAATTGTATTCTTGTCTCCGGCGAAATATTGTGATAGATTATTTGTAGATTGAGCTATTGTTTTTATTCACTTTTTTTGTTTTGTTTAAATTAAATCCATGTTTACCTTCAAAAGGAGTATTACAAACTGTTGCAGTGCAGGAAACTACATCCACACTAAAAACCTTTGTGTTATATTCATTTGCCATTTCCTTTAATTATTTGTAGATTAATCTCGTGTGTTTAATTCGTTTTTATTGTGAATGCTCTGCTGTGGATGGATGACTTGCAGTCAGCGGCTATCATCAGTCAGCTGCTGCTTCTTGCCGTCTTAGCAAAGTAAACACGGAGGCCACTTTTGACAAATTTCCTTCTGCTCGGATCGGCCTTGTCCCCGGAGGGAGGCCATTAGAGCCATTACGCCTCTTTTAATGCCCTCAACAAGAAGAGCCTGTGGAAAAAAGGACTCACATAGATATGTTAGTGTTTTGGCAGCTCTGCCCTCCAAGTGCCAGCAAACAATAGTGAGCTGTAAACAAACACATCTGTGAGCAATGAGGGATGCACGACAGATTACAATGCGCATCGTGTATTGTTTATGGTTATGCGGGCCTGCAGGGGTTTGTATTTGCTGTATTGGAGTCATAAATCATTTGTAATAGAGACTACACACTTTTAAAACAAAATGACATTGTAACTTGTCTTAAATGTCTGCAAACAGCGACCAGTCGTTACTAACATTTCCACCAGATTACCACAGAAGCTTGTGGCCTTGTTCGTCATGGTAGGATAAATGAAAAGTGGAAAAAATTGTAAAACAAAGATGAAGTCGCTAGTTTGGGTTTGAAGTGGCCAATGACAGCGATTGCCCCCAAAATTGGAAAAAAAACGACATCTCACAAGTCACAGAACACTCTGAAGTGGTTTGACATCACAGAAAAGCAACTTCCCTCTTAATCCATTCGCTACCATTGAAGTCGTTAGACGTCCGATCCAAGTTGAGTAGTGAAAATGGATTGGACGTCTAGCGCCGTAAATGGCAGCCAATTACAGTGGTATGAAAAAGTATCTGAACCTTGTAGAATTTCTCATATTTCTGCATAAAATCACCATAAAATGTGATATGATCTTTGTCAAAATCACACAGATGAAAAAACAGTGTCCGCTTTAACTAAAACCACTCAAACATTTATGGTTTTAATATTTAATGAGGACAGTATGCAAGCAATGACAGAAGGGGGAAAATAAGTAAGTGAACCATCACATTTAATATTTTGTGCCCCCCAGCAGCAATAACTTCAACCAGACGCTTCCTGTTGCTGCAGATCAGTCTGACACATCGATCCGGACTAACCTTTGCCCAGTCTTCTCTACAAAACTGCTGTAGTTCAGTCAGGTTGCTGGGATCTCTGGCATTAATCACTGTCTTTAGGTCACGCCACAGCATCTCAATGGGGTTCAAGTCTGGACTTGAACTTGGCCACTCCAAAATGTGTGTTTTTTCTTCTGAAACCATCCTGAAGTTGACTTACTTCTGTGTTTTGGATCATTGTCTTGTTGCAGCATCCATCCTCTTTTTAGCTTCAACTGTCTGGCCTCAGGTTTTCATGCAAAACATCCTGATAAACATTTGAATTAATTCTTCCATTAATGATTGCAATTTTTCCAGGCCCTGAGGAAGCATAACAGCCCCAAATCATGATGATACCTCCACCATGCTTCACAGTGGGGATGAGGTGTTGATGTTGGTGTGCTGTTCCATTTTTCCTCCACACATGACTAATGTGTAACTCCCAAATAATTCAACCTTGGTTTCATCAGTCCACAAAATATTTTGCCAAAACTTCTGTGGAGTGTGTGCCTTTTTGCAAACATTAAACGAGCAGCAATGTTTTTTTTTTTTTTTTTTTGGCAGATACACTACGGTTTTTTACCTTTTGGAGTATTCTGCGCTGAACTTGGCGCCATCTGCGGTGGACAACCACTCCTTGGGAGAGAAGCAACAGTGCCAAACTCTCTCCATTTGTAGACAACTTCTCTGACTGTCGATTGATGAACATCCAGACTTTTGGAGATTTTTGGTTTTGTATCCTTTCCCAGCTTTATACAAATCAGCAATCCTTGATTGCAGGTCTTTTGACCGATCCATGATGCATATCAGACAATGCTTCTCATCAAGACAATTCTTACCCGGTGTGAGTTTTATTGTGGGCATACACCTGACTTAAAATGTTTGGTAAAAATTGGTTTCAATTGCTCTTTAAGTCTCCTTAGGCAGAGGGTTCACTTACTTACTTTCCTCCTTCTGTCATTGTTTGCATGCTATCCTCATTAAAATATGAATACCTATAAATGTTTGGGTTGAGTTAAAGCAGACACTGTATTTTCATCTGTGTGATTTTGATGAAGATCAGATCACATTTGATAGTGATTTTATGCAGAAATGTGAGAAATTTTCAAAGGTTCAGACACTTTTTCATGCCACTGTAATTAAATATGTCACTGCTGATCACCAAAATCAACTTAAATGTTTTTCCCATGTCTACGCTGTACTATAAATGTAAAAACTTTAGACTCAAGAAATTACGAGCTCACTCATGACAACAAGCGCTAATGAAAACGGATGGCTGGATCATGTTATAATTCCAAGGGTGCCCTGTATTTACTCTTTCCAGCTGTTGGAAGATTTCAGCTTGGCTGTGACGACAGGCCGCAGTCATGTTGTGGTCGTTGGTGATGGATGGATGCATGTAAAAGAGGGGGGTTAAGGGGGTCCAGCTGTAGGATTGTTAGCGCGTGATGTCTCGGCGATGACATATAAAGTGAAGATGCCCCTCTGGGCTATCCTTCTTCCCATGGGAGACGCTTTTTTGTGGAGTGTGAAGTGGTTTGGAAGTACTCGAGCCCAGCAGTTGGCCGGAATAGGCCTTGCTGTGGTTCCGAGTGGAGCTTTGAATGAACTGGACGCGATGGAGAATCGCACACAGTCGTGTCTTTGTTTTCCAACATCTTGGCTTCTGTCTCTGTCTGTTTTTTTTTCCTGTGTCTCTCACACAATAACACACACAAGTATCTCTCCTTGTGATGCCAGCGTGACAAATGGAAGCTCAACACAAACAAGTTGTCTGCGTTCTTTCCCTTTTTCCCTCCTCCTCATCCTCGCGACGTCTTCACGAGTCTAACCCGAGCAGGAGCGTTGTGCGTCGGCGAGATCAGAACCATGTGAAAGTCATCAAAGGCAACGTGATTTTCATTTACAGCCAGCATTATTTATTTCGCTGTTAAACTCGATAAACCATATAAATAAACATGTAAACACATGTCAATGGTGGGCAATGAGTTAATAGTTAGAATAACTATGATGCTAATAGGTCACTAAGTTTCTTATTGTTCTAAAGCTAGGTCGAAGCTTTGACCCCAACTGTGAGAAAGCTGAAATGTTGACAATGTGAAAGACAGGCGGCTTGTGGTTACATTTGTTCGTGCTTATGGGGGCCATTTTGTGCAGTTTCGTACATTTTTTCCACCAGTACAGTAGGTTTATATATTATTAAATTGTATACTTGTCAAATCCACGCAGCTGCATAAGCCATCTGCTGTATAGATTTGACTCTTGGGCAAAGAACAGTATTTGTGTAGGACGGCTTGTAAATGTGTGTTCTCTCAGATGTTTAATCTTGAGAGGAGACACAATTGTAGGGCGCCTCTTTGCGAGGTGTACGTCTAGCTCGGCTGATGTTTAAAACACATGGTGGTCTGCTGCCTTTGTGTCATAAAAAAACGATCACAGAATTATTTTTTAATCTTGTTTCGTGACATTGACAACGATATACGTTCAATATATTTCAACTGGGAGAGAGCGGCAGAGAATAGTGCTGCCAGCCCTCCAAGTCCTAATGGATTGGATGTCTACCACTGTTAATGGAAGGAATGAGTTAAAAATGGTACCTAATTTCGTGACCAGTCAATCTGTAATTATACAAATGAATTAATATTGTTGCTGCTATTAATAACACTAGCCATGTTTACATGGAACCTATATTCAGGTTATGGTCAACATGATATTTTTTTGTTTGTTTTTTGTTTACATCCAGAACTACCCATTTCAACATTATCACGCCCAAAAAAACTGATGACCCCATTTGTGTCAATTCCGGCCAACCTTGCAAACGTTTCGCTAAATCTCACTATCCTGGCACTTCATACTGTCAATCAAAGACCTAATCTTTAAGTTTTTCACTAAACCAGTGATTCACATAGTATGGTAAAAGTACCACCAACTATACAGGTAGTACCTGAGTTACGACATACTCGATTAAGGCAATTTCTACTTTACGATGCCGGAGTCTCGTCGGCCATTTTGCCTCCAGTGTTTTCAGTTTGTTTTTTTTGTTTTTTTTGTCGCATAAACAGTACCTTATTGTACCTCACAGTATCTTTTTATTTTTACTTTATTTACAGTGCTGCTCGAAAGTTTGTGAACCCCACAGCGATGGTCAGATTTTTTGTAAAAAAAACTAAAATAACCTTATTAAATGTTAAGTTATACCCAAATCCACAATACTGACATTCCAAATAATGGACTGAAACAAAAGAAATAGTTATATTGTCATTCTTTATTTAACAAAAGTGGTTGATTTAAGAAAAACTCAGATATCATGTGTGCAAAAGTATGTGAACCCCTTCAGTTAATAGGATATTGCGCCTCCTTTTGCAGAGATTACCTCAACCAAACGGTTTCTGTAGTGACTAATCAGCCTCTCACATCTACTTTGGGGGATTTTTGCCCATTCTTCCTTGCAGAACGCAGTCAGTTGAGAGAGGTTTGATGGGCGTCTGGCATGAACTGCTCGCTTCAGGTCCCGCCACAGCATTTCAATGGGATTTAGGTCAGGACTTTGACTGGGCCAGTCCAGAACACGAATCTTCTTCTTTTTCAGCCATTCCTTGGTTGTATTGCTGGAATGCTTTGGATCATTATCATGTTGCATGATCCACCTTCTGCCAAGCTTTAACTTCAAAACAGATGGCGTCAGGTTATGTTCTAGGATTTGACAATATTCCTCAGAATTCATGATTCCCTGAACTATGTGGAGTTGTCCAGGTCCTGGGGATGAAAAGCAAGCCCAGATCTTGACATTCCCACCTCCATGCTTCACTGTTGGGAGAAGGTTCTTTTGGTGGTATGCAGTGTTGACTTTTCGCCAGACATGGCGGTTTTGGTTGTGACCAAACAGTTCAATTTTGCACCTACATCAGTTGATGAAAACTCTTTTTAATTTAGTCTCGACAACACAACTGTTAAAAAAACAAAAAAAAAACTACTGAATTGATTGATTAGGAAATCAGGTTGAAATAATAGAAAATTCCAAAATGTTGAGGGGGTTCACAAACTTTTGAGCAGCACTGTATATGATATGTTCTGTCCTCACTAAATGAGAAGTTGTTCAGCTTTACAGACATCCAACAATTTTTGAAGCTTTTTACTTCCTTCACTTTTGACAATTTGTAAAGCTGTAACACACATATGTTCACTTACAGTATGTTCAAAACGACACGCATTTTGACTCTTCTACCTAGTAATCTTCTCTACAACAGGGCTTTGCAAGTTTTTGAGGGAAACTCGGAGTGCGTGTGTGTGTAAATAAGCGAACAAGTGAAGGTATACTATCCATTAAAAAAAAAAAAAAAAAAAAAAAACACAAAAAATCTATTTACTGTATTTTTCGGACTACAAATTGCACCTGTGTATAAGTCTATATATATATATATATATATATATATATATATATATAAGTCGCCCTGGAGTATAAGTCGCATTTTTGGGAGTAATTTACTTGATAGAATCCAACACATAGAACAGATATTTCTTCTTGAAAGGCAATTTAATATAAAAATACAATAGAGAACAACATGCTGAATAAGTGTACAGTGCATAAACAACAAAATGTGAATATACTGTCCTCACCAGGACCCTATGGCTCGGTCCTGGCTATACAGCGAGCTAAACTCCCAAATGACTAAGCTGGACGTCCGTATAATTTGCTGAATCAATTTCGTCCTCGATACCAAACAGGTTCGCATTAACGTAAATAAATGATAATTAGGTGCTATTACAGCAATGACACAAACGGTTAGCATGCATTCGCTAGCATTAGTACATCGTTCAAACAACCACACAACTGGCTCTAAGTGTCCGATCGCGGGTGGACAACACACAACAACAACAGAAAAGTTGATACACACAAGCGTTGCTGCTGTAGAGATATTTTACAAGCATAAACAATGAACGTAGGTTCGCAGCCGTGTTTCTCTCTCGCTAACTCGCCCACTCACTCAGAGCTATGTAGCTGTCAGTCTTCTTCTAGCGTGTGAGCGATCTTCACGTAAACGAGTGCGAGTGCGCCCCCACGTGGGTGTGAAAGCGCCACAAACTAAATGCATGCATTTCAATATAAAAAAGTCAATAATACAATTGAACACACATTGCCAAAGGCAGAACGCGAACGTGGCCATAGCTGTTAAGAGTTATTCAGATAACTATAGCATAAAGAACATGCTAACAAGTTTATCAAACCATCAGTGTCACTCCAAAACACCAAAATAACATGTGAAATGATATCACAATGTGTTAATAATTTCACACATACGTCGCTCCTGAGTATAAGTCGCACCCCCAGCCAAACTATGAAAAAAAACTGTGACTTATAGTTCGAAAAATACGGTAATTTGATTGAATATAAAAAGTGGAAGTAGTGTTATTGTTCTTGGATAGACCTGATAAATGCCAACATGATTCAACATCCCTGTAAAAGATTTTTAATTTTAATATTATTATTTTTAAACCAAAAATTTGGTACCTTGCCCAGACTTAGCGAATTTTGGGGGGTTAACCCTGCATCCATTCATTTTAAAGCAGAATATTAGCAATTTTGTTTTTTCAACATACTTTGATGGCCTTGAATAACCGGATTACTGCCAAAAACCTGATTGTGAAAGGGTTATCAGCTGCATGGAAACCTGGTCACTGATTTTAATTTTAAGAAATTCTTTAGTTTTCCTAGTATGTGGTTGTTTCCCTTTGTAATTTTCCAGTAAATACCAACCATATGAAGGCTGAAAATTAATACAATGCCCATAGTTCTTGATGTCTACTTCCCATGCCACTTTGATTTTGAGTGTTGGATGGGTCACAGCCCATATACTGCATAGTAAGCCCTGCGTCATCCCAACTGATGCTGCACTTCCTCTTTCAAAAGGACTCTAATCACTTTGCAGCTGGCCTTAATATCCTGTTTGGAGTCCGAGCACCTTTTTTCTTCTAGATGTGTCCATCAGAACCATGCAAAGTGTGATGAGGAAATGTAGCCAAGGTAATGTCTTGGCAACATCCCATGAAACTGCATCAGAATGCAATTTGTCTGTATTTATTCTTTGCAGATGAAACAGAAGATGCCATATGTATAGGTGATGCCGTTGTCACGATACTAAAATGTTACTCGAAACTCGATACCATTTTTTGATACAACCATAGACTTCATAATTGTTATGACGGGTCACATCCGTCAGCCACTGCGCAACACCTTCAAGTAGGGGGCTGTCCTACAGTCCGCTTCAGTTATTCGCAGTCGGTCGCAGTTAATCAACACATGCAGTGATCCAACACCGGATTTAGGTTGAAAAAGTACGAAAGCTGTAATGCATACAAATAGGAAGGATTGTCTCAGGAGTGATTTGTTCAAGGATTTAAGGTAATTATTATATTTTTTGTACCATGCATGCATTTTGAAGTGTTGTGGGAAAAAAAATCAATGGGAGAAATTAGCCACTACAGCATTGGCATTATACTTCGCAATATTTACGTAAAATAACTGCTAACTGGACGGTTATTTTGCTTTTAGCCAAGAATTGAGACTGTTTTACGTCCATATCTACAAAGAATTCAGGGATTTAAGCATTTATTCACAAGAATTTTCAACGAAAAAAACCTGTTTGTTTTACATATGGCGGCCGCTAATTCCCTTACTGACTAGCCTCATAGTTCACAATATTTACATAAAATGAATGCAACCTGCACGTTTTTTTTTTTTGCTTTTAACCAAGAATCGAGACTGTTTTATGTCCATATCTATAAAGAATTCAGGGATTTAAGCATTTATTCACACGAATTTTCAATGGAAAAAGCTCTTTGTTTTACATATGGCGTCTGCTAATTAACTTACTGACTAGCTCATGGTTCACAATATCTATGTAAAATAAATGCTACCTGCACCGTTGTTTTGCTTTTAACCAAGAATTGAGACTGTTTTACATCCATATTTATAAAGAATTCAGGAATTTAAGCATTTATTCACAAGAATTTTCAACGGAAAAAGCTCTTTGTCTGTGTTTCCACTCGGTCAGCTTTGACGGAGATAGGCCCCCTATGAATCGGCCCCGTGTCCTGTCAATACATTATGAAGTCTATGATACAACATAGACAAAAACTAAGATTAAAACTGAATTAAATGGTGACTTTTTCAGTTTCTCCATTGGTGGTCATGTATTTTGACGAAAACAAAAACACTTTCTTTGAATTGTTACAAAATTTGTCAGAGGTGACATGGAAATCAACAGAAAGTGATATGGAAATCAACAACAAGTTTTCTGGAAATGCCCTCAAATCAACAGGAAATTTTCCTAAATGTACAGAAACTGACACCAGAATGCCCCAAAATGTGCCGTAAGTGTTTCCTAAAATTAACAGGAAAGTGACCCAAAAGAAACTCATTGCCTGCCATTGACAACATTAGAATTCATTTAACCTGGGAGGATTGGCTGTGAATGATCATCTTTCAGTGCCATTGACAGCGCTAGATGTCCAATTCATTTTGAATGGGAGAGGCGAAGGAACTTGGTTAATGAGTTAATAGGGAAAATGCAAAAATACTATATCCTCCCAAATTTATGGTGACCTGTTGTAATGCAAAAACAAATGACTGAGTATCAATATTTTGCAATCAAATATTCAACATTTCAGTGTTGACACTTCGATACTTTTGACAACCCTAATAGGTGATGACTTATGCCACATTTTAATGTTCTTAAAACATGCCCTGTGATTGGCTGACACCCCCCCCCCCCCCCAAAAAAAACCCCTCCTCTACCTTGACGAAAGGAATCAAATGTTTACCCCTGCTAGTATTTCCTGTCAGATAGTTTGCTCCAGTAAAACAGAAAAGCCCGGAACACTTTGTCCCACATCTCTTCAGACCTCCGCGACGCCTCTGACTCCAAGCTTGGAACAAATGTTTGACTATCACCCCGAACTACACAAACAGTTCACATGAGCGGTCGACTTAAAGAGCCAGTGGTTGTATATCGGCTTTATTGTTAGCTTCCAGCCATCAAAGAGGAAAAAAAGTGAGAATACAATCTGAGATTAATCGGAAGAGGAAGCAAAACATGCTGAAAGTCTGTAGTTGTGGCCAGAAGACGCAAATGTTGACATGAAAGTGATGTCATCTTTTAGCACAACAACATCCTGTCACGCGCGTGCAGGAGATGGAAAACACCGCGGTCGCTTGCTTCGCATGCGATTGTGGTTTCATGCGACCACCCCAGAGGGAGGCAGACCGGCTGCTGCAAGGCCGTTAACTCATTGGCTGCCATTGACGGCGATAGACGTCCAATCTATTTGAACCGAGAACCGGGAGACCTTCCAGTTCAAACAGATTGGATGTCTACAGCCATTAGGGCTGAACGATATTGGAACAAAACTTACTTTGCAACTTATTGGGGGTTTGCGAAGTATTGCGATATTGCAATATTAAAACTAGAAGAATTTTCACCAATTGACTTTAATAGCTTTGTTTGGGAAGACTTGGTTGACTCATTATGACCTCATTTATTCATGTAATACAATGTGGTCCAGGCTAAGGGGATTCATCTGTGAATTATGAAGATTGATGAATATCAAAGGAATCCAGGGGGCCATGTGTCTGCACACTTGCTGCTTTTATAAAGCAAAACAAAAGTTTACGTTTTGTAAAAACAAACGAACAAACAAACAAACAAAACAAAACAAAAAACATGGCACGTCCTGCGATAGGACTGTTGCACATGAGCATATTGCGATGGCAATGTTCAAGCGATATATTGTGCAGGCCAAATCCCCATCAATGGCAGTGAATGAGTTAAGGATCTTTTAATTGTTTTGAGTTTTGTTCATACTGTAGTGTAGTGCAAGTAGTGTGACAAAATATCGAAACGGTGATACAGTGGTACCTCTAAATACGAATTTAGTTCGTTACAGCACCTGGTTGTAAGTCAAAATGATCGTATGTCGAGCGGGATTTTCCAAGGATACATTATTATTTGATTAATTCGTTCCACCGCCCAAAAACCTATGCTATCCTTAATAACTACTGCTAGTACAATTACAAATAGCAATTACACATAGCAAAACAAATAAATTAGGTATACAAATCGGAATAATGATGATTATAATAATAATGTAACAAATCGGGTTCTAATGTAGCAGTTGTGTTTTGCATGCTGTCCCTGATTGCACCCTGTGACTGACGACAGAGTGAGAGAGGTGCGGGTTGTTGGCAGGGGCGCTGGAAGTCACTCACAGCAGTGGGTGCCGAGAATCTTATTTTATTATTATTTCAAAAACAACCGTTTCGGTCTAGATTTGTCATGGTCGCGCAATTTCTTCATACAACGCGTGCACAGTGGCATTTTACACGCATGCTGGATAGTTGACGTACTAATACTACGCTACTACAAAAACAGCGTTCTATTCCACCTACAGTGTGTGTTGGTGTTTTTGTATTGGAAATAAAAGTGTCCATGTATTAAAATGGAAATCCCCGCAGCTAGAAGGCGCAACGACCAGTAGTGTTAATCTTTAAAAAAGTAATTAGTTAGAGCTTCAAATTACTCCTCCTATAAAGTAATTGAGTTAGTAACTCAGCTAATTCAACGTCAGAGTAATTAGTTACCCGGCAAAGAAACTGACGTTACTTTTCATGTTCTACACTTTATTACATGATCCATTCTATAACGTCTTTCATCACATCATATTTATAGTACCTGATTGAATTGAACTGTCTTTTTCATTCCAAAAAAACATAGGTCACCCTTTTTACATTTTTAAAAAATTTCACCTATATGAGAGTGTAATGGTATACGAATTTTAACTTTCAAATGCTGTGAGAAAAAAAAGCCTTTTTCCTGTTGTACTGAACCATGACGTGTGTGTATCGTCACACCTCTAATATATATAGCGAAATTTTTCAATACCCAGGTGAGGCTTGAATCTCTTCCCTCTTCTATCTATGCTCTAGCTGTTTTAATTTTTTAAAAAATCACACACGGTTTATGGATATGTCATTCAAGAAAAGATTAGGGCAAGTGACTATTTTTGGTAATAAAAAACAAAAAAATATATATTATATAATAGCATCTACAAGGACATCGTCCACTTGGTGATGCATATTGAACAGGAAAACAGTGCATTATTTTCAATTAATTGTACCCACCTGAACGCCACGAACTGTATGTAAAAAGTTTCCCGAGCGTTTAAGAGGACGCTCGCTACGTTAAATGCCAATGCTAGCGAGAACACGAACACTAGGCTAACGCTCCGAGCCACCTAGCATCGTGTTTGCAAAGGCGTCACAACCCCCTGCTCCTCCTCCCCTTTCCCACTCTGCTCTCTCTGTGTCTCTCAGACATTTCTTGCATCATTCAACCAACGTAGTAACGCATAGTAATGCACGCCTTTACGTCCTCTGTAACAGTAACGGCGTAGCAAAGATGGGAAAAATAATTAATTAGATTACTCACTACTGACAAAAATAACGCCGTTAGTAACGCCGTTATACTCTAACGCCATTATTAACAACACTGGCAATGACATACACAAACATATTTGAAAACTAAAAGGTCCAATCAGCCTTGGTTTAACACCCACTTTTCACAACACTCAAATAAATTGCACACCAATATCCAACAGCGCTCTGCATGGAGGCAGCTCAACTGCAACAACAAACATTAATAGGGACTACAATGCAAACATTTTGTTTTCCACAGTTAATCTGCAATGAACTTTTTCTCGCTGGGCCCTCATATGAACTATCATAATCATCTTCATTTTCAACCTCGAAATGAATTTCAGAAAATTTCGTTGTTTTTGTTAAGAAAAAATCGCTAATTCGTTTTTGCGCCATGTTAACACCTCCAGTTAACTTTTCCGTTCCAATAGTGCCTTATCCAACGTGACCTGGTGGCAAGCAAGGTGTCTGGCGGTGACCATGTTTTGAACAACAATAAAAAACTTTTTCAATATATACAGTACAGGCCAAAAGTTTGGACACACCTCATTCAATGCAACACAAATGAAGGTCCCAACCCCAATTGTAAAGCAATAAATTCCTCTAATCAACATTGAAAAGGCATACCTTTGAAGTCAAAAAACATTTTAGGTGACTCCCTCTTGAAGCTCATCAAGAGAATGGCAAGAGTGCGCAAAAAAAGAGCAAAGGGTGGCTACTTTAAAGATACTAGAATATTACACGTTTTTAGTTATTATTTTTTATTTTTTTTCGCTGAGTACATAATTCCACACGTGTCCATTCATAGTTTTATTACCTTCAGTGAGAATTTGCAATGTAAATAGTCATGGAAATAAAGAAAACGCACAAATGAGAATACAGCTTATGTTGAAAATAACCCTGATCCTTTTTTTTTGTGTGTGTTTTTCCTATTAATTTACTTATTGTGTGTATCATTCACCCCTCGTTTGTATATTTGTTTTTGTATTTGTTGTTAATTAAAAAAAAAAACAAACAGGTTTGCTAAATGCCAAAACTATGCTAACGCTACCAGTTACATTTAGTCTGTGATGATCACTCAGCACAGACCTTTAAAGCCTAAAGCAACATGACATATCTAGCCAAGATAAGAAAACAAAATTTACCAAGCAGCACCCGACATGCTTCACAAAAGGCAAGTCTGGGGACTGGACAGTACTTTTGTTAGTAGGCGTGTGTGGGGCTTGCAGCACATTACATGAGTGAAATGACCAAACACTGTTACAATGCGTGCTAACTACACATACGATAAGAACATTCTGAAGTTATGACGGAGACTATGGCCAATTTTCATCTCGTCTCGTCAGACGAAAACTGGCATTCGTCTCGTTATGTTTTAGTTTCCCAAGACAAGTTTTTAACTCGTCATTGTTGATGAAAACAACACTGGCATCCAGAAGTTGTGCATGTGATTTTTATTCTTATCTTATGTCTTGTATTTTCAACTTGATATTTGATCTTTATAATGTACAGCTGTGGTTCTTTTTTTGCTCATGAAATCATATTGAGTTTACGCTGTAGTCTAATGTTTACGTTGACTCGTACTACTGTACACACGCTGACCACTGTTTAAAATATAAGAGGTACTTTTCACTGACTGCTCCACTTTGTTTGTGTGTTGCTTCCAGGTTGCTTCGAGTGCTGCATCAAATGTTTAGGCGGCGTGCCATACGCATCACTGGTGGCGACCATCTTGTGCTTTTCCGGTGTGGCCCTCTTCTGCGGTTGCGGTCACGTGGCGCTCACCGGCACCGTCGGCATCCTGGAAACCCACTTCTCCAAGGTTGCCAGTGATCACGCCATGCTCACTGATGTGTAAGTGGAAGAACTTTGCTGCCATTGCCGGTGTTAGACCTCCGATCTAATTTGATGTCTCTTGCTGAGACTCAATGAGACTGAATGATGACAAATTGATGTTTCCGATTTTCTAATTTTCTTTAAAACAGTTACTTCATGCTGGAACCAAAATCGGGCTTTCCCGAATTCTTTCCTTAAAGTGCACATTTCCCCGAAATGATGACAAATTAAGATGACAAATCTTAATCTACATAGTCTACATGTATCTTGCTCAACTCTTGATTGTTTAATGAATTGATTTACAAGTGTGTGTCGCTATTTAAGTCCACAGAGCGTGATGTAATTTTATTCCGATGGAATCACAAGAGTCCAAATGTATGAAAAGCAACTTCTTGAATGACTTCATTCCGGCTATTTTTAGTATTTTCTAAATGTTGGAGCAGAGTAGTCCAAATATGGACGTGGTTACAAAGAGTCTATTAGCTTTGGTAATAAAAGAGGAATGACAGGCGCTGAGCATGTTTGGATTTAGAGGCCTTTGTTGACTGGAAAAATTCATCCGTCTCCTCCAGAGACGAATCGTCAGCGTGGAGAGTGAGCAGTACTTTTGTGTTGTTTTCAGAGTCCAGTTGATGCAGTACGTCATCTACGGCATCGCCTCTTTCTTCTTCCTGTATGGAATCATCCTGCTGGCGGAGGGTTTCTATACCACTAGCGCCGTCAAGGAGCTGCACAGCGAGTTCAAGACCACTATCTGCGGACGATGCATCAGTGGAATGGTACATTTGGAAAAGGCTTGTCAGCATGTCGCGGCGGATAGTTGGAAGATCGGTCAAATGCTCCTCATAGTTTTTTAAAATCTTTACTAGTTATAGATTTGAGGAAATAAAATGGAGCAAAATCCAACAGTACACAAAGACTGAGATCATATCCAGAGCAAACCTGATTTTGTATGAGACTAAATTGAAAATAATCTGCCATTAATTAGGATTTATAGATGTATATATATTTATTCCTTAGCATTTTTTTTTCAATAAATATTCAATTCAATAATCAAAATATTTACGTAGCTATATTTATCTATTAGTGTAATATGAATACATGAAGACATTAAAAAAAAATTTTTTTTTAAATTCACTTCAATAAGAAAACTAGTATTTTATGAAATTGTAAAACTACTATTTTCCCAATTAAAAAAAAAAGATAATCTGTAAAATCTTTTTACAGATTAAATTCACAGTTTTTATTATTATCATTATTAATGTTGGTAGTATGAGTATTAGTAGTAATGACAGTAATAATGATAATAATAACAGCTAGTACTAAAACTAATTACAGGTATATTAAACATTATAATAATGTTGTTTCTGGTTCTAGCACTGCCAAAATGATAAATACTTTAATACATATTAATACTAGTACTAATAAAACAATATTTTTCTCCTTCTAATATTGATAATAATCGTAATGATAAAATATTATTGTTTTTATTATAGAAGTTGAATGAATGAATGTTTTCATTGTGACATACGAATGTTATTCTTATGATTATTGATTATTATTATAGTAACACTGGTAATTATTATTAGTAGTACAGTTTTTTATTTTATTTATTATTGTTATAATTATTATGATCAATGCCTCATTTAAAGGGGACCCATTTTTTTCCTACAATACACATTTTGTAGGAAAAAAAAAAACAAATTTCTCCCTTTATTACAGTGCACTTAGAAAACACTCTGTTAAAATATTGTGCTGTACAATAAGACAAAATAAATATAAAAACAAAGACTATTGTGAATAACTGAATCAAAAGAATCATAATGAATCATAAAAGGATGAGCTGTACAGATTCCTGATGTTGCGTGTGTGCCCTCAGTTTGTGTTCCTGACCTACATCCTGGGAGTGGCCTGGCTGGGCGTCTTTGGCTTCTCAGCGGTGCCCGTCTTTCTCTTCTACAACATGTGGTCCACCTGTGCCACCTTGAAGTCGGCCGTGTCCAATCTCACAGACATCGACTCCATCTGTGTGGACGTCCGCCAATACGGTACGACAACGCATGCATGCGCGACGGGACTCCGTTTCCATTGTCAATCAAAAATTTGTACTTTCAGGAATCATCCCGTGGAGTGCAACACCAGGAAAGGCGTGTGGATCCACGCTAGGTGACATCTGCAACACCAGCGAGGTGAGAGCAACAGTGGTGGATGAAGTACTCACTTTTTTTTAAACTTAAGTAAAAGTACAGCTAGAGGTGCAAAAAAATACTTAAGTACAAGTATCTATCTATCTATCTATCTATCTATCTATCTATCTATCTATCTATCTATCTATCTATCTATTTTTACATATGGAGATCTGAGTCAAAATTCAAAGAAAGAACCAGAAAATTCATTCACTGCTCAGTCATATTTAAAACATCAGAATGGAAAAAACAAGCAATAAAATTAACTGCTCTGTGAACAAAAGCTTAACAAGCTCAAAAACTCCAAACTTAGCTTTAGCGGATTGCAAGCAACTATCAGCAGCATACCGCCACCTACTGTACAAGAGTGTTCAGCACCCATCTGAAGGCGCGCTACTTTCATTTTTGTTTGTTATTGGGAATCATCTTGTTCACATGTCTAATCTTGCTTGTAGTAGTATTACTACCTCTAGTGCTCAATTAGGGTAAAGTTGCACGGGGCTTATTGATTGCTGCTTATTGATTGCTGCGAAGGCATGAAAACGAAACTGTGAATCCACAATGACAAAAAAAACTAGTAACGTGTAACGCAGGTGACAATTTGTAAAGTAATGATGTAAAAAGTACAGATACGCACTTCAAAATGTAGTTAAGTCAAGTAAAAAGTACCACTTCATATTTGTGCTCAAGTAAAGTACAGATACACAAAAATGTATTCAAGTACGGTAACAAAATACCATCACTTTGTTACATTCCACCACTGGAGACCAATTATCATGATCCACTGCCATTGAAATGTTTTGTCAACATACTTTATTACATTGTTGCGATGAAATGATTCCAAATCTAGAAAGTGCTGGTCAAACGCTTTCATTTCATATATGATTCAATGGACTTTGTGGTTAATTGATTATTTTTTAGCGGATTACAGTACATAAAATTACAAAAGCATTATGAAAAGCATAATTTTCCAGCAGACTTCGATTTAGATGGAATAGTGCCAAAAACTGTAAAACAAACATAAAGGCAGCAATTTGGGTTTGATTGCCAAAAACATCAGAAAACATGATGAAACCCACATGTCGCAGCAGTGGCGGGACAAATGCGAACGGGGCCCGGGTGCGATAAGAATAAACGGGCCCTCCAGGTGAACATGCATTGGGTGGGGGATCCAAGGAGTTGATTATTCACGGGCCCTTCCACTATTTAGCGATGATTCAAGATGATTGTCCGATATGTGAGGCGGGGGCGGTGCTAGTCTAAATTTTTTTGCAGGCAACAACCAGTCGAGCAAGGAGGGTGGGGATGTAATAGAGATATTTTAACACTTAAACACTTTACAGATAGTTCCCTGGGTTACGAACGAGTTCCGTTCCTACGCTGGCGACGTTTCATTGTAAATCGGAATTAACCCATTAAGTACTCCTAAACACCCCCAAAATCTCAAAATAACTATCCAAAAACATGTATTATATGTCATTGTACTGTCCTCGCCAAGACGTAGGAGCTAATAAAAACAAGCTAATTCCTAGCTCGACTGCGAGCGAAGCTCCGAAATGGCGTTGTTAGACGTGCGTGCGGTGTGCTGACTTTATTCAGCTACTCATGACATCAACACTTGCAGAAAAAAACTAAAATAAACATGAAATTAAATCAGTTTCATCTTCAATAACAGCAATTCAAATTTACATTTATGATTCGCTGCTGATACAGCAGCAATAATCCACACAAACGATGAGCATGCAACAGTTAGCGTCTGCACGTAATCAAAAACAATCACATAAACTCGCCCCAAGTATTTGACCACAATTGAAAACGGACAATAAACAGTACAAAAAGTGTTATATACAGGTGTTGCCTCTGTGGATGCTTCACAAGCAACAATTGTGCGCGCAGGCTTGCAGGTGTAATCTTTTCCATGTCTCTCTCACTCGGCTGCGTGACTTCTCCATGAGAGCAAATGCGCTTTATCTCGTGTGTGCGCAACGCCTTTCTTCTCCGGCATCGTAAAGTCGAAATCACGTTGGGTGCGTCGTAACCCGGGGACTACCTGTATTCCAGCTTCGCGCATCATCGTACTATTCTGTTTGACCCTCCCCTCGCCCAACCACGCCCCTTTTACGACCGTAAACAGGGCTCCCTAGAGACCTGGGCCCGGGAGCCGCTGCACCCCCAGCACCCCCCTAAGGTCCAACCCTACATCACAGAGAAAAGGGTCTGTCGTCCCTTTTAACTTTTTGGCAGTGAATGAGTTAACAACAAGCTTATTGTTGTGGTAAGCGTGTTATTAAACTTTTTTGGTTTCTTTTTTTTCTTCCAGTTCTACCTGTCATATCATTTGTACATTGTGGCCTGTGCCGGAGCCGGAGCCACTGTGATCGCTCTGGTAAGACAGTCGCAATTTACACAATGGTTCCTCTTCATTCCATTTTAGATATCCATCAACCGTGTTCTCATGAGAATTTAGTAGAAAAGCGTGCAAAAGTAGCATGAATGATAATACAATCAGTCTGAAATTGGAGAATACAAGTTGCATGAAAATATGATTTCAAACAGGAATTTTACCCGAAATAGGAAAAAAAATATTTTCTAAGTATGGAAAGTTTTTTTTTTTTTTTGTACATTTCAATCAAATCAATAGTTAAACTTCTTTTGTTTACATTTGTGACCCAAAGAATGTCAAAACCATAACTTAGAACATTTCCTAAAAATTTAATAAAACTTTTACAGCATCAGCTGTTAACATCACAAAAGAATTATTTGATTCCATTATAATCTATAAGGAAAAGAAAAATATGATGAATTCCATTACACTTTACAGCTGTTTTTCTTTCCAAGTGCCACTATCATAACCATGAATAGAATTGAAGAAAATAATACACATACTGTAGTGGATAAGCTGCAGGTGGCCACACTAAAATATGATATCTTTATGTTTCACTACTAAACACGACTGAAATACAGCAGTGAAATTTATTCATGAATCTGAATTATCCATTCATATTCCGAAAAACGTAAATTATCCCTGTGGGGTGATTTTGGAAATCATAAAAATCAAACAAATAGACCCAATCACTAAAAAAGCCTCAAAGGGGAATTTAACGTTAGGTTTATCATTATAACTCTATAAAATGCAATTTCAACATTAACACTACACTTTAATATGGTGTAAAAGTCTAGAAAAGAGTACTTGGATTCAATTAAAATGTACTGAACTCAAATGTTAAAGATTAAACAAAATGTAACCCAAAAAAAAAAAAAAATTTAAACTGATTCTTCAATTTACTAAATGGAACCGCACTTTGAGAACAGTGGGGGATGCTGGTATTTCAAGGAGGGGAAGCTCAAAGTGTGTTTGCCTGTGAGTGCTTCATGTCAGTGGAGGGGCTCAGCGGGTATGGAAAGAAACTGGAGTGACAGAAATCAGTCTACAAACTAGATGTCGACCAACATGGAATTTTTAAATGCCGATGCCAAAACCGATATCTGAAAAAAATTTCAGCCGATTGCCGATATCCCAAGCCGATTTTGTAAGCTGATAATACTTTTTTTTATACAGCATGTATATTATGAAAGGCAGTTTTAAAAAAAAAAAAAAAAAAAAAAAAAAAACAATGCTTCAGCAGCTTCAAATGTACAATTATGACCTGAGGCTTAAAGGACTAATTCAGTTTCGTGCTACCAAACAACAAACGCAGCACATCTTTTTATGTTTATACACACTCAGCATGAACGGTACATTAATTTCAAATACCGTATTGGCCCGAATATAAGACGGTGAAATAACACTGAAAAAGAGGGGGTTGTCTTATATTCACGGTCCAGACATTATACCCATTCACGACGCTAGATGGCGCCAGATATCATTGAAGCAGTGTTCTGTCATGACAGAACTCGCTTTTTAGTTTAACCAGTTTGCATTATTTTATTGCAATATTTTTCCTTATTCAGATTTGTTTCAAGACTACAGTTACCGTTAGACTTCAATGTGATGGTTAATGCAGTTATTGCAATTTTGTTGTTTTATCACAATAGATTAGTTTATTTACATTTCAAAAACCAGAAGCCATTCATTTACGAATGCGATTGCAGTTCAGTTTACATATTTAAATGTTCAGATATTAAGATTTGAATGAGGCAAAATAACATGCTTTTTCTCTCAAATATATTGTTATAATCATTTGTTTCGGATGTACTGTAATTATTTTCTATATAAAAATTAATTTGGTGTTCAAAAAGTCTTTTTTTCAAACTTGAGTCTTGAAAAAGAGGGGGTCGTCTTATAATTAGGGCCGTCTTATATTCGGCCCAATACGGTAATTAAACCAAACAGGACGTCATGACGACATGTGAACATGTGAGAGTGAGTTAAGAGGATGCTCGTCATGCTAAAGCTAATGCTAACGCAAATGATACGTTAACGCTACGAGTTACATTTAGAGTGTATGGATCACTCAGTAAACACCTTAAAAAGCTAAAGCAACATTGCATAGTCTCTCATGCAAGATAAAAAAAAAAAATCTTACAATATTTAACAAGCTGGCAACCTGAAGCTTCCTGTTGCAGCCTGCCTTCAAGCTGCTGCAGGGTCCTTCCGTCAGTCAGCGGAGGGCACAGTTGCCCGCATCGATGCCTGATCAAAATCCCATTTTATTGGCTTATTTTCTTTTGTTAATCAGCCGATGGCTGATGTTGGAAAAACGTCCATATATCGGTCGACCTCTACTACAAACACAAGCAGCTACAACAGAAAAAAATAAATACAAAAATAAGCTCGATTTTTCTCTAGTCGTTATTAACTAAGAAAATGTCGCTAGGATGTTAAGGAAAGTCTCCGGTTCAACTCAGAACAACAGAATAAAAATTGAAAAATTCTTCCTACGGATTTTAAACAAGATCACTGATTCGCTCATTTCGTTGTAAATCAAAAAGGGATTCAGCCTCAGACAGATCATCCGATCATCATGCAGAAAATCAGAGCGACCAGGCCAGCCAAGCCCCGCCCACTGCCTATAGACCTCCAGAGACGCACAGCGTCCGATGGGCGGAACAAACCCAGCCTTTAGCCAATGATTCATTTCGTTTCACAGATTTATGGAAAGCTGAGCTTCCTTTGCAGTCTTAGAGCAGTCGCCTCTGTTTGAGAATGACTAGCACTACATTTTGTACGTAATCCTACTAAATTCTTAAGAGAACATACTCAATAGAACATATTGATTTGTCCAAAAAGGTGTATTTCACGTCCAAAAAAATAGGCTTGTGTCTGATCCATTTATTCTTTTGCGAGTTGAATTTTATGAACTAAACATTCCGAGTGCGGGGCATGTTCTCTCATCACCTTCTCTTGTTCTCTTCCACCAGCTGATCTACATGATGGCTACCACTTATAACTTTGCCGTTTTGAAGTTTAAGAGTCGAGAAGACTGCTGCACTAAGTTTTAACCTCGTTTTTTGATGTTGTTGTTGTTTTTAACAGCGTGCCGCAGCGCAAATCAACTAAAAACAATAGACAGGAAATCTAGTGTAAATAGCGGACTGTGCGCTTTCTTTAGCCAGGACACCTAATGACACTTGTCCATAAGAATGGAGTAGATGACTAGTTTGGCCCATTCTCTTGTAGAAGACCACAACAGTGTTATTTATATTCTTTAATTCATATCCACAAAGAGAAGACAGTATTTAGTTGTCAGTATTCACTCTGCTTGAATGCATAGATTAGAGATTTGATGTGGGGGTTTAAAGTTGTCCTTTATTTGTCATGTGACCACTTGTATATTTTACATTGACTACACTATGAAAAGGTACATAGCTGATTTAAAGTAGTTTTTTCCTATTAGGGCCACACTGAAAGGAAAGACCAGATTTTGTGAGAATATAGTTTTATCATGAGAAAAAGGCATATCGTAAGAGAGGAAAAGTTTTATTTTTTGTTGTTGCTGTTACAACAAGTAAGGCCTTACATTAATACAAACCTTAATTATAACAACTGAATGTGAAAATGTGCCAAAACATTGACATATTACAACTTTTGTCTAATTTTTACCCATGAAATCAGCTCTTTATTTTTGTAAACATTTGTCATATGATTACGTTTTCCCTATACAAGTTTTTTAATTGATGAATATATTTCTCTTATTATTCCAGTTTTAGCTTCATAATTTAGTTTTCTTTATAAGTTTATTCCTATATTTTTTTTACATTTTTTTTTTTACATCTTCTTTATTATAAACATGACTTGATTCTTGTTACATCATTTTATTTCTTTACATTTTCCCCAGAAAACCGTTACTTAAGATTCTTTTTCCTGGAAAAAAAAAAAAAAAAAAAATGTAAATAAATAGAACATTCCAACTTAATTTTCATCGTATTTTTTTGTTTTGTTTCAGCGTGGCCCTAAAACTCCTTATTTTGAGTAAATAGATGACGTCTTTTTTTTTCTACATCAGAGCAAATGCTGGTTTTGCCTCAGCTATATTTTTGTCTTCCATTTCCTCTCCAAGTGCCATTAAAGAGCCATTTTTTATCTTAACATTTGAGCCTGCATGCAAGTCTGTTCATCGTCACTTATATTTTCCGTATATTTAATTACTGTTTTCTTCGAAAACTGTAGCCTTTACATTCTATATAAAATAAACAGTCTTTGTTTAAAAAAACAAAAAAAAAGAAAAATCTTACCTTGTTTATTTCTTTACAAGTGCTGATGAAAAGGTTTTGGAACGATACAATTTTTAACTTGCGCACTTTTTGCACTAACCTCCAAAAGCTTGCAACCCCTGGCTTTCTTTTTCTACTCACCCACATGCTTTTAAGGTGTCATTTCTTTAGTGTTTTAATAATTAACATGAAGCGCCAACTTACAATGAGAGACTCTTGTGACGTCAAACCACTCACAACTTTACTTGCATAATAAAAAGTAAGGTAATTGTGCTTATAAATTATGAATTATTTATAAATTTATAAATTATTCTGAGAAAATAATTACAAATCTGAAATGCGCTCTTCAAAAGCTTCCATTGAGATATGACTCGATATACTTTGTCGTTAATAAATTTTTTATCGGATTACTTGAAAATTACAAAAACATTAATAAAAACATCCGACTGTACCAGATTAGTACAGAAGCGAGTAGGATATGTTCATCATGGTTTAATCATAGACTTCACTATCAGTTGATGGGACAGGGGGTCTATTTTCAAAAACGTATAATTCAAATATTTTCAAAACCAAAGCCGCTAGCGACCTAAGACCAAAACAGGCATCCCCCTTAGGCATATATGAGTCTCTATGAGCAGCGACATAAAAAAATTCAAAGTCGTTCGAAAATAAAATTATTATTATCATTTTTAATACAGGTATAACAAAACTTAAAATGGCTATAAAATTCTTAAGTTTATTATTATAATTTATTGCAAGCGTATTTTAGTGCTTAAGCTTTCAACATCTAATAACTTGATTTTCACATCAGAAACTTAATACTTCAGGAAAGCATACAGAATAATTTTACTCACCAAAAGCAAAATTTGCATTTTTCTATATACAGTCACAACTTATTTAGGTTGAATTCCGCTATTGTGTAGAGATACAACATCCAACATGGTGGCCCTCACAACACAGAGGTTTTCAAGTTGAAAATTCTTATAAATAAATGCTAAAATCGCAGAATTTCTAAAGATATGAACCTTAAACAGTTTGGTCAGTCTAGATTTTTGGTTAATAGCAAAAAACGGGCAGTTATTGTTTATTTTACGTAAATATCTCAGGTATTGTGTAATCCAACATGGCGGCAATCACAAAACAAAGAGCTTTTTAAGTTGAAAATTCTTGCAAATAAATGTGTACATCCTGCAATTTCTATAGATATGAACATACAAGTCTAGTTTTTGGTTAAAAGCAACAAAAAAACAAAACAAAACAAAAAAAAAAACACTTATCATTAATTTTACGTAAATATTTTGGGCTAAAATTGTGCTGTTATTTAAATCCAAAGTGGCGGCCATCACAAAACAAAGAGCTTTTTAAGTTTAAAATTCTTGTAAATAAATGTGTACATCCCTGAATTTCTATAGATATGAACATACAACAGTCTACATTCTTGGTTAAAAGCAAAAAACGGGCAGTTATCATTCATTTTAGGATAATATTTCGAGCTAAAGTTACGCTAATTTTTTCCCATGCATTTTTTTTTTACAACATTTCAAAGTGCATGCATGGGGCTACTTTATATAATAATTACCTCGAATCCTTGACCAAATCACTCGAGACACTCCTGCCTGCTTCTATGCAGTAAAACTTTCACCCTTTTCCCACCTAAATCTGGCGTTTGAACACAGCGTGCGTTTGATTTTATCACAGTGAAAGCCAAATGCTCTGCCTGGGTCGGCCCCCAAAGGTGAAGTCTATGGTTGGATGCACGAAAAAATGCTGACCAATGTAAAATAAATATTAAGTCAGCCATTTTGGTTTAAAGTGGCAAATGAATACGATCACCAAAAATATCGTAAAATTGTGAGTGGTTTGACATTACGAAGAGTCTGTCTTTCCTTTTAACGCGTTGCCTGCCATTGACAACGATAAATGTTCGATCACGGTTCAAATAGATGAAACGTCTTATCGCCATCAATGGCAGCCAATGAGTTCAAGTCGTTTTTTTGCGTGACGTAGCGTAGTTGGTAACTTCTATCTTTTGCTTTGCTGCTTTCTCTTGGACCTGCTCACCGGCCCCCCACCTCACCCTTCTCTTCCAGATCCACTTCCTCATGATTCTGTCGGCAAACTGGGCCTACCTTAAGGACGCCAGTCAAATGCATGCCTACCAAGACATCAAAATGAAAGAGGAGCAGGAACTGCAGGACATCACTTCACGCTCCAAGGAATGCCTGCATTCCTACACATGAGGGCATGTCTCTCACACACACCCACACACAGACACATACATTCATGCAAAGGGGCACATTCGGAACTCCAATGACCACCTATGCTGTACTAACAGAAACTAACACACTACAGCTTCTGCACTAACTCAAGACGCATTTTACTTTTTTTTTTTTTAAAGCCCGTTTGGTTGTCGCCATTTTCTTTGGCTGTCATTTTTCCCTTTTTTCACAAGGAAAAACCGTGATCAAGGCCGTTTCAGACTAGCATCAGCTTAGTGTGAAGGGTTCAGCGGCAACCCATTCATTGTGTATGTGGGAGTGGCCTTCTTGGCGAAAGTGAGAGGCCGTTTTGGGCGGAACGGCAAGTTTGAATGAATTTGCACAGAGAGACGGGGCAGCACCGCCGCGTTGATGTCAACAACGCAACCAATAGCAGAGGAGCAGGCGTACCTATATCTATGCTATCAGGCTTTTTCGGCAGACGGATATACACAAACTACGGCTGACGAAACCTTGATAAATGCACTCTTTTAAAGTTTCGTGAGCTCTGGGACACTCGAAAAATATCTCTCATACCTCTCCTTCCTAAGGTAAATGGTACCTCGATGTGCATTTGTGTGGAAATGTAGTTCACGAACAACAAAAAACTATTCACTTTCTCACAAAAACTAGTAAGACTATTTACACGGCTATCATAATGCCACCTAGTCCTTGAAATAGGAAAAGTCACTGTTTTCTTGTGCATAAGCTTGCCGCTTTTCACTCCTTTGCGCTTGCCGTGGACCACTCTTCACACCGGGCTGACGCTAGTGTGAAAAGGCCTTTATTTTTACACATAGCCATAGTGTACGTGTGGCAGTACAGCAATGAATTATCCATCCATCCATGATACGCACAAAAACTGAATTCACTTCAACAGGTTGGACAAGTAGAATACGTGCATGGAGGCAGTTATATGTGCTCTTGTGTGCAAACATATTAACTTCATGGCCTACATTAACTCTACCTCAGGGGTCTGCTGGAGCTGGATAAACATGGAATTGGAAAAGCATGTACTGTACAACCACCTGTGTAGTTTGGGATGCTCATTGAAGCCACAATGTTAGGTATACCTGCAAAATACATTGCAATGTGTGATAAATTTAGTAGTTGCAAGTAGAAAACTAATTTATCATTTTTTTAGATGAATACAGCAAAAAAAAAAAACAAAAAACACCCAAATGAAAATAAAATACAGATTTTTGGGGGAGCGTAATTCAATAATATAATGCACTTGTTCAAAGGGGAAGTTCAGAATTTTTGACATTAGGCTTAATTTTCGAGTTAGCGAGGGTTTAATTAGTCGGTGGAGTTGATTTCAACAAATTCCATGCAGTTAGTTATTCATTAGTTTCAGAGCTCCGGAGTGGCTAAGCTAGCGTGAGTAAATGGGCCAGTCCTAGCATGCCAATAAAAAACAACATATGCATGCATGAAAATCCCCGATGACGCATGCAATCAATAGTGTTGGCTATGTTTTCAGGATGAAGTTATTAAAACTTACGATTGAATGTCAAAAACTGTCGTATGGACAGCAACATTTGTAATCCAGCAGCTCTGTAAGAGGCTGCAAAGCAGAGTGATATTTTTTTCCACCTGTGTGTTTATGTTGTAGTCATCAGCAAGTATCCAGTTTGTATTGTTGCTCGTTCTTCATAGGGAATTTTTGTAAACTCTCATTTGCCCATTTCTTCTGTTTCCATAGCCTCTAATGCACGTTTCACTTTGTTGCCGTTCTTCAGTCAAGACCGTACGCTCCGTAGACTGATGCTGCATTCAAGGAAGGTGGGAAATATGACTTTTCCAACCTCCGACCAAAAAAATATAATTGGAACGCCACTCGAACTGCGAGGCCCTAGTCGTGAAGTCAGGAAAAAAAGTATCCTGACTTCAGAAGTTGCTTCAATCAGACATCACTCGACAAAATGCGCAGTCTTTCGAAAAGTAAACCGTCAATACTAAAACTAAAGAAGCCAGTTTACAGTGTGGTCTGTTTACCTTAACCGTCGTTTTTCCTCCACTATTTGATCGCTTAAGGCAGGTTTGCTGGAGGTCAACATGTCTTTTGATTTCAAAAATAAAAAATGCTTGGAACGCTTTGAGGTCACAACTGGTAACACCCGAGTGGGATAAGTCCGACTTCCCACCTTCCTCGAATGCAGCGTGAGCACCAGTGGCCGAAGCGCTCCTCTCTAAATAGTGCCACAGAAATAAATTAATTACGGCAGCTTGGTATGAAATTGTTTTGACCGCATAGGTATTTTGAGAAACGATCTGCATTACAAATTTATTTGACTGTTAAATCTGTTAATATCAGTTTTTTCTAATTGGCATGCTAGGAAGGGACCATTGACTCACGCTAGCTTAGCCACTCCGGAACCTTGCAATTGATAAATAACTAACAAACTGCACTGAATTTATTGAAATCAACTCCACCGACCCCGCTAACTCGAACAATAAGCCTAATGTCAAAAAGTCTTAACTTCCGCTTAAAGTTTTAGTTTATGACAAATGCGAGAAAATGTTCATGCCTGTTGGAGAAGTGTGTGGTGAGGGATTTTACAGCCTTAAAACATTCAATAATTGTGAAAAATCAGTCTGACGACTTGATGGATTTCATCTATAACCCCCAGCAAAAAGTATGGAATCACCAGTCTTGGACGAGCACTCACTCAGACATTTTATCATGTAGAACAAAGTCAGATAAAAAGCTTGAAAAAAATAATGAATTAGTTCAAAAGTGCAACTCTTTAGCATTTAGAAACAGTAAAAGAAATGAATAAAAAACATTGTGGTGGTCAGTAAATGTTACTTTTATAGAACAAGTGCAGGGTTGAGATCTGGGCTATTTGCAGGCCATGACATTGACTGGATGAGTGTTTCTCCAAGGAATGCTTCAACAGTTTTAGCTCGGTGGCATGGTGCACTGTCATCTTGGAAAATGACAAACATATTTTTAATTGAAGGGATAAGAAAGCTGTCTAAAATTTCAATGTAAACTTGTACGTTTACTGAAGATTTAACCACAGCCATCTCCCCAGTGCCTTTGCCTGACATGCAGCCCCATATCATCGAGGACTGAGAGAATTTTGATGTCCTCTTCAGCCAGTCATCTTTGTAAATCTTACTGGAACAGCACCAAACCAAAGTTCCAGCGTCATCACCTTGTCCAGAGTCAAGAATCTCTATTGGACAAGGTGTCAAGAGTCAAGAATCTGCATTGGACAAGGTGATGATGCTGGAACTTTTGTTTGGTGCTGTTCCAGTGAGATTTACAAAGATGACTGCCTGAAGAGAACATCAAAATTCCCTCAGTCCATGATTATATGGGGCTGCATGTCAGGCGAAGGCACTGGGGAGATGGCTGTTGTTAAATCTTCAATAAATGTACAAGTGAACATTGAAATTTTAGACAGCTTTCTTATCACTTCAATTGAAAATATGTCATTTTCCAAGATGACAATGCGTCATGCCACAGAGCTAAAACTGTTAAAGCATTCCTTGGAGAAAGACTCATCCAGTCAATGTCATGGCCTGCAAATAGCCCAGATCTCAACCCTATCGAAAACCTGCGGTGGAAATTGAAAGAAAAAGGTCCACAGCAAGTCTCAGACCTGCAAGGATGATCTGGTAACTGCAATCAAAGAGTGTTGGCATCAAATTGATAAGGAATACTCCTTCAAGTCCATGCCTCAGCGACTGCAAACTGTCATAAAAGCCAGAGGTGGTGCTACTAAATACTACAGATGTGTTTTGATTGTTATTTCTTTGTTTGTTTAACATGATTCCATGTTTTTTTTTCCTCAGAGTGGAGTAATTCCATATAAATTTCCCCGCACTTGCTCTGGAAAAGTAACATTTACTGACCACCAATGTTTTTTTTTATTCATTTCTTTTAGTGTTTCTGAATGCTAAAGAGTTGCACTTTTGAACCCATTTATTATTTTTTTCAAGCTTTTTATCCGAGTTTGTTCTACATGATAAAATATCTGAGTGAGTGCTCGTCCGAGACTGATGATTCCATAGTTTTTGCTAGGGGTTGTATTTGGCGTTATTTTTTAGCACATAACCACCACAATAAATAAGGGAATACTGTTCTAGAAAAAACATTCATAATAGGCTTCTAAAAAATATAAACCAAGTGTTTAATGTATCTTTGTTCATCATTTATTTCTATGTTATTGCAATACTTATTTTGAGATATTTATGGAAAACAGTACAAATTCAAAACTGGCTATTATCATTTTTGTAGGCTAGTTTGGCTTTAAAGTACTGTAATTTTCATTTGGATTATAAACAAGCTTCGAATTTACACTTTTTTTAGTTTAACAAGGATAAATAATCACACAGATACTTCATTACATCAGTACTTTTAGGCTGAATTTGGCAGGTGTACCCAATATTGTGGACAGTTTCATCACACTCTGCATTACAGCATGCAACTGTATGCCATAACAACAACATGCTTGCTAAAGAAGAACTACAGTCAAGAAATTTGCAATGAATTTGAGCCCTCATATTTGCTATTTTAGTTCAATTACTACAAACTGAATTGTAGTGAGTTACAGTGTTATCAAACCTGAAGTGTTCTTTGGCACCAATGGAACAAGTGTGAAGGTGTGACCTGTGTACAATTATGTTTTTAACACATTTTTTTGTCATCGTTTTCTACAATTGCATCAGAATTTGATGGTATAAATACTGTTGTGTAATCTTTTTTTTTTTTTTTTTTTTTTATCAGTTGCTATGCTAACTTCTTGTTTTTGTTGCATTGAATGAAGAGTTGATACACGGTCACGTATATTAATTTTGTAAAGAAGGCATGTTTTGCCTCATGTTTTGTTCAATACAAAGGATTAGCTCAGTCATTCTAGATACTTTTAATCTACTGTATGTAAATCCTATTAGAAAACATTTTATACAAGTCTTTTCTGTGAATGTTAAAGGGCTCCCCCGCAACACATCTTACAACTTTTAAATTAGCCATAGTGTGGCTGGCAAGTGGAAAACAGCACGTCTCCTTTTGAATCAACCAAAAACATGAAGAAAATAATGCTACCTATCAATCAATCAATCAATCAATCAGGTGGAGAAATAACACACCAACATCTTGTTTTGATGAAGAAATACAACATATACAAACTGGCCTGTTTTTTTTCTTTTTCTTTTCTTTTTTTAATAAAAACTTGAAAAAGTGAAAATCTCTTCTAGTTTCTCATCTAATGTTACAAGAAATACAAAATAACTTATTCATTATTGTCTTTATCTACAAAGTGGTGTCAAAGTCATCCTAGTTTCGGGCCACATTGGAGTTAAAGCGCCATTGTGTTGGGGGAAAAAACAACTAAATATTCTAAATATACTATTTGTATAACATCTGTAGTCATTGATCATTAATTCAGGACTACATAATTTTTAATTTTAACCAGGAATATGAAATCGTACCACATGGTTTACTTTCGTGGCCGTACAAAATGAAGAGGAGGGCCGCATCTGGTCCCCGGACCACCAGTTTGTCACCCTTGATCTACATTACATAAAATCCCAAAAAGAAACTCACTAGTAAATTAGCAGTTCTACCAAAAATTATCATCAGCACTGTCATCCTTGTGCGAATAGGCCGCAATGCTGTGAAAAGAAAGACAAGCAAGTTCATTAAGTGGGACTTTTCATGGCCAGGAGGGGGGGGGGGGGGTGGGGGATTTTAAATTAAAATACGACTACAGAAAGCACAACAAAATTAAAATGTCGTTCAGGGGATGGATTGTGGAGGATTATGTATGAATTTTTAAAATGAATAAGCAAAGCCATACCTATTATCTTTCTCTTCAGACAAACTCTTGACTTCTGGGCTCATGTGGTTCTCACTGCCAGCGCTCTAAATCCCAAAAAAATAAAAAATAATAATAGCAATTTAAAAACTCGAGATGAACAAAGAAACATTTACCGTAATTTTCGGACTATAAACTGCTACTTTTTCCCTCATTTTGAATCCCTCGGCTTATAGTCCAGTGCCTCTTATTTGATGATTTATTTGGGTTAATAGGTAACACTTTATTTGACAGCTGTGTAGGGCTGCAGCTATCGAATATTTTAGTAATCGAGTAATTGACTGAAAATTCTATCGATTAATCGAGTAATCGGATAAAACATTTTTTTTAGGTAAAGAGCCATTATAAGTATACATGAGAAAATAAGACATTTAATCCAATATTGAGCCATTTTCAGTCAATCAATGTCTTTATTTTCGATGTACATTGTTGAAAACAGACAACTGCATCTCAGATGTGACTAGAAAAAAAAAAAATCACTACTTTCACTCAAAAAACTTCTAGATCTTATAAAAAAAAAAAAAATCTTACTTAAAAATGTAATTACGCTTGATAACACACATCACTTGAAAGCTATGTGTTTTCCCCAAGTGTTTCAATTGAATTTCCATTTGTGTCAAGCTATTTTTAAGTTCTAGTTAAGTTTTAAGTTAGTCTAAACTGTAAGTCCTGATAGGATTTTGAGTTTTTGCAGTGTTCAAAATAAATGTATGATACTTGCTGTACTGGAGCACATTAGGGACCAGTGCTACTTGGTGTTTTATTCAGCAATAACTACTGAGCTAAAACTGACAGTTAGCTTTATCATGTTTTAATTTTACACCCTCATCACTCTACAGCGCTGTGTTTTTACAGAATAAATAAAGCCTGTATGTAAGACACATTAGCCACGCATCGACCGTGGTCATAATCAAAAGAAACCTAGCCCTCCGAAGGGCTAACGATACGTGAGCGAGTGAAAGTAACGTTATATTTATTATCGCTGAGAAGTCTACTACTTAAAGATGGCGGCTGTTTACGAACGCTGCCCAGCCGCGGCCGAGTCTGTCATTTCGCATCTAGTCCTAAATGCATGAGATATCTATTAGACGTCGCAAACTACGCAACGTCGGCGTAGTTTGTAGCGGCTGTCGGCTGCAGTAAGGTTGTGTTTTTTATTTTTTTATTTATTTATTTTTTTAATTGCTTCTTCCTCTACGCACGTGACGTCAGCATGGTCCCGCATTAAAAGTAGTCCGGGCAAAACGTGATGCTTAGAGCTGGCAAAATTAAACGATTCCTCGAGGTGAGTAAGACTACTCAGATCAGTTTTTGAACTCGAGTAACTCGAGTTGCTCGAGTATTCGTTTCAGCTCTACAGCTATGTCATAAGACCGTCATAATTATGAAAAATGTTCCCACTAAGCTGCACGCATGCGTAATCCCACACTGCTTTCATATACTCAGTATACAAGAAAATCTATGCAGCGCACAAAATAAAATTTAACAGAAACGTCAATAGGACTACTGTCGGCACTGCAGTGATGTGTCAGCGTGACACTCCAATTGGAGAGTTCCATACGGCAACGCAATGCTCCTATTAGTGCGTTCAGTACGGCAACGTGACGCTCCCAATGGTGCGTTACAACACCATGTTTGTATATAGTTGTGAGGTGAATAACCTGGTCATGGAGAAAAATACAGAGTGAAAAGTCATCTAGAATCCTGTGCTGATTTACTGAAGCAACATTTTTGCAAGGATTACAGTATTAAATACCATAATTTTCGCACTATAAGGCGCACCTAACTATTAGCCGCCACCCACCAAATTTGAGACAAAAATGACATTTGTTCAGGTATAAGCTGCACTGGACTATAAGATGGAGCTTTCCTCACTGTATCAAGATATATTTACACCAAAAGATATTAACCGGTAACAGTATATTATTTATTTATATTTTATTTGACAGCGGCATCATAAGACTGTCAAAAGACCAAATGAACCATCATGAAGTTTTGAACCAATTGGCTTAAAGAAGCTTCATTTGGCCATCACTGCACCCTTGGGAGAGACAGTCAACCTCTGCTGCCACCTGCTGTCAACGCTGTTGTTTTCCAACATGCCTCCTAGCATGCATTGCAGTGCTAAAGTTGTAAATAAGAATCAAAATTCATGTTCTGTGCTAATTATCTCTTCAGTTATAATTCCAGTTGTTTTATTAATGGTTAGTTATGGTATTTGGTAACATTTTTGAGATTGGCGCCATAAGACTGTCATTAGACAATCATAAGTATGACATGACACTGTCATGAGCATTAATGAATGCTTATAACAGATGTGATTTAGTGTTATCTGGCAAATTAGCTCACTTTTGAATGGATGTAAAGGATCTGAGCTGGACTTAAATGGCGGTAGTGACATAATTTGTCGGACATCTGACATAAGAACTCAGTAATGCCCATGATAGTGCCATGTCATAATTATGACGGGCTTTTGACGCCTCTGTCAAATAAAGTGTTACCTATTAACCCAAATAAATCAACAAATAAGCCGCATTGGACTATAAGCCGCAGGATTCAAATTGAAGGGAAAAAGTACCGGTTTATAGTCCTAAAATTACGGTAATATTTAACATTAAAACTGGTACAATCTAGTTAATTCAACCACCAAAACTGTTTTCTGTACCATAGGCTTCGTAATGTTCATTATGAAGTCTATGTCTGTACTATGGCATTTTCCAACGTTATTAAATGAGCAGCAGATGTCTATCCAATAATACGATAGTTCACTTCACTTACGCTACACTGCCAGTCATAGCAGTGACAGTGTTGCGCATATGTGCTCTGCCCAAACGTGCCGTGCAGGTTAGCAAGCTAAACAATAGTGCAGCGGAATTAAGAGACGCAAATGCTATCATGGCAAAAGGAAAATGCAGCGATACTTCACTCATCAAGCCAAAGTAAAAAACAAATGCAGTTCTCCAAAGATGGAATGGCTGTCGGAGTATATGCAACTAGAAGAACAAGCAGTGAAACTGAGTGAGACCTTTTCTTTGGGGGTTTTTTGTTTGTTTTTTTTAACCTGTCCTGTATAGCTGCTTAGACACTGAGAATAGGAATCTTGAGTGTCCTTAATGTCTGTACAGTTTTAATGTGGGAGTTTGAAATGCTCCTATTATGATTGTTCATTGTGTTTTACTTATTAAATCACCCATGCCACAGGCAAGACTTTTGGTTAAAGCAGGACATATAATATAGTACACATCTTATAAACAACAAAATTTTTGTCTTTTTCATTTTAAGTGGGCCAAATCAATTACAAATCAAGTGTCCCAAAGTGACCGAAAGTTCATTTGCTTACAACCATCCCACTTCAAATGAATTGGACATCTATCGCTGTCAATGAATGTTATGTTAGCTTTTCTTTCTTACATTGTATGTTAGCTTGAAGCTAGCAGATTCACATTAAAATATGGGGAATTAATCACTATTTAAAGTGTGAAGCAGTTCAAATGGATTGTACATCTATCAGCGCCAATGGGAGCCATTGTGTTAATACTCCAGCATTACACTACTTATCTCACCTTATCTTGTTTCTTCTCTCGGGCTTCCAATACCATCTTCATATACTTCTCCAATGAGTTTTCTTTAGGGACTTCCGCTTCTTGCCTTTTGTCTCCATCTCCTTTTATGTCTTCCTCCTCCGATTGTTGTTGCTGTTGCAAAAGCTAGGCAAGCACACATGTATTCATTCAATAAAGCAAGTGGCTAAGACAAGAAAAAATGGAGGGTTAGTTGGTCAGTTACACTTTCTTTCTCCAATCTCTCCGTTTCCTTTTGTTCTCTCGCTCTAGCCTCCTCTTGCTCCCGCCGCCTCAAATCTTGCTTTTCTTTTCTTTGTTTTTCCCATCGCTGTCCTTCATCCCCTTTCTCCTCATCCGCCGAGGACGTCAAGATTTCGGAGGCTTCTGCGAAACAAAAAAGTATGACACAGTACTCGCTTGGCAGTTTTCGTCAGACATTTTCGTCACTCACCCGCTCGACCCGGCGAGTCCTGTGGGCAGGGGACGGAGGGGCCGCCGGGGGCCTCGGAGGAGGAGAGAGGGACGGCAGTGTCCGGGAGAAGCTCTGGAATGTGGCCGGGTTCTAGAGGGATACACGCACAAAAGAATCTTTTATGCTTTGCCCACTAACCCTTCTAAACGGGGCCAGAGAAGCAGTGGAGAATACATAATCAGTGGCCCTTCATCTTAACTAACGTGTCAAGTTCTGGGCGCAAACCCACGAGCTCACAGGATCCAAAGCCTTTTGGAATTTGAAAGGAAATCTGACAAGAAAATCCACAAATTTGAAAGGAAATCTGACAAGAAAATCCACAATCATTTAAATAATTAGTGATAATGAAAATATTCTGTATGGACGTATCAACTAAATAATTTTTCTTTTTAGAAAATGTCTCATAAATCTACAATGTGAAAACATGAAAAGCATGTAAAATCGTGACTTATGAGTTGCATTACACTAGTTCCAAAACTCTAAATTCTCGCAAAATTCCTTAGCTGATCGCTCTGACCTTTGACCTCAATACCCCCAAATTTAAACCTCTCCTGCTTCATAATAAAAAACATATCCTGCAAGTCTGATAATAATCCCTTTATTCATTCTTGAGTTATCTTGAACATAAACATATACTGAATAACACTGAATAATTTGAAATGCAATTAATCCTATCCAGTCCGTCCAGCTTAATACTTAAAATGTTGTCATGTTATACTGGTGAGGATAATAGTTATTTAAATTTAAATTATCGTACTTTACAACAACAACAACAACAAAAAAAACACAGGAATGACAGTAACTTTCAGACTACAAGGCACGTCATATTTAGGGCTGTCCCAAACGACTAATTTTCTCCCGATTAGTCAGCCGACTATTTTTACGATTAGTCGACTAATCTAATAATTAATTTTTTTTTTTTTTTTTTTTTAAACTAATTTAGCAATGAAATTTTTGTTGACGCTTATCAATTCACAAAAAACATATTGGAACACTCAAATTATTTATTAAAGTACAAATAAACACGTAAACAACAATAATAAATCACAAATAAACAATTAGTTCAAATGCTGATAGAATTAACTAGTGTAGCATCCCGATTGAAAAGATGGTCTCTTAAACTGATGGTTTACAACTTTTATTCCATCCTTGATGTAAACACACTGTAAGAGCTACGGTGCACACAAATAAAGCAACACAATTAGAAATTAACAAAAACTTTTCACCTTTTTCCTTTTAAACCTTATTTATATATCAATGAATTGCCTATATGAATTGCCTTTACCTTAATTTATTACCTTATCATTGACAATCTCTCCCTTGAGTGCAATCACTGTATATACTGTATATATTCATGACCTTTTAACCTTATATAATTTTCTATACCATAAAATAAACCATAACATGAAATAAACCTTTCAATTAGCATTAAGAACAATACTAATAGCACTTATAAGGCCCATTGTCAATGAAACATTATTATTTAGTAAGGCGACAGCACCCTCTGGTGTACAAAAAAATGAAAAAAAAAAAAAAATTACAAACTGCGTGAAGGCGCTTGAGGTGTTTATTCACGGCCGACGTGCAGCCAAGCTTGGCATTGAAGAGACAGGACAGAAGAGTGTACTCTCCTTTGTTTCTTTGAAATAAGGCAATGTTTTGGACACTCTGGTGCGCTTTTTTTGGCTTTGTGCCGCTTTCCCCGCTTGCAAACAGAGCATCCGACATTCTAACTTTCCACGCATATATTTTTTTAACCCTTCATTAACCGTCGACGGGATGTTGTGCTCGTCGACGGATTTACGTCATCGATGACGTCGACTATGTCGACTAGTCGGGACAGCTCTAGTCATATTAAAAGACACACCATTCATGAATAAGTTAATTTTTAAAAATAAAGCACATCTAATAATAACACACATTAGTTCCTCAATGGACTGCATTTGCATTCGTTCTTTATCTTTTAACATTGTAATTATTCTTTTATTTGGTAATTTATTTGAACTGGAAGGTCAAAACAAAAAAATGAAATAATTCTTGCCACATTTTGTACAGTAAAAGGTCACAGTGCTACACCCTGCTTTCTAACCAGATGATGATTAAAAACTGACCTATCTATCTAAAAACATCATTTTTATTATTCCTTTTGACATTTCTTATTTTAAGGAGCTCTAAAATAAACATTACTTTTTATATCAAATTAAAATCTTTAAAATATATTTTTTTAATAATAAACCCACACTAACCCTGCTTTTGCTACTAAACATACACTGCTGGCCAAAAGTATCGGCATCCCTGCAATTATGTCAGAAAATGCTCAGTTTCTCCCAGAAAATTATTGCAATTACAAATGCTTTGGTGGTAGTATCTTCATTTATTTTGCTCGCAATGAAAAAACACAAACGAGAATGAAAAAAAAAATCATTATCATTTTACACAAAACTCCAAAAATGGGCCAGACAAAAGTATTGGTACCCTCAGCCTAATACTTGGTACCACAACCTTTACGCAAAATGACTGCGAACAACTGCTTCCGGTATCCATCAATGAGTTTCTTACAATGCTCTGCTGGAATTTTAGATTTTTGGAGCCAACTGTTCCTGGTTTCAGATTTGATGGGTGCCTTCTCCAAACTGCCATTTTCAGACTTCTCCACAGGTGTTCTGTGGGATTTAGGTCTGGACTCATTGCTGACCACTTTAGAAGTCTCCAGTGCTTTCTCTCAAACCATTTTCTAGTGCTTTTTGAAGTGTGTTTTGGGTCATTGTCCTGCTGGAAGACCCATGACCTCTGAGGGAGACCCAGCTTTCTCACACTGGGCCCTACATTATGCTGCAAAATTTGCTGGTAGTCTTCAGACTTCATAATGCCATGCACACGGTCAAGCAGTCCAGTGCCAGGGGCAGCAAAGCAAACCCAAAACATCAGGGAACCTCCACCATGTTTGACTGTGGGGACAGTGTTCTTTTCTTTGAAGGCCTTGTTTTTTATTTGTTTTTTGCTTTTCCCAAAAAGCTCTACTTTGTCAAATCTGACAAGAGAACGTTCTTCCAAAACGTTTTTGGCTTTCTCAGGTAAGTTTTGGCAAACTCCAGCCTGGCTTTTTTTTTTATATATCTCTGGGTCAGAAGTGGGTTCTTTCTGGGTATCCTATCGTAGAGTCCCTTTTCAGGTTGCCAATACTATTGTCCAGCCCATTTTTGGAGCTTTGTGTAAAATGATAATGATTTAAATTTTTTCCCCATTCTCTTTTGTGTTTTTTCATTGCAAGCAAACTAAATGAAGATATTACTACCAAAGCATTTGTAATTGCAATAATTTTCTGGGAGAAATTGAGAATTATTTGACAGAATTGCAGGGGTGCCAATACTTTTGGCCAGTAGTGTATACTGTATTTATAAATATTCTCAAGTACCGGTATACTAAAACATGTTTAGAAATTTAATTTAATTAAAATGAGGATGTTGCACCGTGGGATAACAATTTGTTGGGGGAATGTTTTTTTTTTTTTTTGCATTTCAGATTTGCATAACTTCGAAAGTAAAGAACTGGATCCATTTATGGACCGTTCACATTGTGATGCTGCGAGAGTACGACACATTTTATGTTTGCATTAACATGGTTCCTTCTCCATTCTAATTCGTCGCAGTTCGGCGTGAAAATGATGTATACTTCATGCCGGGCCCTAGGGAGGAGTGCAGTTTTACAAGGTGACAGCCAATGATGCACTTCGTTGACAACCTACCCGCCCATTCCAAGCAATGGCGTCCAAGCGTTTTTTTTTCTTCTTTTTTTCAAAAGCGCAAACATAAAATACATTTAAATAAAAAATATTATCAAAACAGTCAATTAAGCCGACGGTCTGTAATGTTTGCATTTTTTTACGTTTACTAGCAGCAACTGCGCACGCAAAGTGAAGTGTGCGAGTCTGACGTCACTGCAGCGACGGCGTTCCATTCATATGGTTGTGGTGAAATCCCCGCAATCGAATCGTTCTGCTTTGGAGACCGGAATCTAAGGGGCAGTTTACATGGCGACTCTGCGACACAAAGACGCAATGACTGAGTTGCGGACTCGTCTCGTGTGCATATGGTGTCGGCGAAGACGGAAGGCGAAGACGAAAAATTCTGAATCCTTCCTCCAAAGTGGTAGAATCCGATTGTGGGGGGTTGAGGGGGGCTTCCGCGGCATGCATATCAAAGGCTCCTGCGGCGCGAGACAGCGCTGTTAACGTCAGCACTCGTACACGTCACATTGGGCGTGCGCAGCGGTGCTACTAAACATTAAAAACAGCAAATATGGCGGAATGTCAGCTTTAATTTACTGTTTTAATAATATTTTTAAATTAAATATGTTGAACGTTTAAATTTTTGTGCCATCTTGAACAAAAGAATAATGACATTGCTTCGAGTGGGCGAGCATATTTTTTTCCGGGCTAAGGGAGCTTGGTGGGGTCAAAGTGCATCATTCTCTGTCGCCCAGTAAATCTGCACTGCCCCCCAGCGCCTGGAATGAATACTACATCGTTTTCATGCGGAATTGCGACATTGTTCAAATGGAGACGCAAATGCAAATTTGAAATTTTTCGTATTCTCGGAGAGTCACCATGTAAACGGCCCCTAAGGTTTGTGTCTTTGCTGTCACTGTGTAAAGGTGAGGCCAATCCGCAACACAATCGTTGCACCTTGGTGTCGCATCGTCACCATGTAAACGGCCCCTTAGATTAGAGACTTTGTCAACTCACCTCCAAAGTAGTGGACCCAAATGAGTCAACCTGTTCTTTAACTAAGAGAAAAACACTTTTGTGCCGTGATCGTCAATAAAATGAACGCAAACAGAACAAGCAGCACTATTTTGAGCTACCTGGTGAAATGCCAGCAAGATCCTCAACGTTTATCCTCTCAGGCTGGGGCGAGGAATGCGAGCTAGAGGAGACGCGTTGTCGACTTGGAGCTCTGGTAGGAAAATTATTCAGTCAAGTTGTTTAAAGTCACACATGTATGCATGCACATGTACAATATGTCGCGAAAAAAATGAAGGGCAAGCGATGCCAAACAGTACCTGCGCGACTCTCGCGCGGTGCTCTTGAGCTGGGGGCTGCGAGGGGGGCTCAGCTCTGGGGACAATTCACCCGAGCTGGACGCGTCACGTCGTGGGGCCAAGGAGAGGCGGCTGTCATGTGACTGCAACCACGGTGATAAATCCACTTCTGCCAAGTGTGAAGAATTAACACCTGAAAGTGTTACCATGCACATTATTTTCACGAATAAATTACTAATAATAATTAAATCATGAAATGTGAATAACAGTTAACATTAAAATACTTTTAAAAAAATATATTAAATCATATTAATATATCAAACAACAGTAAATGAGTAATAATGGTTATAAAATCATGAGATCAATGAGTATTATATAAAGGCGGAAAACACAGACAAGGATGAAACAAACAGTTTCTGCTCTTGCACCCCTCTTTAAAATAAACTGCCGTATTTTAAGCCAAAAGATCTGTTGTGTTTGATAGCACAATATGTCTATATGCTGACATAGCAGTATTAATGGAGCATTAAGCCCCCGAACTATTTTTAATTTGTCCATTTTACCCTGGAAACCCCTGTTTACAGACACCGCGCAACAGCTTTAGTTTCAACCCAGCCATAAAAGGAAGTAATATTTATTTATAATTCGAAATGTCTGTCATTTTTAGCTTAGAATCATTAATTGATGTCTAATATTTAGTTTAAAAAAAACTTTTAAAAAATTATTCACTCGCATATTTTAAACTTTTAAAGAAATTACGTCACTATGAAAAAAAGGTGTCTGTAAATAAGTCACAGATATCTATCTCATAACTGTTTTTTTTGCTACTGTCGCATTTTCCCTGATATTTTAGATGATAAATAATCGATTCAAACAAAGAAAAAAACATTTAAAAAGGTAAATATTTGAAAAAGAAAATCTTGACCACTCCTTGATGTCTGCAATTTCTGCATTGCGACCCTTGTAATATTTCTGTTTTTCACCCATAAAATCCCCAAAACATCCAGCTGTGGCCATTCACATCTGTGTCTTGACACTCGATGAGATGTGCTACACAGAGTTTTGGGATCAAAACAAGGTAAGTACGTGATAATATCTCGTTAATGGTGTCTTTAATTATGCTCTCTCATGCTCTCACCTCAAGTTAGGGTTTAGGGGTTTTAAAACATAGGAAACCTAAAGAAAAGTAAAACAGGAACTAAAGATCCACAATAGGGTAACATTCTCTTTCTGAATAAAATCTACAGTATATACAAATATGAATACTTTGATCTGCTTTCAATAAAATTTCATGTTTAAAATGCATTCTAATGAAGTGTCACACTAAGCGTTCTTTAAGTACCTTCTGTTGAATCTTTACAATGCTTCTTCTTGGTGCGGAAGGACAGATGCGTGAATGACTGCTGGCCCTGAAGTTCAGCTGATGAGAGACTACTGGTGCCGTAGGACTTGTGAAGCGGGTCTTGATAGGTTACTTTGTGCCGAGCAGCTGGGAAGGACACCGGGGAGGGGGTTCTGGCTTTGTTAGGTGAAAGTGCTTGCGTCAAACTCTTTGACAGGTGGGCGGCGTAAGGCAGGTCAGAAGTCAGTGTCAGTAGAGTAGAGTCGCCCCGACTGGAAGGTGTCAGACGCCTACGTGAGACGTTGGCGCGCGCTGCCCTCTGCTGGTGCTTTTTGTATTCTTCAGCCAAAACATCAGCCTCTTTCTCCATCTCCCGCATGCGAGCCTGAAATTCCGCCAGGCTCTTAGAATCAGAGCTAGAGTCGCTCGTCACCAGCCGGCCAATATCACCAACGGGTTCATAGGCCGGTCGGGGCCTCAGCGCCGCCCGGTCCACGTAAATGTTGTGGGACACCAGCCCGTCATTGCTAAAGTCCAAAACGGAACGGTCAACAAGTGAGGGTTTGGTGTTGAGTAGGACTTCGTTTTCAAGAGCTGTTGAAGAAGAATGCCATAGAGTTGTAATATAAAACAATCATGAATAAAACTGAAATGATTTTTTTTTTTTTTTTTTTTTTAAAGTTTCATTGCCAGTGACGATAATTGACGTCCAATCCATTTGAACTGGGAGGGCTAGCAGCGCTCGAATGATTGTAATCAGTGTTGTTTTCGTCAACAATGACGCTAACGAAAATATTTTTTCGGCGAACAATTTTTTCATGACGATGATAAGCTAAGAACACAGCTTGGGAGACTAGAACTTGACAAGATGAACGACCAGTTTTGCGCTGACGTGACGACGACGAGACGAAAATGTGACATCGTTTCTGTCATATGTTCACGTGAAATTTTCATATTGTACGTCAGCTTGCATCGTGGCAGTTTTTGGGTCCTGTCAGTCATGTGACATGTGCTGCGCCTCTCCCTCCTCACCCGAGTTTAGGATATGTCTAAAGCTAGGCTGAGCTGCATCTTGCTTGTATGAAAACACGGTAAGATTTGTTTTATCTTGGCAAGAGAGATTATGCAATGTTGCTTTAGCCTTTAGTCTGTGCTGAGTGACCATCAGATACTAAATGTAATCCTAGCGCTAGCGCAGCATTCGCGTTCGTGTTAGCATTAGCTTCAGAATGGCGAGCGTCCTCTTAAAACAGTGGCCAGTCTAAAGCAGAGCCACTTGCCTTTTCTGGTCAGTAAATCTAGACTCTAGAGCAGGGGTCGGGAACCTTTTTGGCTGAGAGAGCCATGAACACCACATATTTTTAAATGTAATTCTGTGAGAGCCATACAATATGTTCAAAACTACAAATACAAGTAATCTGTGCATTTTATGTAATTTAAACACTTTTAAAGTACAATAAGTCTCTGAATTCTTTTTAATAACCTATATAATAATAATTTAAATTAAATAATGTTAAGTAATATTGAAATAGTTATTTTAATATTTTGTTGTGTCCACAGATAGATTCACCCGATGTTTAAAATGTTTCATCTTATTTCGTTGTTTGTGGAAAATATACACACATTTTCAGCCTGAAAAGACTGTTGTACTTACAATTTTGAACCACCAAGTGGCAGCGTTCGCTTTTTGGCGTGCATGGGAAATAGGTGTTCGCATTTTAGAGCAAATAAGAAATGACCCGTCTGTGCACTAATGCGAGACGTACGTTGTTAAATGTATTTTTTTCTTGTTTCAGGTAAGAATATAAAGTATAAGTAAAAGTATCATTTGACTGTGTATCTTAGCGGATTGCTTAATTTTAGGATGAATATGATGTGTACTGTGTGTTAATATAGTTCAAAAATATGTTAATCGTTATGTACGTTTATGTATGATGCATGGCTATTATTTCAACCGACTGCCACACGCATCATCAGACTTTGGCATTCTCCACTGCCGCACCTGTCCTGAATGTCGCCTGATCACTGGCTTGCCAAAAGAAAAATGTGAGCGCCCCCTACTGGTTGCCCTTTTTAACGTTCCCCCTGTGGCCCATACGCCCGGCAGGTTTTCCCCGAGGTCCTAGCGCCCTTCCCATTGCATAACGAACTTTTTTTTTTAATAATTGAAGATCTGCGAGCCAGATCCAGCCGTCAAAAGAGCCATCTTCTGGCTCGCGAGCCATAAGTTCCCGACCCCTGCTCTAGAAGATGTTAAACGCTAAGACATTTTTTTTAATATATACAGTTTGTGGCTTCTATGTAGGTTTAATTAAAAATAATTTACTGCTTTTACTGCTGAGTGTGTATCATCATGACAAAGTTGGCGTTGTCCTCGTAGACACTACAATTTGTGCTCGTCCGTCTATGTTCATTCAAAATTGTTGGAAATCTTTATTCATTTTTGGACTAAAACTTCGAATTAGAATTTTACAGACGCAAATATTTTGAGTAACCGTCGACTAAAACTGGACGAAATTTGGATGGGATTTCGTCGACTAAAACTAGACGAAGACGAAAAAAGTTTGAATTGACTAAAATATGACTAACACTAAAAAGTATTTTCGTCCAAAAGACTAAGACAAAAATGAAATGGGCTGCCAAAAACAACACTGATTGAAATAAAATAAAACTGAACTTTAAGAAAAATTTAATTAAAAAAAAAAAATTAAAATGAAATCTAATTGAGGTGAAATAGAACTGAAATAAAATAGAATTACCACAGAACTAAATGAAATAAGTGAAATAAGTTAAAAAAAATAAATAAATAAAAAGATTTAATCTTTTTGTGCCATTGAAAGTAATACACTTCCATCCAATTTGAACTGGGCGGGCTGGGAGCGTTCGAATAATTGAAATGAAAACTTTTTTTTTAATGAAATAAAATTTAAGTAGAAACAAATTGAAATGAAATAAAATTAAAGTGAAATAGATCTGAATTTACAAAGAATTACCACAAAACCAAATTATAATAATACGACGGAGGATTAGGGCCAAATCAAGGAGAGAAAAAAAAAAAAAGAAAAAGGACGACGAGATTAAAACCGTACTGGTACTACAAGACTAAACTCATTACATAGCGTAACCGCTACGCACATTACGTACATGTACCGTAGCTGAGCGCTACGACGAAGCATTAATATAAAGCAATCTATTGATTATAATTTTATGTAGATGAGCCAAAAGATAATGTGTTTCTTTATTTATGAAGCAAATTATAAAATATAGGCTCAGGAAAAGCACAATATCACCCGAATACGCTATGACGTCACTTACGGCGTACGTAACGTTATATTGACTTGGAACAACAGCGTGCATCTCGAGAGCGGTGGTGATTCTGTACTTCTGGATTGTTTCAAAAAGACGTTTTGGTGCATTGGCATCAAATTACAATCAATATAAAGAGTCATACACGTCGTGGCTCCCAGCCAAGGTAGGGTAACTTGTTATTTTAAGTACTTGATATAATATCCGTCGTAATCACACACAAAGCTTTCACTTCATTAAGTTTTCACCGTCAATTGCAGCCAATGAGAAAATACTGTGATAGGGCCAAATGTACGTTTTATTTATATTAAAAGGTAATACTCAAACGTACGTTTTGCTCGATGTATTTATATTAAAAGTAATAATTTATGTATCGTGAATCTTCACAATTCTTCTACATGGTGTGTCTGTATATCCATTTTTCATAGTTCTTCCCGAGCGCTTACATGTTTTGCATCTTCTCATTTTTGTCTTCCGAGTTCCCGATTTTCTTGTTTATTCAATTCCACCGATCCAAGATGGCAAAGAACTTGTTGGAAATTGTGACTTTCCTGAGACGTCGGAGTGTATCAGAGGAAACAATCAATTGGATTGAACAGCAAAAGGTATTTCTTACTTTTTTTTTTACCTTTTCATCAGTCAGTTCATGTCATTTGTAAATAACAATGTTTCAATATGCATTTGTTTCGACTATTTCTCCGTCACTTGTTACTTTTCTCATCCGCCTCTCCTCCTATGCACTTTCCTCTTACCATCCCCATCTTCTCACCTGCTTCTCTACTTCACTTCTCACACAGTATCTCGCAAAAGTGAGTGCACCCCTCGTATTTCTGCAGTATTTAATTGTCCTTTCACGGGACAACACTGAAGATATGGCTTTTTCAAAAGGTGAAAACGAGTCGGTGTACATCTAATAATACAGTGTAAATGTATTCTCTCAAAATACATTCATTAATGTTTAAACCACTGGCAACAAAAGTGAGTACACCCTAAGTGAAAAATCCCCAAATCAGTACGCCTTTTTCCCTCCCCAGCGTAACGTGAATCATTAGTGTTACGTGATCTTAGGTGAAAATACTGTAGGGAGCAATAGTGTTAAATGTGGTATTACTGCTCCTCTCTGGTTCAACATTAATGGCTGTATTCAGAGACAGATCTTCAGTTTCGTGGGATACTGTACCTTCTCTTTTCCTACAAATCTCCTCCTCATTTCTCCTCATTACCCCCTGAGCATTATTGTTACCTAGGAGTGATGTATACTAGGGCTGAACGATATTGGAAAAAACTGACATTTCGACTCTATAGGGGTTTACGATGTATGTTGTGATATTGAAACGAAAAGAATTTTCACCAAAGAACTTGCATAGCTCTATTTGGGAAGACTTTGGTTGACTCACCATGACAACACTGTATTCATATGATACCGTTAAATCCAGGCTAAGGTGGTTCATCTGTGAATGATGAAGATTGCTGCAAATAAAAGGAATCCAGGAGGACATGTCTCTGCACTATTGCTGCTTTTATGATGCAAAACAAAAATATACATGGCTAAAAAAATAATAATAATGAAATAAAACAATCACACGTCCTGCGATGGGACAATTGCGCTTGCGCACATTGCAATGGCGATGTTCAAACGATATATTGTGCAGGCCTAATGTATAGCCATTTTAACTAAAATTGAGAAATGAAAATCGGGAAATTTGGAACGTTCTGGATATCAGTGGACTTAATAGTGTTATGAAATGGAGTTCTGGATGAAAGTTACGTTGTCCTTTTTTTTCTTTGTTATGATGATGTGTCTGTCTTATTTTCAGATTGACAGCGAGGTCATCCTACTGATGGAAGATGCTCAACTGGCGAATTATCTCCCATCATATGGAGACAGGATTGCTCTCTTTAACTTTTGCAATCACCAACCACAGTCATCAAAGCGAAAGCAGGGACTGTTTGAAAAGCTAAGTGAGAAGCTCAAACTTAGAAAGGAAAACCATACAGAGAGTGAGGAAGCAACCACCTCCAATAAAACAAAAAGACCTAAACCAAAAACAAGAAAGCTTGAAATAGGGTGGATTCACACTGAAGGCCAACTGACCAAACAAATCAGAGCAAAACAAGGCAGAGGGACAAGAAAGATCTCAATTCGAAGTGAAGAAGGTTATAGTGAGATACTAAAACAAGGAAAAGTCACTTTTCTTTCGATACTTTTCTAGTCGATATTTTGACGACAGATGTTGCTGTCTGATTCCATTCAGTTTTAAATACTCAAACTGTTCTTTTTAAAATCACTCCATGAAGGGAATACTGTATTCACATAAAGATAATCAGAAACACAATTGTTCAATACCAACGTTTACAGTTTTACTACGTTAAATGTACAGTAGTCTGCTACTGCACCATATTTACAGAGATGACAGTTTTACTGTTACACGTATATATCACATTACGATGTTGTGTACGATGTTACAGTGAATCTTTAAAGAAGACCAGTATTACAATGCTACATGTAAACAGTATATGTAACTGTTACAAATCATTCTTATTATTTACAATGTACCATTATTTACAATGTTATATGTGTATATATATACAGTGGGGAGAACAAGTATTTGATACACTGACAATGGGAAAACCCATTGGCAGTGTATCAAATACTTGTTCTCCCCACTGTATGTAACAGTGGCTTGGTAATGTAACTGTTTAACAGGTAATTATGCTATTTACAGATAATGTGAATCATTGCTTTAAATTTCACTGCTGCTTTCTTGGGGACCTTGGCTGAGTGAACATTTCAAAGGGTCGCTCGCATTTGTTTGTTTTTTTCCACAAGTTCCATTTACTTTATATGTTCAATAAAAGGTTGTGAATACGTCTACATTTTACTGTGGAACATCCATAAAGCATAGAGGAATGCCATTTCCAATATTTCCACACTTTATATATGTTCGACTATTTCATTCCTTAGTCGTGAATAGAGTTCTACTGCAGCATATGCATCTGATGGAGCATTCCAGACATTTTCCTCCATAAGGAGAGTGCAAAGCTCAAAAACCGTCTCATCGCAGGGATATGGCCCTTTCGGAGTGCAATCCTCCTTGCAAACAGGTATTTCCTCTGCAAGGACAGGCTACAGTTTGTCGTCTGCTGCATACAGCCGTGCCATGCTGAACATGAGGATGGGCCGTCCTCCAGGCGTCCCATGGGCAGATCTTGGTCGTATTTGGTGTGTGTTCCATGTCCTTACCACTTCATCCAATTCATCCTGCATGACAATTAATATACAATTGATAATCAATCAACAGAACCACTATAAATGTCTAAAAGGATAGTGGTTTTTTAGCTGTAGTTGTGAAAAAGTAGCCTTACGTCACATTTCGTTTTGGCAGATGTTTCAAAGTATTTTTACAAATGATATTGGATTATTTCCATCAATTCGCCTGCTATATATCTCTGTGTATGTTTATTATTCCTCCTCTTTATGTCTCACTCTCTGTCTGTCCCAATCTTAGTTGATATTACAGTACATGGGCAATAACTTCCTTTGTTTATTGAAATAGAATAGATTACAACTATAAACATGAACTATTCCTTTTTAGCCTCTGTGATGGAGGTGCAAAATGTCATTTCTCGTAGTGGAAGTAACAGTATGACTTTTATTCTCGAAGTAACAGTATGACTTTTATTCTCGAAGTAACAGTATGACTTTTATTCTCGAAGTAACAGTGTGACTTTTAATCTCATAGTAACAATTGGAGTTCTATTCTCGTACTAATAGGGTGACATTTTTCTCGTACTGTTACTTCAAGAATAAAAGTCGTATTATTTCGTTGGGCTAATGCTACTTACAGGGAGCTACGACAAAGTGTTGATAGCCTGTAAATAATGATGTAGATGAGCCAAAATATGAAGGATTTCCTTTTCCTTATTTGTAGATCCGATTCAAAAACACAAGACGCTTTCAATACAAAACAGTGTAAAAGCGACGTCAGGTAAGTAGCATTAGGACAACGAAATAATATGACTTTTATTCTTGAAGTAACAGTACGGGAAAAATGTAACCCTATTAGTACGAGAATAGAACTCCAATTGTTACTATGAGATTAAAAGTCACACTGTTACTTCGAGAATAAAAGTCATACTGTTACTCGAGAATAAAAGTCATACTGTTACTTCGAGAATAAAAGTCATACTGTTACTTCCACTACGAGAAATGACATGTTGCACCTCCATCACAGAGGTTAAAAAGGAATAGTTCATGTTTATAGTTGTAATCTATTCTATTTCAATCAACAAAGGAAGTTATTGCCCATGTACTGTAATAATATCAACAAAGATTGGGACAGACAGAGAGTGAGACATAAAGAGGAGGAATAATAAACATACACAGAGATATATAGCAGGCGAATTGATGGGAATAATCCAATATCATTTATAAAAATACTTTGAAACATCTGCCAAAACGAAATGTGACGTAAGGCTACTTTTTCACAACTACAGTTAAAAAAGTTTACAGTGGTTCTATTGATTGGTTATCAATTATTTATTAATTGTCATGCAGGATGAATAGGATGAAGTGGTAAGGAGCTGGAACACACACCAAATACGACCAAGATCTGCCCATGGGACGCCTGGAGGACGGCCCATCCTCATGTTCAGCATGGCATGGCTGTATGCAGCAGACGACAAACTGCAGCCTGTCCATGCTAAGGAAATAGCTGTTTGCAAGGAGTATTGCACCCCGAAAGGGCCATATCCCTGCGATGAGACGGTTTTTGAGCTTTGCAGTCTCCTTATGGAGGAAAATGGCTGGAATGCTCCTTCAGATGCATATGCTGCAGTAGAACTCTATTCACGATTAAGGAATGAAATAGTCAAACATACATAAAGTGTGGAAATATTGGAAATGGCATTCCTCTATGCTTTATGGATGTACCACAGTAAAATGTAGATGTATTTACAACCTTTTATTGAACAAATAAAGTAAATAGAACTTGTGGAAAAAAAACAAACAAATGCGAGCGACCCTTTGAAATGTTCACTCAGCCAAGGTCCCCAGGAAAGAAGCAGTGAAATTTTAAGCAATGATTCACATTATCTGTAAATAGCACAATTAACTGTTAAACAGTTACATTACCAAGCCAATGTTACATAGATATACATATGACATGGTATATAATGGTAAATTGTAAATAATAAGAATGATTTGTAACAGTTACATATACTGTTTACATGTAGCATTGTAATACTGGTCTTCTTTAAAGGTTAACTGTAACATCGTACACAACATCGTAATGTGATATATACTGTACGTGTAACAGTAAAACTCATCTATGTAAATATGGTGCAGTAGCAGACTACTGTACATTTAACGTAGTAAAACTGTAAACGTTGGTATTGAACAATTGTGTTTCTGATTATCTTTATGTGAATACAGTATTCCCTTCATGGAGTGATTTTAAAAAGAACAGTTTGAGTATTTAAAACTGAATGGAATCAGCAACATTCGTCGTCAAAATATCGACTAGAAAAGTATCGAAAGAAAAGTGACTTTTCCTTGTTTTAGTATCTCACTATAACCTTCTTCACTTCGAATTGAGATCTTTCTTGTCCCTCCGCCTTGTTTTGCTCTGATTTGTTAGGTCAGTTGGCCTTCAGTGTGAATCCACCCTATTTTAAGCTTTCTTGTTTTTGGTTTAGGTCTTTTTGTTTCATTGGAGGTGATTGCTTCCTCACTCTCTGTATGGTTTTCCTTTCTAAGTTTGAGCTTCTCACTTAGCTTTTCAAATAGTCCCTGCTTTCGCTTTGATGACTGTGGTTGGTGATTGCAAAAGTTAAAGAGAGCAATCCTGTCTCCATATGATGGGAGATAATTCGCCAGTTGAGCATCTTCCATCAGTAGGATGACCTCGCTGTCAATCTGAAAATAAGACAGACACATCATCATAACAAAGAAAAAAAGGACAACGTAACTTTCATCCAGAACTCCATTTCATAACACTATTAAGTCCACTGATATCCAGAACGTTCCAAATTTCCCGATTTTCATTTCTCAATTTTAGTTAAAATGGCTATACGTTAGGCCTGCACAATATATCGTTTGAACATCGCCATTGCAATGTGCGCAAGCGCAATTGTCCCATCGCAGGACGTGTGATTGTTTTATTTCATTATTATTATTTTTTTGGACATGTATATTTTTGTTCTGCATCATAAAAGCAGCAATAGTGCAAAGACATGTCCTCCTGGATTCCTTTTATTTGCAGCAATCTTCATCATTCACAGATGAACCACCTTAGCCTGGATTTAACGGTATTATATGAATACAGTGTTGTCATGGTGAGTCAACCAAAGTCTTCCCAAATAGAGCTATGCAAGTTCTTTGGTGAAAATTCTTTTCGTTTCAATATCACAACATACATCGTAAACCCCTATAGAGTCGAAATGTCAGTTTTTTCCAATATCGTTCAGCCCTAGTATACATCACTCCTAGTTAACTATAATGCTCAGGGGGTAATGAGGAGAAAGGAGGAGGAGATTTGTAGGAAAAGAGAAGGTACAGTATCCCACGAAACTGCAGATCTGTCTCTGAATACAGCCATTAATGTTGAACGAGAGAGGAGCAGTAATACCACATTTAACACTCTTGCTCCCTACAGTATTTTCACCTAAGATCACATAACACTAATGATTCACGTTACGCTGGGGAGGGAAAAAGGCGTACTGATTTGGGGGATTTTTCACTTGAGTGTACTCACTTTTGTTGCCAGTGGTTTAAACATTAATGGCTGTATTTTGAGAGAATACATTTACACTGTATTATTAGATGTACACCGACTCGTTTTCACCTTTTGAAAAAGCCATATCTTCAGTGTTGTCCCGTGAAAGGACAATTAAATACTGCAGAAATGCGAGGGGTGCACTCACTTTTGTGAGATACTGTGTGAGAAGTGAAGTAGAGAAGCAGGTGAGAAGATGGGGATGGTAAGAGGAAAGTGCATAGGAGGAGAGGCGGATGAGAAAAGTAACAAGTGACGGAGAAATAGTCGAAACAAATGCATATTGAAACATTGTTATTTACAAATGACATGAACTGACTGATGAAAAGGTAAAAAAAAAAAGTAAGAAATACCTTTTGCTGTTCAATCCAATTGATTGTTTCCTCTGATACACTCCGACGTCTCAGGAAAGTCACAATTTCCAACAAGTTCTTTGCCATCTTGGATCGGTGGAATTGAATAAACAAGAAAATCGGGAACTCGGAAGACAAAAATGAGAAGATGCAAAACATGTAAGCGCTCGGGAAGAACTATGAAAAATGGATATACAGACACACCAAGTAGAAGAATTGTGAAGATTCACGATACATAAATTATTACTTTTAATATAAATACATCGAGCAAAACGTACGTTTGAGTATTACCTTTTAATATAAATAAAACGTACATTTGGCCCTATCACAGTATTTTCTCATTGGCTGCAATTGACGGTGAAAACTTAATGAAGTGAAAGCTTTGTGTGTGATTACGACGGATATTATATCAAGTACTTAAAATAACAAGTTACCCTACCTTGGCTGGGAGCCACGACGTGTATGACTCTTTATATTGATTGTAATTTGATGCCAATGCACCAAAACGTCTTTTTGAAACAATCCAGAAGTACAGAATCACCACCGCTCTCGAGATGCACGCTGTTGTTCCAAGTCAATATAACGTTACGTACGCCGTAAGTGACGTCATAGCGTATTCGGGTGATATTGTGCTTTTCCTGAGCCTATATTTTATAATTTGCTTCATAAATAAAGAAACACGTTATCTTTTGGCTCATCTACATAAAATTATAATCAATAGATTGCTTTGTATTGATGCTTCGTCGTAGCGCTCAGCTACGGTACATGTACGTAATGTGCGTAGCGGTTACGCTATGTAATGAGTTTAGTCTTGTAGTACCAGTACGGTTTTAATCTCGTCGTCCTTTTTCTTTTTTTTTTTTTTTCTCTCCTTGATTTGGCCCTAATCCTCCGTCGTATAATAATAATGAAGTAAACTTAAAATTAAAAAAATAAATAAAAACGATTCAATCTTTCAGTGCCACTGACAGTAATGTTTGTCCAATCTATTTGAGCTGGGTGGGCTGAAAGTGATCGAATGACTAAAATAAAATATTAAAAAAATAAAAATAAAATTGAAGTAAAATCAAATTGAAATTAAATTAATACTAAAAAAATAGTTTAAAAAAGATTTATTCTTTCTGTGCTATTGATGGTGAAAGACGCCCAATCAGTTTGAAGGCAGAGGGCTGTTTTTGCAAAGGGCTATATAAATAAATTGATTGATTGATTGATTGATAAAATAAAAATGAAATTAAAGAAAATTGACCAAAAAAGTAATCTTTCAGAGCCGTTGACAGCGATAGCTGTGCAATCCATTTAAACTGGGAGGGTTGGCAGCAATCAAACAATGGTTGCGAATCGATTCCAGTCCAAATGGATTGCACGTCTGTTGCAGTCAATGAGTTACAAAACCTTGTTGTGTTTGTCGAAGCTGCATCTTGAGGTCCTCCACAAGCGTGTTCATCCACTGCTGTTTCTCCTCGCACTCCTTCAGCTGCACGTTCAGTTGACTACATCGCTCCACCTAACAAAAATCAACACACGCTATTCCCAATAAATTTTGAGGCTTCAAAGTGCCTTACCTCAAACTGGAGCTGTTTTTGCAATGCGTTCTGCTGCTTGGCAAACTCTTCTTCCTGCAATTTGCAAGCGCTCTGAAGCTTGAGGAGCTCCGCCTGCAAGGCCAACTGCTCGTCGGAAGGTTTACGCAATTCTGAGAAACCGGATGAACATCCAGTGCTGAAAATAAAATTCTGGCTTCGAAAATATCTGCTGCTTACCTGCGTTAAGACGCCGATTCTCCTCTTGCGCTTCCTCCAGCTGTTTCTTCAAAAGCATGACTTGTCCGCGCAGCCGTACATTGTCCTCTTTTAAAGCAGGGAAGTCGTTCATACTTTCCAGACGTTCCCTCAAAAGTTCATTCTGCTGACGGAGCAGACACGTTTGCTGCTGTGCTGCATCCACATCCAACTAAAAGACGAAGGACATTGTTGAGATATTTTAAGTGGATATTGTCAAAATGATTATTTCATTTTAACATTTTATTCCTTTACCTGCAGTCGCTTCCGTTCTGAACAGGCTTCATTGTATTCTTCTAATCGGGCCTTAAGAGTGGCTGTATCATTTTGAATGCGAATGATGTTCTCTAAGAAAGAAAAGAAATATGTAATATAAAATTAAACCTAAAAAGGACATTGGATTCTTTTAAAGATTCACCTTTGTTTTGATTCTCACTCGCTGTTAGTAGCTCTGTTCTCTTGTTGTAATCCTCCTTGAGCTCCATCTGATATCTAAGATCACATGTCCAAGACAACAATAATGAAAGAAGCCATTTAGAACATGTGACAAATAACTTTTCACTTTTTGGACTACTTGTCATGCAAAACTAGAGAAACCATGCAACAGGACCTCAAAAGCTGTGTTTGGACATGAAGCCATTTAGAACATGAGACAAATAACAGTTTTCACTTTTTGAACTATTTGTCATGCTAAACTACAGAAACCATGCAACAGGACCTCAAAAGCTCTGTTCAGACATAAATACGACAACAATAATGTGTAATGTGACACGCAACCAATGTTTTTTTCAATTATTGTAACAGTTTTTAAAAATACATATATTATTTTATTTTTCATTAAAAAAATACATAGAAAATAATTATTAACAGTGTGGAGAAAAAAAAAACATTTTAATTGAGACCTGGAATCTACATACAGCGAGGAGCAGAAAGAAGTATTTGCACCCATTGTGATTTTGCAAGTTCACCCACTTAGAAAATAGGTAAAGGTCTGAAATTTCAATCATAGATGCATTTCCTCTTATACAGAAATAAGAAAAAAATATGGAAATCACATTGCATATTGACCAATTCCACCAAGACCAAGGAATTAATAGTGGACTACAGGAAGGTGCCTGCCTTGGAACCGGCACCTCTCTGGGTAAACGGAGTACGTGTGGAGCGTGTAAAGACCTTTAAATTCCTCGGCGTACACCTATCTGATGACCTCTGCTGGTCAGCTAACTCCTCGGCCAAAGTGAGGAAAGCTCGCCAGAGACTCCACTTTCTGAGGGGCCTCAGAAGGAACAACACGGGCAAGGAACTAATGACTGCCTTCTACCGAGCAGCTATTGAGTCCATCCTCACCTACTGCATCCCAACGTGGTATGGAACCTGCTCGGTAGCGGACAAAAAAATCACTGCAGAGGGTGGTGAAAGCAGCGGAGAAAATTATTGGCTCCTCTCTGCCACCTCTGGAGGACATTGCTGCTGCACGACACCTTAAAAGAGCTAGGAACATTATTAAAGACTCTTCCCATCCTGCCCATCACCTGTTTGAACTGTTGCCCTCTGGCAGGAGATATAGGGCGATGAGGTCACGTACAACTAGACTCAGAGATAGTTTTTTTCCTAGGGCCATCCGCATTCTTAATACTGAACAGCACTAATTCCTCATGATGCTGCTATGTAGCGACTTTTGCACAATAATTTATTCTTGTCTTTTATTCAGTGATATATTTTAGTTGTGTGTTATTTTATAGTCTTGTGTTTTATGGTCCCACGGAGTAGCTTTCCAATTTCGTTGTTTGCTCTGCTTGCAATGACAATAAAGGAATTGAATTGCATGATTTTTCAATAATTTATTTTTAATTTATTGGGGTTCATGAGTATTTGTACCCCTGAGAAAATCAGTGCTAATATTTAGTGCAGCAGCCTTTGTTTGCAATCACAGAGGTCAGATGCTTTCTGTAGTTCTTCACCAGGTTTTTACATATAGAAACAGGGATTTTGGCCCATTCCTCCACACAAATCTTCTTTAGATCTGTCAGGTTTCGGGGCTGTCATTGACAAATATGAAGTTTCAGCTCCATCCAACGATTTTGTATTGCATTGTGGTCTGGAGATGGGCTAGGTCACTCCCAGAACCTTGATATGCTTTTTACACAGTCACTCCTTGGTCAGCTTGGCTGTGTGCTTCGGATCATTGTCATGTTGGAAGATCCAGCCACGACTCATCTTCAAGTCTCTGACTGACGGGAAGGAGGTTGCGGCTCGAAATCTGACGATACATTTCACCATTCATCACCTGCTTTATACAGTACAGTCGTCCTGTCCCCTTTGACGAAAAGTAGCCACAAAACATGAGGTTTCCACCCCCCTACATCACAGTGGGGATGGTGTTCTTAGGATTGTACTCATCCTTCTTTTTCTTCCACACACGACGAGTAATGTTTGCACCAAAAAGTTCTATTTTGGTCTCATCTGACCACATGACTTTCTCCCATTACCCCTCTGCATTCAGATGGTCCCTGCCAAACTTCAGACAGGCCTTCACATGTACTGGCTTTAACAGGGGAACCTTCCGAGCAATGCATGATTTTAAACCATTGCACCGAAGTGTTCTACTGACAGTAGCCTTTGAAACTGTGCACCCAGCTCTCTTCAGGTCATTGACCAGCTCCTGTCATGTAGTTCTAGGCTGACCTCTCACTTTTCTCATCATGAGTGATGTCCCACGAGGAGAGATTTTACATGGAGCCCTATTCCGAGGTAGATTATTAGTCATGTTTATCCTTTTCCATTTTCTAACAATTGCTGCAACTGTTTATTTATTCTTACCGGAATGCTTTCCAATTGTCCCATTGCCTTTTCCAGCTTTGTGGAGCTCAACAATTTTCTCTCTGGTGTGTCTTTCGAAAGCTGTCTGGTGACTGTTGGGTGCACAGGTGAGAATAAAGAGCTCAAACGGGTGGTGGGTGGGTGGTTACTCATGGGGTAAAGGTGGACTTTTTTTTAAGGTAGACTGAAAACTCTTTAAGTGTCATAATTATTGCTGATTCTTAAGGGTGCAAATACTTATGAACCCCAGTAAATTAGAAATAAATTAGTCAAAAATCCTACAATATGAGTTGGGGATTTTTTTTTTTTTGGATTACGTCTAGGCCTGAACGATATATCGTTTAAACATCGCCATCGCGATGTGCGCATGTGCAATAGTCCCATCGCAAGGACGTGCGATAGTTTTTTAATTTCATTTTTTTTAATCCACAAACGTTTGTTTTGAGGAAGGAGAGGGAAAAAAAGCGCACAGCTTCTTTCCCTCCAGCAAGTCATCGGCTCCTCCCCTTCCCCCTGCAACAGCGGAGTGGAGGGAGGAGGGGCCGAACAGCAGAGTGGAGGGAGGAGGGCCCGTTCTCAAAGTGAAAGCAAGCAATCAACACGTTGGAGGAGCAAGGAAGACTGTATCCAAAAGGAGTTTTGGAAGTATTTTGGCAAGAACAAGACTATAAGGGACAAAAAACAGCCCTGTCGACAGTGCCTCGCCATGGTTGCCTCAACAAGAAGTAATCTGTCAAACATGTGGGACCATTTAAAACGCAGGTATCTATGCATTCCTGCTACGAGCTCCCCATCAGAGGCTTTTTAGCACAGGTGGGAACATTGTTACGTGCCAACGTTCTTGTCTCAAGCCTGCTATAGTGGATAAACTAATAGACTTGGCCAAAAACCTATGAGACCCAGTTGAGAATTGCTGAGCAAGGAAGGTGGACGATATGCAGACAAATACATAACACAGCTGAAGGAATGTCTTTTCTTCTTTTTATTCATGTGACAGCTATCAGGAAGGCAGGAAATTTGGGAGTTAAAATGGTTCTGTTATTCATCACAGTTATTTGCAGTTATTCAGTTCAATTATTTACAAGTTCAATTGAGTTTGTTTCTTTTATATTTAAATTTATTGTAAACCGTATTTTTCAAATAACTATATATAGTACAGCTGCACATAAAGTTTTGATACTTAATATTTTTGTTGAAATATTTTTACAACTTTGTTGCCGTTTTGCAGTTTTATATTGTTATATTTTGTGTAAACAACTCAGGGGACTAATGCACTTGCACTTTTATTAGTCAGATTTAATATTTAAGTTCAAATATGTTGACAACTTTGTTGTTTAACTGAGGTTTTTATGTATTGTTATAGTTTGTGAACTCTTTTGTCATATTTAATATTTTTGTTCAAATATGTTGACAACTTTGTTGTTTTACTGAGGTTTTTATTTATTGTTATAGTTTGTGAACAACTCTTTTATTTGTCATATTTAATATTTTTGTTCAAATATGTTGACAACTTTGTTGTTATTTTACAGAAGTTTTTATTTATTGTTATATTTTGTCAAAAACTTAGGGGACTAATGCACCTGCTCTTTTATTTATCATTTAACGTATTTGCTGCTGTTGAAGTGTAAAATATTGTATTCAATAAATGATCTATTTTGTGCAGACATGACTTCCTGGATACCTTCATACAGAAATCTTCATCATTCACAAATTAAACGGTATTATATGAATACACTGTGGTCACGGTGTGTTATGTAAAGTATTTCCAAACAGCTATTCAAGTCATTTAGTGAAAATTTCTTTAAAAAAGATAGATCTTTTTTTTTTTTATATCGCAATATAATATCGCAATATATTGCAAACCTAAAAAAAATCGCAACAATAGTTTTTTCCAATATCGTTCAGGCCTAATTACGTCTCTATAAGTGGAACTGCATCTATGATTCAAATTTCGGACCTCTACCTATTTTCTAAGTGGGTGAACTTGCAAAATCACAAGAGATGCAAATACTTCCGCTCCTCACTGTATGTGGACATCACATGTTGGGTATTGTGGCCACACTTCCTTCCATACTATATGTTAATATTGTTGCCTACATCAGTGGTCCTCAACCACCAGGCCGGGGACTGGTATTGGTCCGTGGCGCATACGGTACCGGGCCGTACAGAAATAAGAATAACTTATTCATGACCACATTCTTCCTCTTGACACACCAATTTGCCTCTGAATGTCGCCCTCCAGTGGTGACCGCCATTACTGGGTGTTTACACACGTCAGTAGCAGCCCAGCGTCAGTCAATGTAAACAGTAACGCTAAGGTGCCTGTCGCTGGCAGCACACCTCAACAATAGCGGACGGGGTACTTCCGGTCGTTTTGCTCGAATTAGTCAATACATGCTAAAATAAAACTGGATAGGATGTCGTCAGAGAAATCAAGTGGAGCTAGCATCTATTTTTTTTTATGTCTATGTGCACTTGTCCTTGATAATGACGTATGATGTAGGCGCATCAGATTTGTTCCTGGAAATAATAAGCCCACACGCTAGCGAAGATGGCTGACAAAACAGACATCTTTGGACAGTTTTTTACACGGGAAAGGCCAACTGACGACTCAGAAGAGAATCCTAAGCCAAGTGCAAACTCCATAATATGTAGCCAAAAGTTGTCAAACGAAGCAATGAAGCCTTCAAAGCTGCTTCCGCACATTGAGGCTAAGATCACTGGAATAATGCATAAGTCTTTGGAATTTTTGAAACAAAAAGGTGCGAGAACGACGGACAGAAAGTAAAGAGAATGCACTGATAGCATCATATTTCGTGGCGAACTGTAATGCTAAAGCCAAGAAACTTTTCACGATTGTAAAAGAACTAATTATGCCTGCGACCAAGGATATTTGCCGTCACGTTTTAGGAGAGGCCACTGTTAAACAGGGTGCTTCAGCGTCTGGTGAGTTACCTTTTCCCTGAACATAACGTTCGTTTTTAGCCCTATTTTAATATTTTTTATTTATTTTTATTGCCGGTCTGTGGAAAAAAAAGGCCCACATCACACCGGTCTGTGGTGCAAAAAAGGTTGGGGTTGGGCCTACATGACAAAAAATGTGATGTCTACATATGTGGATGCAAGGTCTTTATGGCGGTAAGTTTTTGTTTTTTTTTAATTACCAAAATTAATCACTTGGCCAATAAAGTGTTAACAGTAAAGTTGTGTACCTGGAAATTTCATTCTTCAACTTTTGGTCATACATGTCTTCCATGGTCTTCACTGCTAGTTCTCGCCTCCTCAGCATCTCTTCGCCAGTCTTCACCTTCTCTTCTTGTATTTGACAAGTTCTGCATTCACCAATTTTGTCATTGACTAGACCAACAATGAATTCCTGTTTTCAGATTCGTTATGAAATAAAACATACTCTTCAAAAGACTCCATGCGCAACTTCAGCTCATTTTCTCTGTTTCGCAGCGTGTCGATTTCCTTTAGCACCATTTGCCTCTGCATGTAGACATTTTTTTCCTCGATCTGATGAAAATGTTCCACAAATTCAACTACGGTATCCAAGAGAAAAAGCCTTTTCGTGTTTTATACCTCTTGCTGTTTTTGAAGCCGTTCAATGGTGTGTTTCTCCCTGGTGTTCAACACCTTCATCTTCATCTCGTAGCTTTTCTCCAGTTCTTGTTTTAGCTTGTCAAACTCCTTCTGAAATTGCACTTTTTCCTCCATTTTGACCTTGGTGACTTCAACCTCTTTGAAATGCTGAAGCTAAAGGAGAAAAAGCAACATAAAGTCCACTTTCAGAGATAACATATGAGAGTATTTTCTTCCCAGTACCTTTGTGTTCATTTCAGTCTGCATCTGGGATTCCAATTCTCTCTTGTAGGAAGCCAGTTTAGACTGGAATGAAAACCACTTTTCCCCGCTGTAATTCACATTCTCGTATTCCTTGTCGATCATTTTCATCTTCTCAACTGGGAATGGGAATATAGAACGCATATATTAAACATGACACACGTGAAGGAAATATTATGAAAAAAAGAAAAATCATCATACCGAGAGACTGTTCGTAACTTGCGGAGCTTACTGTCTGCGTGTCGGCATCTCGATGCTGACACACATTCTGACGGTCAGTGATGTATGACACAAGGTTCATTAAAAAGCCTTACAGAAAAATATAAAATACATAAAAATATGACTGTGAAAGACTTATTTCCTCAGAGAGATTCACTTGCTATATAATTACTAGAGATGTCCCGACCACAGTGGTACCTCTACTCACGAAATTAATTGTTTCTGGAAGTAGTTTCTTAACTTGAAAAATCTCTTAAGTAGACACGTTGTCCATGTGAATGCCCTAATCCATTCCAAACCCCCCAAAATTCGGACATAAATCTTTTATAATGCATAAAAATGCATCAAAACATTTAACAAATACATGTTACAATTAGATTATTGCACAATAAACATAAAATCTGAGTTGTGCATACTGTAAAAAACCAAGAATAAAGAATATAAGTTAATACACTCAAGTAAAATCTGTTGGAACACAAGGGGCGAATGAAGAGGCCGTTGGGATACACACTTAAACATAGAGTAGAGGTCCCTCTTGGCCAATTGGATGCCAGGAAAAAATAAAGTTGGTTATTCAATATGATAAATAGAGCTACAGTGGTACCTCTACATACGAAGTTAATTCGTTCCAGGACCTTGTTTGTAAGTCGAAATGGTCGTATGTCGAGCAGGATTTTCCCATGAGAATACATTATAATTGCATTCATCCGTTCCACAGCCCGAAAACCTTCACTAAGTTCTAAATAAACACTGACGTTTATTGCAAACAACAATGACAAAGAGCAAAACAAATGAATTATTAATAAAAATTGGAATAATGATATAATAATAGTAATAATAACGATAACAATAATAATAGTACCTGTAATAATGTAACAAACCGCGTTCTAATGTGGCAGACGTTTTTTGCTGTACCTGAACGCACCGCGGAGTGAGCCTTTTTACTTTCGTTTTGTCTATTTGCTGCGGGGGACACTAGGCGTGTTGTGTTGCACAAGTTAATGGAATAAATGATTAGAAACCTGAGGAAGCTGGCGATTCTTTTCTTTTCTGTCATATCTATCATATCCATCTTCATGTCAATGGTGGTTAGCATCACTTTTTTCCTTTTTTTTCACCACCTGCACTAACATGTTTGGAACCCATGTTGATTTCTCTCACAAGAAAATATGCTGTGCGTCCGTTTTGCGGGCAAACAAAGAAACTGAGGTACCGCCGTAGATCGTCGTATTTAGAGCATGTTGTCGGATGCAGAAACAAACGGCGAGTCAAATTTTACGTCAGATGTCGAAAAGATCGTGTGTCGAAGCGATCGTATGTCGAGGTACCACTCTATCTTGGTTGTGATTTTCTTGACATTTCTGCTGTCGCTGGATATTTCCTCTTGGTTTTGCAAAGTTTGTTTCAGTAGTGCATATATATAATAAATGTATACACCTCTAGATAATTTTGTTACTTGTAGCCATTATTGACAGTTATAGACATCAAATCACTTTAAACTGGAAAGACTGGCGTTGATCATGGTTTACTGCTATTGATGGTGATAGACCTCCAATCCAATCTGACTGAGAGGCTGCCCTCCCAGGCAAAATGGATTGGAGGTCTATCACCGTCAATGGCAGCCAATGAGTTAATACTTTACCATTGGCTCCCAAAAACGTATAAATACGTTCTATTTTTAAATGTTTCAGTGTCCCAAAGACTTATTTATACGTCTTTTATGTTTTTTTTTTTTTGTTTCTTTTTTTGTTTTTTCAAAAGAGACATCTCTGGGTCGTGATTCAATTTAGCTCCAAAGCACAAAGCTGAAAATCCATTTTAAAGCTGGCCACTGGAGGGCAGTACCGCATTTGGTAAGACCCGCAACTCTATTTAACGGCAACGAACGGCCAAGTCGTAAAGCCAGGGCACAGGCGGAAGACGACTGAATGGATGCCAGGCAGCGGACGACCGAGCAGAACAACTGGTAGGACGCCCGGGATGCCAGGCATTGGACGACCGAACAGAACAATCGGGACCATTAGATGCCGTTGAGTCCGTGCTGCTAGTGAGCAGAGCCCGCAGAGACTCAAAAAAAAGTCATCTTTTTGAGACAGGCAACGATGAGGGAAAAGTTTAACCGGCTGTCGCGGCCACAGTAGCGTCATCTTTCAGTTAGTTATGTGTAAATAAATTGTTACTTTGCTATCAAAAGCTCTATTTGTCTTGTTGTTTCTGTTATTTTGTAAAAGGAAAACATTATTCAGATTTTTGGGATGTAACTAAAGCAAAAAATAGCTGTGTTAAAGTTATGTTTGAAATGTATGCTTTCACAAAAAGCTCAATTTCTCGGTTTTCTCATCAGAAATTGGAAAATTGCTCAAACTAAGCTATTTTGTAATGCTGATTTCTAAAGAATGGAAAAAGATATGAACTTACTTTTTTTCTGCTGAAAGAAGAGAGTCTAATCTTTGTTTTGGTGGGTTCCATGTTTATATAGCAATAAAACAGAATTTTCTGTGGGCCTTGCAAAATCAGTCAAAATCCAGTAAAACGGCCGGGAGCGAAGGACCCTGCTCCGGTGAAAATGGCTGGGAGTGAATGAGTTAAGAATGAATAAATACATTTTTAAAACCCGATCTTTTTTTACCGGATCATATCCTCTGAAAATGACGTGATCAGCCATATTTCCCATCATGTGATTGGATCGGGGACATCCCTAATAATTACATCCACAATTACATACTGCGCATACAATACCTGTATTATCAACGCTCAGTGACTGTAAGAGAACAAAATAGACATTAAAACTTATATAATATTAAAATACATTTAAAATTAATCATTCATATTTTACTGTTTAATACCAGGGATCTATAAAGTGGTGACTCAGGGTCGATTTTAAGAACCTGGAGGAGATCTCCTTTGTTGAACACCTGCCACACATAAATCAGAAATATTTTGAGATAAAATTATATTTCAGGCTGTTAATAGTTAAATGAGATGAAAAATTTCACCTTTTCCTTGCATAGCCCACTCTCTGGGCAGAATACAGAGTAAGAGTAGTCATAGCCTGAGCTTCGCAGATAATCAGCCACTATGCTGTTGCAGGCTGACATGAAATGGGAGTTGGCTCTCACAGCTGATTCTGCTCCGTTTAACGGTGCGGGTTTTAACTCGTGGATGAGTTGGTTACGCAGATGAGTCTTAAATAGAGAGGGGGAAACCAGAAACATCAATACGTTGGCTACATATTACAGCACTGACGACTTACTTTGAGTGTATCCAGCACTCCCCGATCTCTCAGCGTTTTATAGAGCTTTTTTCTCAACTCGTCTGGGGATATAGCATCTTCCCTGGCTGACATTATTTTCCTAATTTCATTCGCCTTCCTGAAAGTTGAGGGGGGAAAAGTCCACCGGCAGAATTGGCATGAAGGCCTGCGCAAGTCCTGAGGGCATTAGGTATCCTTGGCTGCAAACTTTCGATGAAATGTTATGACATCGAGGAGAATAATTCCCAGTTTCTTGTTATTGTTTTTGAGTTATTTAGGTTGTACGTGGAAACGGAAGCGCGTCCCTAGCATATTTTTTGTCGTTTACTGGCGTGGTGGTTGTCATGGAGCGGTGAGATGCAATACTGCGGCCTACTGGTGTGGAGTGCTATATCATATGTATGTATCTAAGACTAGATGTCTTAAGGCAGAGTTAGCGGCGTAAGTAGCATGCAGCCATCTTGGAACAGAAAAAAACATTCTCTACCCGCTGAATTATTCACGAAAATCACTCAATTTATTGCACCCCCCCCCAACCAAGCCGTTTGAAATTCGAGCAATCTACAGCTACTTCAAAGTATACGCGCGACTGACTGTATTTTTAAGTGTGTCGAATGGCACTGTTGCAAAATGGCCGAAAAAAGACGACGCTTTTTCCGTTGGCTCACATCGTGCAGCAGACATCTAAGACTTAAATATGATAAGCATGGTTGCCTGAAGCATAAATATCACATGTATGAGGCGAGATGTCAAAAGGCGTAGTCAGCGGCGTAATAACTGGCGGCCATCTTGCATCGGAAGACTCATGGTGGTCTCTATTAACCAAACGTAAATTGAGTAATTTTCTCCACTAAATACTGTCATCTCCACGAACTCTTGACGTATTTACAAATGATTACGACAAACATTCTTAGCATAGCTATGATTTAGGCTGGACCTTGATTTTTTTTTTTAAGACTTATTATTATTTCGAATATACAGTAAATATACTAAATCTCTTGAATTTATATAATAAAATGTTTGAAAATCAGCGTGAATTGAGCAATCCACAGCTATTTCAAAGTACACTCTCGTTTAACGATAACATTTTGTACCGAATGGCTCCGCTACAAAATGGCCGACAAGTGATGACGCTCGTCACATTGGCACACAAAGTTCATCAGGGATCTAGCCTGAAGCAAGTTGCCGTAACTGAAAGTTGCTCAAATATATCCAATGTCTGGTCTGTTTTACATATAAAAAAGGTTGTAACAACGACTATTATATTTCAAATGTCAATAAATAATAATTTATTTTAATAGAGAACAGCTTTCATTATTAGGAATGAAAAGGGAGCTTCAATTTATCATATTTGATTCATTTACTATACTATAGCCACTACAACGGTGACACCTCTCTCCGCAGAACATATCTAAAGTCAATGTCAAATGATCCTGGATCAGCTGTTTATACGAGGCCCAACCTCTAAAATCTACTCAGGCCGAGAAGACAGCAGTGATTGGAATCTACCGGAGCCGCTGATGAAGAAACGCACCTTAGAGACGGCGGCGTCATATTAGTATAATCCTGGTAAGTGTACGGGGGGGGGTGATGCTGGACGCACACAGACACAATCGGCTATTTTAGCCGCTTGCTAGCGGCATCTTTTTAAAAACACATTTCTCTGAATGGATGGTTCTTGTGTGTTTATATATTTCTATTTTGAATGGGAAAACGTGGGATTTTATGTTACAAATTGAAGAGAAACACGCCTCACGACCGAAACAGGTTGTTTACAGGGGTCTGGACTGTCAATGACGTTGTTGCGGCTTCTTGTTACCAGCTTGTGACTTGTGCGTTTCTGTGTTTGAGTCCAGGCAGCATGAATTCGCTCACAAGGAGAGCGGCGTTGCATCTCTTTCGACGCTCGACCACTGCGGTTGTAGCGGCCGGCGGGCTGCCCTTACAGGCGGCGAAGGTTTGCCATGGCGGGGCGAGATGCAAAGGCAGCGTTAGCACCAAGAAGCGCGGCTATGACATCACTAGGAACCCCCACCTCAATAAGGTGAGGCTCTCGTGAAGTCTTTCAGTGCCGTTGACGATGACGGACGTCCAATCATGTGGCTCTTTTCATCCTTCTACTGTGAATTTGAATTAGTTTGTTTCTATCAGTGGCGGAGCTAGAGGGGGGGCCGGGGTAGCACTGGACCCCCCTAAAATCTGATTGGACCCCCCAGGTGCCACCCCAGATGATTGACAATGACATATCGCGGCACCGACTGCTAAGTCCTTCCTGTACAGTAGTTGGCGCTATGTACCATAAAGCGTTGCAAATTTGCTTTCATGAGGAGAAGAAGAATCGCCACTGAAACGGAGGAAGATTTGAGATTTGAGTACTTGGTCATTGTTGACGGAACGGAACACGGAAGATAAACAAAGTGACAAGAACAAACAAGGAGACGAACTTGGATACCCTGCCCACAAGCCACTGAAATCCTCGTCGTAATGTAAGTTTTATGCTGGTGTCCTAATGAGTCAATGTTTAAATTTGTAGGAAGGAGATTTTTTGTTGTCGCTAAAACAGAGAGCCACGGCATCAAGCAAACGTTAACGTTATCTCATGTCGTCCAGCTTCCAACAGCCGCTCGATATTAACGTCTATATTTAATTCATTTGGGTCGCTATTTACATACATGTTTCTCCAATAATTGTAGAGCATTAGCCAGCTGTCTCATGCTCTCTTGCCTTAAATGAAACGTCACGTGAACACGGTAGTTGGCCGGGCCTGCTGTCAACTAGCTTAAAAGTCAGAATATTAAATTTATGTCTACGTTGGTTTATTTGCCCTGAATTTTTTAAGGCTTGAAGTAGGGATTTAATCATTTACCAACATTGTGTGATTATGAGTGATGCTAGGAGTAACGTTAAAAGGACTGGCTCATTGTTTCATAGGGACAGTTCAGAATGAAAAGGCAGGGGGCGAAGATTTATAACCTCTTTTTAAAGCGATCCAAGTCTGGGACGAGTCAGGCTCAGGATGATAAAGAATCTGGCACACACTGCCCATCACCAGGTCAGTCAGAGCAGAGAAGCAGCTTCTCTGGTCTGAGAAGCAGTCACATGCTCACTTCAGCAGTAATTTTTCAGATACAGGTTTCCTACGTGAGTATGGAAAGTATGGAACTTGATTTTTTATATTTAGTTCTATAGTAGTAGTTCTACCATATATTTCCATACAATGGCTTCCATATAGTATGAAAGCCATTGTATGGAAATATATTTATCTTAATAGTAGCTGGGATAGGCTCCGGCACCTCCGCGACCCTCGTGAGGAATAAGCGGCATGGAAGATGAATGAATGAATGAGTTATCTTAAAATATTTGGATTAATTATTTTGCATACTTTTACATACATATCACTTATCTACAATCTCCTGGAAATAATTTAGTGACATAATGACATACAAATTCAGACTAATTATAACAAAGTTGTTACCAAGTTGTGTTTTACATTTTTTACATCGTTAAGATGTTGATAAGAGAGAAGGGGGGGGGGAGACGTATGAGTAACTGTGAATGTGTTGGTGCATTTTCACCATTTTTGTAAAAAATAGTTATTATCAAGTTAGTAAACAAATTATATACATAAATCTCATCACCTGTGTGCTTAGTATGTACATTTAAACATTTGACACTCTGATTGCAATTGATAAGTCAAGAAACAAATGTATTGTTATAGTCTGTGGACCCCCTGAAATAGCCTCGGCCACCCCCTGGCCACCCCAAGAATAAAAGTCTAGCTCCGCCACTGGTTTCTATTGGACCCATTTGAACTTGAAGGTTTCTCAGTTCAAATGGATTGGACGTTTATAAGCCAGCCACATTATTTTTGCGTGGCCAAAGAAATCAAATCAACTTCATGTTTAGTAAAAACCATTATTCAACATATTCTGTTGGTAAAAATATCAGACGAGTGATGGGTTCACACACGGTAAAAATGGCCCCCCGAGGGAAACTGTATCTACAGTTTGCCTTTGCAACAAAAATGAGTTTTGACTCCCCTGGACAAGGCCCATCCACATTTGTATATAAGTTATTATCTTCTTAAATGACATGTTAAAAAAATAATCACTTAAATTCACATATGCCAATCCATGAATATACAATGGGGCAAAAGAAGTATTTAGTCATCCACCAATTGTGCTTAAGTTCTCCCACTTAAAAAGATGAGAGAGGCTTGTAATTATCGTCATAGGTGAACCTCAACTATGAGAGACAGAATGAGAAAAAAAATCACTTTTGTCTGATTTTTAAATAATATATTTGCAAATTATGGTGAAAAATAAGTATTTGGTCACCTATAAAATAGAAAGATTTCTGACTCTCACGGAGCTGTATCTTCTTTAAGAGGCCCCTCTGTCCTCCTCTCGTTACCTGTATAAATGACAAGTGGTTGAACTCATTTTCAGTATAAAAGACACCTGTCCACAACCTCAAACAGCCACACACCACTATGGCCAAGACCAAAGAGCTGTCAATGGACGCAAGAAACAAAATTGTAGACCTGAACCTCACTGGGAAGACTTCATCTGCAATAGGGAAGCAGTTTGGTGTGAAGAAATCAACTGTGAGAGCAATTATTAGTAAATGGAAAACATAGAGACTAGGGTTTTTCTGATCATGTTTTTTTTTTTGCTCCCGATCCGATCCCAATCGTTTTAGTTTGAGTATCTGCCGATCCCGATATTTCCCAATCCGATTGCTTTTTTTTGCTCCTGATTCAATTCCAATCATTCCCGATCATATACATTTTGGCAATGCATTAAGAAAAAAATGTATAAAACTCTGATTACATTCAACATACAGTACATAAGTACTGTATTTGTTTATTATGACAGTAAATTCTCAAGATGGCATTTACATTATTAACATTCTTTCTGTGAGAGGGATCCACGGATAGAAAGACTTGTGACTTTGTATATTGTGACTAAATATTGCCATCTAGTGTATTTGTTGAGCTTTCAGTAAATAATATTGTGGCCATCCCAAATGCATGATGGGAAGTGGAACCATGACTGTGTGTAGTGCTACCAATTAGGCCTGAACGATATTGGAAAAAACTATTGCTGCGATTTTTTGCGAGGTTGCAATATATTGCGATATTATATTGCGATATTAAAAGAAAAAAAAAATATATATATATATATATATATATATATATATATATATATATATATATATATTGCGATATTATATTGCGATATTAAAAGCAAAAAAAAAAAAAGAAAAAAAAAATATATATATATATTTTTTTTTTGCATTGAAAAAAGATACATATTATACATATATTGGACATGTTTTTTTCAAAATGTTCCCCCTAAAATATGCTTTACAAAATGTATATGGCTAACTTTAAAAAATGATTCACTCGCATATTTTCAATTTTTAAACAAATTATGTCACAATGAAAAATATGGCGTCTGTAAAAAAGTCACGGATATCTACCTCATAACTTTCGCTAAATTGTATTTTTTTGTTACTGTCGCATTTTCCCTGCTATGATAGATAATAAATAACTTACCCGAAAAAAGAAAAATTGGGGAAAAAAACATTTAAAAGGGTAAATATATGAAAAAGAAAATCTCGACCACTCCTTGATGTCTGCGATTTCTGCTATAGTACCATGTTTCACCCATAAAATAAAATGAAATAATCCAGCTGCGGCCAGTCACAGCTGTGTCTTGACACTCAGTGATACATGCGACATGGAGCTTTTGGATCGAAACAAGATAAGTACGCGATAATATCTCGTTAAAGTCATGGTGTCTGTAATTCTGCTCTCGCATGCTCTCACCTCCAACTAGGGTTTTGCTGTTTAAAAAACATTTCAAAAAACATTTCTTTTTTTTAAAAAAATGCCCTCCTGTTAAAAATTTTTCTTCCCCCAGAAAGTTGAGATTTTAAGCTTTCCAATCATGGACCACACGTGCAGATCATCGAATCATTTTTAAACAAGAATAATGTACTGTAGTAGAAAAATGCTTTGCTTTATTTAATGCTTCTGTTTATCTACCTTGGCTGCAGAATCACTTCTAGTGTTTATTTCCAGGACACAACACAACAGGTGTACAAAGCATACCCATTCGTCAGAACACCGGCTGTCCCCAACGTTTCCACGCACACACATTCATTCCAGCGCACGCTTCCTTCATGCAACAAGTGCTTAACAAGTTAAACGACGACTGAAAGATGCGGTGTGATTGAAGTCCGCCTCTGTGGCAAGATCAAACACAACCATCGTTAACTTTAATAAGCAAGTGCGCAGAGGAACAAAGACCTAGGAGAGGGAGGGAGGGAGAGGGACAGGGAGGTTGTGTGAGTGTCACTAAAGCGATCAACTCAGGACAGAGAAAGCATGGAGCAACATACATTTGTGGATTAAAAAAAATAAAACTATTGCAAGTACTTGCGATGGGACTATTGCACACGTGCACATCGCGATGGCGATGTTTAAACGATATATCGTTCAGGCCTACTACCAATTGATATATCTTCTCTGCGTTGGGAAATAACATAAGGTGTTAAGACAAAGATCAATTGCCACCTTGCTTCCCCACATTGCTTCCCATGATATTTCTAATCATAGGGAGAGGGATTGCAAGGCTTTAGCCAATTAATAAAAGGCTCCAAAGGCTGCCAACATTCACTCTACTCATTATGCGCTGCCTTTTATCTCTATATAGGTAAAACGGCGTCTTTACAGATTGAGCGCGACAATGAGTGAGAGGGTCGTGCAGCGCATGGTTTAATTGCGTTAAATATTTTAATGTGACACATTTTTTAAAAAATTAATTGCCGCCGTTATCGGGATAAATTTGCTAACCCTACCTTAAGCCTAAACTAAAGACTCTGGATGACTGTAACATATTACGTCTGTAACGTTAACTACAATTAGAAAACGATTTAATTAAAATATATACTGTATATATATTAAAAAAAGGCATGGCCGATATTTTTTTGCCGATTCTGATACTTTGAAAATGACGTGACATCTCTAATATAGACCACTGATAATCTCCCTCGATCTGGGGCTCAATACAAGATCTCACCCTGTGGGGTCAAAATGGTCACAAGGACAGTGAGCAAAAATCCCAGAACCACAAGGGGGGACCTCGTGAATGACTTGGGGGGAGCTGGGACCAAAGTAACTAACGCCACCATCAATAACACACTCCGCTACCAGGGACTCAAATCCTGCTGTGCCAAACGTGTCCCCCTGGTTAAGCCAGTACACGTCCAGGCCCGTCTGAAGTTTGCTAGAGAGCATTTAGATGGTCCAGAAGAGGACTGGGAGAATTTCATATGGTCGATGAAACAAAAATATAAAACTTTTTGGTAGAAACGCAACTTCTCGTGTTTGAAGGAGAAAGAATGTTGATTTGTATCCAAAGAACACCATGCCTACTGTGAAGCATGGGGGTGGAAACATCATGCTTTGGGGCTGTTTTTCTGCAAAGGGACCAGGACGACTGATCTGTGTAAACGAAAGAATGAATGGGGCCATGTACCGAGAGATTTTGAGTGAAAATCTCCTTCCATCAGCAAGGGCATTGAAGATGAAACGTGGCTGGGTCTTTCAACATGACAATGAGCCCAAACCCATTGCCCGGTAAACAAAGAGTGGCTTAGTATGAAGCATTTCAAGGTCTTTGAGTCGCATAACCGGTCTCCAGATCTTAACTCCCTACAAGATCTTTGGAGGGAATTGAAAGTCCATGTTGCCCAACGACAGCCCGAAAACATCGCTGCTCTTGATTAGATCTGCATGGTGGAATGGGCCAACATACCTGCAACAGTGTGTGAAATGCTTGTGAAGAGTTACAGAAAACGTTTGGCCTCCATTATTGCCAACAAAGGGTACATAACAAAGTATTGAGAATTTGAGATTAGATTTTGTTCTTGACCAAATACTTTTTTTCCAACATAATTTGCAAATAAATTCCTTAAAAATCAAACAAAGTTACTTTCTGAATTTTTTTCTCATTCCTTCTCTCATAGTGGAGGCATACCTATGATGAAAATTACAGGCCTCACTCATCTTTTTAAGTGGGAGACTATGCACAATTGGTGGCTGACTAAATACTTTTTTCCCCACTGTATGTTACTCTACAACGGTCCTTAGACCTTGTAATATAATTTTTTTAACTACTGTTTGGCCCTGTTGTTAGATTAAGTGTTTAATCAAGTTTTATATCTATAAATGGGATAATTTCTAGTAACCATAACAGTGAATTTGCCAGAGCAAGGTCACTGCAAGGAGTCACTACATACACTTGACATTTATCTACCCTACAACGTCCTGCATACTAGGTGGTAGTTGTGGATCATTTATACAAATACGCATAACTCTGCCTAAAATATAACAAATAAATGTTTTACATTTTTTAAATTTACTGTCTGTTTAAGCAGAACACATTTTTTGAAGTCAAACACTTTCCTTGTAAAGACGGACTGACTTTTTCCATGGTGATCCAAGCCAAACATCCTCATTGAGTCATCAGCGGGTTTTTCGAGGCTGTTGTTCTCAATCTAAAATAAAACAGGAAATGCCACTCCCTTAATATTTCAGTTTCTTCATCTAGACACTGACTAACTGCCTAGTTTTATTGGTTTTACTTGACATGAGGAAGGTCACAGTTCTATCTAAGTCAGCATTTCTGCATTGACTCGCTGTGGGAAGCGCAAGTCCGGAAATGAGTCTACAAGTATTGTGACAGTGAGAGCGTTTTTATGATCTTGGCCTAAATTCTGGCTTCGTAAATCTGTTTTTTTTTTTTTTTTTTTCATCCCTCTAATCTACCTTATCGTACTCGTCCAACTGATTTAAACTGCTAAGAACAATCAGGTTGTTCTTTTTCCTCTTTGGCCTAGAGCAGTGGTCTCAAACCGGTCCTCAAAGGGCCGCAGGGGGTACTGGATTTCATTCCAACCAAACGAGACAAATACCTTTTCACCAATCTGGTTTCTTACAAGTGTAATCAGTTGATTGCAATCAGGTGCTGCTTATGTTAGTAGAAACCTCATTGGTTGAACTGTTTGTGCTGGATCTGTTGGAACAAAAACCAGGACCCACTGCGGCCCTTTGTGGAGTCGGTTTGAGACCGCTGGCCTAGAGCACATGATGCATGTGTGTAAAATAGGAATAATACAAGTGTATTCTGCAACAGTGTCCATGGCTTCAAGGTCTAAAACAGTTGTGACTCTTACTTGTTTAGAGTCAAAACAATTTGTCTTTAGTCTTCTGCAAGCACCTGGGACATTGAGGCAGGCTAGTTGGACAACTTTTCACACTGAATAGGAAGGAATTCCTTTGGAGGAGGAAATTTCATAGTGCAAGCATTCAGAGGGCAAACCACAGCAGAGACGAGGGGAGTAAGTTCAGTCTGCCGCACCATTGGACAGAATTAATAGCATCAATATCACACCTGTCAACGCTCCAACTCCACAGCAGACATGGTCAGTGTTTCAAAAGACTAATGCATCAATTGTTACTGTTTTGGTCTAAGGTTATGTTGCATTTTTATACAACGAAGTCTAAGAAAATTCATATTTTGGAAAATATCACTGTACTTTGTGTGAGAGAATTTTATTCACGCTTAAAACACAACCATTATACATCATATTTTGTGTGCTTTTGTTATGCTTGTATGAGAACATTGTAGCATAGAGCGTCGGTGTTATATTAATCTATTTGAGTGTGCCTTCCCATGGCCTTGACGATTGTAGACTGTATCACAATATGCCCAAATATTGCTATGTTTTTCAATATGCCCTAAATGAATAAAAGGGAGGACTGTGGTTTCTTATCATCGTTCTAGCCAGAGCAGGTGTTTAAGCTCTCAGCTCAAAGATGTTTTTGGTCGGAAAAATACTCAGGTTTGTGAGATGATGAGGTCGTTTCTTAGTAAGTTTCGTTTCACGGTGGGCTTCGGCACTGCCCTTTCAACAGTATAAATGTCCAGCCTCTATTGTACTTCTTTGTACTTCTGGGTGATCACAGCTCTTGGCTGAGTCACATCATTTTGTACCCGAGAGCTCTTGTTCATAAAGCCTTCGAAGCAAAGCAATCCATGGTTGGGGTCGTATTCATTTTTCTAATTGAGCTATCGAGGAAACACTTGTCTTGGAGTTCAAACTTGAGATTCCCTGACACTTTGATACCCTTACTTACAGTATGTGCCTGTTACCCAACAGTTGAACACCTTTGCTGTAGATTATTCTTTAAAAAATTTAAAGCAAGTAAATTTTCGGTTTTGGTCGATTTTAGCAACGCCGGTGGACAAAAGCTATAGTGTTTTGCCTTGAGGAATACTGCGTTTCCCATGAGAACTAACGCTGCGAGTTCCATGAAGACCAGCGCACACACGCACAGTGTCATAAAATTAGCAATCAATCAAAAACAATCTCCCGTTCACCTGCAGATGGATTAAACAACATTTCTGTTTCCAGTGGCTGTGTGAAGGATGAATAGTACTAAGGTAATGAATCCAGTTGTGGCGAAACAATAGCATATGACGGTTACCAACCGTGTGTCTTAGTGTGGCTAAATATACATATCCTGTTGGCCTCCCTTTCTTCTTCTCCTCAAACAAAAATTTTTGTCTCTTTTGTTGCTCCCCCATCTTTGCAGAATTCGTGCGAAAGCGTTCGCATCAACTTCCGTCTTTATAACGAATGGAGAAAGTGGGAAGTGACATGCTGTATAGCAGTCAGCACATTTGTATTATTTTTTGTTTGTGGCAGGGTTCCTGCCACCCACCTTAATGTTAATTAGTGCCGGTGAAAGCAATAAAGAACCCCTCAAGATATAAAAGAGGTGTCATTCAACTAGTTGTCAGTCAACATATCACAGATGTTGTGAAAATATTTTATAAAGGTTGAAAAGTTACCTAGTGCTGCCTTAAATTGAAACAGTCTGGAAGCACTTAAATCTGGTTTTAATTTAGCATCCAATTCCTCTTTTTAGGGAATGGCATTCACCCTGGAAGAGCGCTTGCAGCTGGGCATCCACGGCCTGCTTCCCCCTTGCTTTTTGTCCCAGGATGTCCAAGTGCTTCGTGTCATGAAGAGTTATGAAACACGTGTCAATCCTCTCGACAAGTAAGAACAAAACTTTTAAGTACAGTAATTGAAATATTATAATATATTATACAACGGGATGGTAAACAAACTAGAATGGAAGTTGCGTCTCCTTTTTTTAATCTCGCACTGTTGTATCTTAGGTACATCCTGCTGATGACGCTACAAGACAGGAACGAGAAGCTCTTTTACCGAGTGCTCACGTCGGATATCGAGGAATTCATGCCCATCGTCTACACGCCAACTGTTGGCTTGGCCTGCCAGCAGTATGGCCTGGCCTTCAGGAGGCCACGGTAAGATCAGGACACATAATGCTTTTTATCAAACATTATGAGAAAATAAGAACATTAGGTTTAAAGAATGAGTGGAGATTTAAAAATTCCTCAAGTTCTGAATTTTCCAAGAAGATAGTCGATGCCAGAAAAGTACAATTTTTATGTTAGAGCGTAAGTTCAGAATTTTTGACGTTAGGCTTAATCTTCAAGTTACTGGGGGCTTAATTAATTGGTGGAGTTGATTTCAACAAGTTTCGTGCAGTTGGTAAGTTATTTAAGGCATATGGAGTGGCTAAGCTACCGTGAGTTAATGAGGTCAATTTAGCATGCCAATAAAAAACGATACAGATCTACGAACAGATCTAACGTAGTCCAATAAATTCAAAATGCAGATCATTGTTCCAAAACACCCATGAGGCCAAAACAATGTCACAAAAAAACTGCCGTAATTCATTTCATTCTGCAGGACTATTTTTTTAGATGAGTAATACGGCCACAATAGAGAGGAGTGCTTCGGCCACTCGTGCTCACGTTGCATTCGAGGAAGGTCAGAAGTTGGACCTATCCCACTCGGAGCGAACAAGTTCCTACCTCAACGCGTTCCATGCGAATGTAAACAACAAAGATTGAGGCTGATCGCGACAAGTTGCTTTTTATTTTGGCCATTGAAGGAATAGTACCGTTTCTCGTATTGACTGTTTTACTGTTTGTATTTCTCTAACGTACCCAATATAAAATAGATATCATTTATATCATAGTTTAAGGAAAACAAGCAGAATACATTTGACGTAGGGCATAAGAGATACATGACGCCTTCTGACCACGGTAGCCCAACGCGTGCGTCATGCAGATGACTTAGCGAGATTGACGGTGACTATCAGGTGATAGGCAAGACATCTACAAGCCCACGTCTGCAACACCAAATCCCGCAATCAACTCTTCAGGACAGTCCAGAACAAATGGCGGGATGTCCTGTACTACTACAACACCCGATAACAAAAAGAACTTTGAGAGAAGAAGTTTGATAGCTCAGCGCCTCTCAGACACTGAGGCGCACCGAACCTCCCACCTCAGTTGCCTCATTAACCATGACCCAGCAACGGTGACACACAAACTTGACCGCCCAAATCTGTAACAGAAGAAGGCCCAAACACACCCTTCTTCCTGCATAAACCAACAAAAACAGTCTCGATTCTTGATTAAAAGCAAAAAAAGTTACCATTTATTTTACGTATATATTGCAAACTGTGACACCAATGCGGCTAATTTCTCCCATTGATTTTTTTTCACAACGTTTCAAAATGCATGCATGGTACGAAAAATATAATAATTACCTTGAATCCTCGAACAAATCACTCCTGAGACAATCCTTTCTTATCGTATGCGGTACAGCTTTAGTACTTTTTCAATCTAAATCCGGTGTTATCGCTGCATGCGTGTGTTTGAGAATAACTCCTCTTGATGTGGGCAGGCCCCCTACTTTAAGGCATGGCGCAGTGGATGACGGATGTGACCCATCAATATCATTATGAAGTCTCTGCTAGTGACAATGTTGTATTAGTGAAGGCCCATGTTGAAAATGGCTGGCCCACATACTGTATGTGTCTGGTATTCTTTATGATAATATGACGTGAAATATTTACGAAACACATTACAAGTATAGGAAATTGATTTTGATGAAACCAGCTTGAATATTACGCAGTACTGGATAGAATATCGGGCCATTCATAAGCTTTTTTCATTCACAGTGGACTTTTCATCACCATCCATGATAGAGGCCACATTGCAACACTGCTCAACTCCTGGCCTGAAGAGAACATAAAGGTAGGTCTTCCTCCATCTTTCCTCTTAACTCCATACAATCAAGTTCTTTGTCTTTTTTTTTCATTTAGGCTATCGTAGTGACAGACGGTGAGCGTATCCTCGGGCTAGGGGATCTGGGCAGCTACGGCATGGGTATTCCTGTGGGGAAATTGGCGTTGTACACCGCCTGTGGCGGAGTTCGGCCACAGCAGTGCCTCCCTGTGTTGCTGGACGTGGGAACCGATAACCAGAACCTACTCAACGATCCCCTGTACATTGGCTTAAAGCATAACAGAATCCGCGGGAAGGAGTACGACGAGCTTATCGACGAGTTCATGCAGGCCGTGACGGACAAGTATGTAGGAGAATGGCAGCGATGCTATTCCATTTTGCTGTCTTAATGCGTCTTTATGTCACCCTGCAGGTATGGGATGAACTGCCTGATTCAATTTGAGGATTTTGCCAACAGCAACGCTTTCCGCATTCTCAACAAATACAGGAATCGCTACTGTACCTTCAACGACGACATTCAAGGTTGCCTACTAGGCGCATATTTTACATGACAACAATATTGTGCATCATGCAACGTTTATGTTCTCAAATAGGCACGGCGTCTGTCGCGGTGGCTGGGTTGTTGGCAGCTTTGAAGATCACCAAAGATAAATTGTCTGACCACAAGTTCGTTTTCCAGGGTGCCGGCGAGGTGATTACTTTATTGATTTTAAAAAATATATGCATATACTAGAAATGGCAATTTCTGGAGAAATTACTCTGGGTCTTTGCCGTGTGAAGAATCAGATCTTAGCTCCGCCCAGGTTCGTTTGGGGACAATATCAGGTCACTTCCTTTTGATTTAGGGACATTTTGGGGGACACGTCCTGGCCATATCAGGTCATTTGGGGACATTTGGGGGGGGCGTGGCCTGGTCATATCAGGTCATTTAGGGGGCGTGACCTGGTCATATCAGGTCATTTGGGGGGCTGGCCTGGTCATATCAGGTCATTTGGGGACATATCTGGTCATTTCCTGTTGATTTGAAGACATTTGTTTTTTTTGCCATAGAAAATGAATGGGAAATTTCAACATCATCAAACATCAATAGAATTGACATACAATGTCAATGGTATTAACGTGCATAGCCCTAAAATACATGGCCGTCAATGACATCAGTGCAATGTGAATGACATTGGAAATGAATGGGAAATCATGTGTCCATACGTTTACGGGCGAACGGAAATTTTTTTGGGGTCGTACGAAAAATTCCTTGCATCGCGTGAAAATTCCGGTCGTTTAAATATTTGAACGGTGCCGATCGGTCAAACGGTTCGGTTGTGCGGCGCACCGAAGAAATCTCATTAAAAAAAAATAAAATAAAAACAGAATAACACTACCTGGGTCAGACCTAGATAATATTAAAGTTGCAGAACAACACTTTCTAGCACTTTCAAGTAAATTTAAACTTTGTGTGATCTGTTCATGTCAGGCCGCTTTGGGCATTGCTCACCTGCTTATGATGGCCATGGCCAAGGAGGGCTTGTCTCGAAGTGAAGCCTCCAAAAGGATCTGGATGGTGGACTCCAAAGGTCTCATTGTGAAGGTAACGCCATCAAGGGCATGCTTTGTGGAAAAAGATAAAACCAAATGCTTCTTGTTCAGGGTCGAAGTCATCTGAACCATGAGAAAGAGGAGTTTGCGCATGAGCATCCCCACTTGAGGACCTTGGAGGAAGTGGTGCACACCATCAAGCCTACTGCCATAATTGGTGAGTGGAATGCAGAAGTCATTGTACGACGATCATTATTGTTCCCTGAACCACATGTAATATAACCTATGTCCCTTTTTCTTTCATCCGTTTGATGGAAAACGCATAAGCTTGCTGGAGGTGATTTCTTTTCTTTAGCATTCTGCTAAATTTAGCGCAATTCCTCATACACAGGCCATGCAATTGTGTATCCAGCCATCCATTTTCTATAGCGCTGCTCCTCATTGGGGTTTTGGGTGAGTTGGAGTAGATCTCCCTTCTAAGGGTAAAACACCATGGAACAATCACCCTTATTATTAGTAGTATTATACAGGTAGTCCCCGTGTTACGACGTACCTGACTTACGTGATTTCGACTTTACGACGCCCGAGTCTCGCCCGCCATTTTGTCTCCAGGTGGTTTAAATTAAAAAAAAAAAAAGTATATACATACATATACATATATATAATATATAATGTTGACTTTTGTTTTGTGACGCATGCTTTTATTTTGGCAAAGGAAGAGCAGAGCAGGGAGTACTTCCGCACGCGAAGCACAGAGCGCATGGACACAAGAAAAAGAACGCACACACTAAGAGCGCATTTACGCCCACAAAAAAGTGGGCGAGACGAGTAAGAGACAGAGGGCATAGTTCACAGCTGTAAGCCTGCGCGCACATTTGTTGCTTGTGAAGCATCCACAGGGGCAACGGCTGTGTATAACACCTGAAGGGAATAGTAGCTTTTCTCGTATTTACTGTTTGTATTACTCTAACGTACCCAATATGAAATAAATAGTATTTATATCATAGTTTAAGGAAAACAAGCAGGATATATTTGACATACTGTAGGGCATAAGAGATATATGACGCCTTCTGACCACGGAAGCCCAACACTTGCGTCATGCAGCTGACTGAGCAAGATTGATGCTGACTACCAGGTGATAGGCAAGACTCCTACAAGCCCACGTCTGCAACACCAAATCCCGCAATCAGCTCTTCAGGACAGTCCAGAACAAATGGCGGGACGTCCTGTACTACCACAACACCCAATAACAAAAAGAACTAAGTCTGATAGCTCGGCGCCTCTCAGGCTTCAAGGCAGGCCAAACCTCCCACCTCAGTTGCATCAGTAACCATGACCCAGCAATGAACGTTTACGCATGAACTTGACCGCCCAAATCTGCAACAGAAGAATTATCCTAAACAAAACCCAGGCACAGCCTTCGTCGAGCCTGCCGTACCGCAGACTTCAAAGAGACTGAGCGTTTAGCTAACAACTGTCACTTCTCAGGTATATTCCAATGTGCTCGTTGTTTTGCTGACCTTTGGTCCAGAATTGCCTCTCTGTCGGGGACCTATTTGCTGTTTTACCTTGCCGTTTGATCACTGTCGACCTGAATAAATTGTCAACTTGTGGTTCGAAGCCTTTTTCCAGCTTGTGGTTCGAAGCCTTTTTCCAGCTTTTAAAATGGAGTCAGTACAAGGGGTTAAGACTAAGGCGAACGCGCGGAATTTGGCCTTTTGGCTGGGTTTTCGGGGTTTCGCCGGCCCGGGTTGTTGGTTCGGTTGGCGTGATTCCGGCTATCTGGCTAAAAGGTCAGATTCCTTCACACCTTTTATACTGTTTATTGTTGGTTTTCAATTGTGTTCTAATACTTGGGGTGAGATTATGTGATTGTTTTTGATAATGTGCGGACATCGCTAATTGCTACATGCTAATCGTTTGTGTGGATTGTTATTGCTGTATCAGCAGTTTGTTAAACACAAATTTGAATTGGTGGAATTGAAGATGAAACTGATTTAATTTCATTTTTTATTTTAGTTTCATTTTGCAAGTGTTGACGTCATGAGCTGAATATAGTCAGCAAACCACATGGACGACTGACATCGTCATTTCGGAGCTTAGCTCGCTGTCTAGCTAGGACTTGGCGCCAACGTCTTGGCGAGGAAGGTACAGTGACGTATAATACATGTATTTGGATAGTTATTTTGATATTTAGGGGAACCTAAAGTGTTTATTTCGACTTTCGTGGAAATATACGCCGCCAGCGTATTAACGGAACTCGTTCATAACCCGGGGACTACCTGCATTTTAATTTTCTCTGTTGTCTTTTTGCAGTGATTCAGTATGTTTTTTTTCACTAAAATACTTATATAATACAGAAAAAGGAGAAAATCCTCAACAATTAGATAGGGAATGTTACTAAGTAAATAGTAAATATAAATACCAGTAGTTGTAAATAGTTATGTTTGTTTTTGTGTTGTAGATTTTTATAGACACCGGTAGTTGAAAATAGTTATGTTTGTTTTTGTGTTGTAGATTTTTATTTTCGGAGCTTTATGTTGAGCAGGGTTCACTGACATGTTGATCGTAAGCATCAGGTAGCCCCCAAGGCTCAGATGTCACGCATGCTCTGTGGGCTACCTTGACACATGGTGGTGTCAGTCATACAAAAGGTAATTACAACCACCATGTGATGTCTTTTTCCTCAAGGCAAGAAGGGCACTGATTTTGGCTGCTGGGTTAAATTGATTCAGGTGGATGACTCAGCAGGCAACTATCTAGGGTAAACACCTATCACAGCGGAAAAATTCTCTATCAATTTTGCTTGTTTAATTAATATTTTAGTGGATATGAAGAATAATTTGCATGTGTAATCTAATCTAATGCATTATTTCATGTGATGGTTGAAAAAGAAATCAACTACATGAGGCAGCAAACATTCACGCAACGTAGCTGATCTATAACGTACTGTTGTTTTGTTTTCATGAATGTGAAGGAGTCGCAGCCATTGCAGGCGCATTCACCGAGAAGATAATTAAGGATATGGCGGCCAACAATGAGCGGCCCATCATTTTTGCCCTTAGCAACCCCACCAGCAAGGCCGAGTGTACGGCAGAGCAGTGTTACAATCTTACAGAGGTAGGAACTCCATAGACTTTTGCAAGCTGGTGATCCTGTGAGATGAAAATTTTGTGTTTACGAAGCTTTTGCGTTTTCAATTAGGGACGCGGAATCTTTGCTAGCGGGAGTCCATTCAACAAAGTGACTCTGGCCGATGGGCGCTCGTTTTACCCCGGCCAGGGAAACAACGCCTACGTGTTCCCCGGGGTGGCATTGGGTGTCATCGCCTGCGGCGTTCGCCACATATCCGATGACATTTTCCTCACCACTGCAGAGGTCCTTTTTTCATTTTTCATTAATATGACCTTCACCAACAAACCATTTCTGTCATTACTAGATGTGGGAATCTTTGGGCACCTAACGATTCGATTACAATTCAGAGGCTCCGATTCGATTATAAATCGATTATTGATTTTACCCGCCCCCCACGCTTTTAATGTGTTGTACATTAGTTCCAAATTTGTTCAAAAATCCCCTCAGGCTTAACGAAACTAATATTTCATGATCTAGTTAACAGTTAAAAACAGTAAATAAAATACTCAAGTCCCCAGTCTGTATCAGCAGCTTTAAACTACATTTAATTAATTTAATGATGTGAATCAACCGTTAAAGTTGTTAAAATTGCTATCGTTAGTCCATAATTTCCCTTCAGTCTACTTTCGACATGTCAAAGTTTTAAAACTGTTTCTTCATTTAAAGATAGATTCAAGTCAAGATTTTGCCCATTTAGGAGTATTTTAGATAAAACGTTATTTAGGTTTGCTACAACAGAGCCTTCTAGAGAAGTCTACTGCTTTAAGATGGCGGCTGTTCACAACGCGGCAACTACTAAACGGCAAATCTGTCATTTCTCATCTAGTTCTCTTTATATGTTTTAACGCCGCCGTCGTCTGTCATTTTGTATCTAGTTCTACATATATGTGATATCTATTATAGCCGTATGTGTCCGTATGTTTGTAGCAACTAGCAACTGGGCGTTGTTTGAAGCAGCTGTTGGCCGCCGCCACGTATTATTGTTTTGTTATGTTTTTTATCTAGCGGCATGAGTTGTACACGATATTTACTTTCGGTCCGTTCCTCATTGTGTCCCGAAGACCGCGCTGACTGTGTTTTAGTTCTGCTATACCTGGTATAATTCAATAATCGGAATTTGGTTGTTCGTGAATCGTTCTAGAATCTTCCACGGCCAAATCGCGAATAATCTACGAATCGGAAATTTCGCACGCCTCTAGTCATTACTGTGTGTTTGTTTGTCAGGCCATTGCTGACATGGTGACTGAGGAGCATTTGGCTGAGGGGCGACTCTACCCTCCTCTCAACACCATCAGAGAGGTGTCCTTTAAGATTGCTGTCAAGGTTTGACATTAAATAATATCTTGCTATTTTGTTAAAATTGTAATTATTTGTGGAAGAAGACCATGGCAATCATTCAAACACAGCGTATACCTAAGCCCAATTGGACATTTGCCAGAGCATATACAGTGGGGAGTAAAATTATTTGCACCCCTTGTGATTTTGCAAGTTCACCCACCTAGAAAATAGGTAAAGGTCTGAAATTTCAATCATAGATGCAGTTCCATTTATAGAGACATAATCTTAAAAAAAAAAAAAAAAGAAATCCGGAACTCACGGTGGATGATTTTTCAATAATTTATTTGTAATTTACTGGGGTTCATAAGTGTTTGTACCCCTAAGAAAATCAGTGCTAAAATTTAGTGTAGAAGCCTTTGTTTACAATTACAGAGGGCAGACGCTTTCGGTTGTTCTTAATCAGGCTTTAACATATGAAAACAGGGATTTTTGCCCATTCCTCCACACAAATCTTCTCGAGATCCATACAGTAGTGTATGCTAGATCTGTCGAGGTTCTGGGCTGTCGTTGAAAAACACAAAGTTTCCGCTCCGTCCAAAGATTTTCTATTGGATTGAGGTCTGGAGACCGGCTAGGCCACTCCAGAACTTTGACATCCATTTTACGCAGCCACTCCTTGGTCCGCTTGGCTGTGATGACTCATCTTCAAGTATCTGACTGAGGGAAGGAGGTTGTGGCTCAATATCTGACTATGTATTTCACTATTCATCCTCTGATTTATTCAGTACAGTTGGCCTGTCCCCTTTGCCGAAAAGCAGCCCTAAACATTAGGTTTCTATCTCCATACTTCACAGTGGGGATGGTGTTCTTGGGATTGTACTCATCCTTTTTCCTCCACACACGACGAGTAAAGTTTGCACCAAAAAGTACTTTGGTCTCATCTGACTACATGACTTTCTCCCATGACCCTTTTGCATCATTCAGATGGTCCCTTGCAAACTTCAGATGGGCCTTCACATGTACTGGCTTTAACAGGGAAACCTTCTGAGCAATGCAGGGTTTTGAACCAATGAACCGTAGTGTTCTACTGACGGTAGCCTTTGAAACATCCAGCTCTCTTCAGGTCATCGACCAAGTCCTGCCGTATAGTTCTAGACTGAGCCCTCACTTTTCTCATCATGAGTAATGCCCCATGAGGAGAGATTTTACATGGAGCCCCAGTTCGGGGTAGATTGTCAGTCGTCTTCAGCCTTTTTCATTTTCTAACAATTTCTGCATCTTGTTTTATTCTCACCAAGCTGCTTTCCAATTGTCCCATAGCCTTTTCCAGCTTTGTAGAGCTCAACAATTTTTTTTCTCTGGTGTCTTTCGAAAGCTCTCTGGTCTTGCCCATGGTAGTAGTTGGATTATGACTGACTGTGGGGTCCACAAGTGACAATATAGAGCTTAAACGGCTGGTGGGTGGGTCGTTACTCATGGGGTGAAGGTGGACTTTTTTAAGGCAGACTGACAACTCTTTGAATGTCATAATTATTTCTGATTCTCAGGGATACAAATACTTATGAACCCCAGTAAATTACAAATAAATTATTGAATAACCATTAGGGCTGTCAAACGATTAAAATTTTTAATCAAGTTAATTATAGCTTAAAAATTAATTAATCGCAATTAATCGCAATTCAAACCATCTATAAAATATGCCATATTTTTCTGTAAATTATTGTTGGAATGGAAAGATAAGACACAAGATGGATATATACATTCAACATACGGTACATAGGGACTGTATTTGTTTATTATAACAATAAATCAACAAGATGGCATTAACATTCTTAACATTCTGTTAAAGCGATCCATGGATAGAAAGACTTGTAGTTCTTAAAAGATAAATGTTAGTAGAAGTTATAGAAATTTTATATTAAAACCCCTCTTAATGTTTTCGTTTTAATAAAATTTGTAAAAATTTCAATCAAAAAATAAACTAGTAGCCCGCCATTGTTGATGTCAATAATTACTTACACAATGCTCATGGGTGCTGAAGCCTATAGACCCTACCCACGTGACGTCACAACTCCGCCCTCCTGACTGGTGCCGCCCAATTGTCCGTCAAAACATCGTCTTTACCGGTTACGGCTACGTACATTCCTCCTATTTACGGCGTGTTTTTCTGCTCGTTAACATTAAATATCAAAATGGTGAAGGCGTGTGTGGCGGTCGGTTGCAATAACAGAGAAGATAGACAGAGAGACTTGAAGTTCTACCGGATTCCGAGAGACCCGGAGAGGAGAGAGCGAGATGGGCTGCTGCAATTCGACGAGAAAACTGGGCTCCAAACGGTTACCACAGATTATGTAGTAGTCATTTTATATCTGGTAAGATGCATTTAATATATATTTAGAGGGTTTTGGGCTGACAACCACAATTAAGATCATTGCTAGGCTAATCGCCGACAACATACACGTATGTATGTAGTGAGAGTGCTATCGCTAAACCATATAAACATTAAAAGCCCTAGCTCCATTGACAAATGACATGAAATACATTAGACTTGACAGTGGATGTTAGCAATAACAAAAGATTTTGAATTGAAAATTTCGTAACTCACCTTTCCAAGCACAAGATAGATTCCTGCCGCATTTTCGTGGACGAGGACCTGTTTCACCCAACCAGCAACGAAGTATTTATAAGCCTCCAAGCTCTTAAAGTTTTTCAAACTTTCGTGAGAATAGGCTGATTTTGTGTGAACAAGATAGTTGTACATATCAGGGTAGCTAGCAGATATCAGGCAAATACGGCAGAGACAGCGGGTCGAAAAACATCGATTTAGGCATCAAATATGGATCTGGCGAATGGATAAACTGAAGCTTTTCCACATAACGCCTTTTATGCAACGCATCAAGTGAGTTTACGGCATCCGAAAGCACCGGGTCTTCCATGAAATGCATTATAAATTGCTCGATCAATTGAGACCATTGATAATACAGACACAAAATGACGGACAAGGGGGCGGAACAATACAGCGATCACGTGATTTTGTGACGTCGGTGGGTAGGGTCTATAGAATCAGTCACACCCAAGCGCCAGCAGAGGGCGGCAAAACTCCATAAAACACAATTAACATGTGGGCATTTCACTGTACTGTCATCTGTCTGAGCGGGGCATGTGCGTTAATTGCGTCAAATATTTTAACGTGATTAATTTTAAAAATTAATTACCGCCCGTTAACGTGATAATTTTGACAGCCCTAATAATCATACAATGTGAGTTTCGATTTTTTTTTTTTTTTTTTTAGATTATGGCTCTCTATGTGGAAATGCATCTATGATTGAAATTTCAGGCCTATACCTATTTTCTAAGAGAGTGAACTTGCAAAATCACAAGGGGAGTAAATACTTCTGCTCCTCACTGTAAATAGCCCATTAATCCATCCCTTTTATACTTATTCGGGGTCAAGTTATTCACATCTGCATTTCAAGAAGCTTTGCGGTCGCCTAATTATTTTTGTTTGTGTGTATCCAGATTGTCAACTATGCATACAAGAATAACATGGCGTCGCTATATCCGGAACCAAAAGACAAGGAAGCATTTGTTCTCTCGCATATCTACAGCCCAGACTACGATTCGTTCACACTGGACTCTTACACTTGGCCGCAGGAGGCCATGAACGTGCAGGATGTTTGATCATTGCCAGCCTGTTTGTGTCATACTGCTGATTTTGTATTATTATTACTTTTTTTAAATAGTTTAGATCAGCGTTTCTTTGCATTACGCACCACTACTGACAGTATACCTAGGACAAAACATAACCTTTAATGTCACACTCCATCCTCTCATAACTACTTCAATACAACAAGTCTTTGTGCCTCTTCCAGAGTCATCAGTTTAATCACCTAGCAGCTGTCCCTGCCAAATTTGTGTCATTTACTGTAAATCGGGAGCAGATTAAGGGCATCGATGTGACTTTTTAATGTGTGATGATGAGTCGAAGGTGTGGTTTCATGCTTAAAGTTTTCAAAATGGATATTAAACTTTATACTTAAGTTTTCCAAAGTCATGATTGTTTTTGTTCATGGATTTTTTCAAATCGATAAGTCATATTATTATTTTTTTTTTTAACTAAACCAGGTGTTAGATTTAGACATAAAATTCATTTTTTTAAATTACTTCTATAAACATAGGTGATATTTACCATTCCAAAACAGTTTGATCACTTGCAGTTTTAGGCCCATATAAATGAACTCGTACCTTTTAAGAAGACACTAGTATGCATAGAGTTAAGATATGTCATGCTAAATGAAACTGACGAGCTTCCGTATATGGATTGGAGTAATGAGTTTCTAATAAGTGATGTTCAATGAGAATCGCACATCATCATGAAATCATGAAAATGCGTTATGCCAAATCCAAACTTCTTCAGGGAACTGTGAAGGCAAAAACAGTCTCAAGTCTGGAATTGTGATGTAACTGTCATTTATTCACACTTTTATAAACACTTTTATTGATTTATCCATGGCATGGCATTTATGTATGCCACATTTATGTGTGACGACGTGCTTCCATTGCGGTTTGATCGTCCATTGCATTGCCGTTGTTTTGAGCAAATTCCATATGACTCAATCGATACAGCAATTACTATGAAATTAATTCATCGATCGAAACACTACTGACAGTAGTAACTGTAATTATATCTTGACAGTCACATATATAAACGCATCCGACCTTCATTCATTGGTTTACACACTTCTTTGGCAATAGTGACTCTAAGTGGATATCATAGGTATTACAGTAAATAAATTGTATTGGCAACCGTATCTACGATACTACGATATTCAATATGGAATCACAGGAGTGCAAAAATTAAAAAACAAATAAAGAGAAATAAAGTTTATTTTATCATTGAATTTTACTTTTTGCTATTGAAAAACACAAACGGAAAAACAATTGCACGTTTTTTCTCTGCCTTTTCTATTTCGCTTGTCATTGTCTTTGCCTTTGCTTTTACTAAAATGAATGAGTACTGGGACAAGGAAAGTGTTAGTTATCGACGGCATTAAATTTGATTGTCTCGGGCCATGTCTACACCTAGCAGGTTTTAAAAATTTTATTTATTTATTTATTGTTCTTTTTTTTTTTTTTTTTTAACCAAGAGAATTCTGCCCTAATACGTCTGGAAAAAATAAGTATTTATACAATCACGTTTGTAGAAGAAAAAAGCTTCCACAGCCAACCGCATTCATTCATTTTTAAGTACATTCTTTACAATGGGTGAAAAATATTTGTCCTTAATACCCCCATCCTTCGCATGTGTTCTTTAATATGAAGCAGTGCAAGAGTTTGTAAATAAATGGAAACAAAAAGCACCTGTCTAATACAGTGTATCACAAAAGGGAGTACACCCCTGGCTTTTCTGCAGATATTTAAGTATATCTTTTCATGGGACAACACTGACAAAATGACACTTTGACACAATGATAAGTAGTCTGTGTGCAGCTTATACAATAGAGTTAATTTATTTTCCCCTCAAAATAACTCAAAATATAGCCATTAATATCTAAACCCCTGGCAACAAAAGTGATTACACTCCTATGAAAAAACGCACATCCCTAAATGTCCAAATTGAGTACTGCTTGTCATTTTCCCTCCAAAATGTCATGTGACTCGTTACAGGAGTGCTGTCAGCATTGCTGTAGAGATTGAAGAGGTGGGGGGGTCAGCCTGTTAGTTCTCAGACCATACGCCGCACTCTACATCAAATTGGTGTGCATGCCTGTCACCCCAGTAGGAAGCCTTTTCTGAAGATGGTACACAAGAAAGCCCGCCCGTCTTATCAGACCATAGGACATGGTTCCAGTAATCCATGTGCTTTGTTGACATGTCTTCGCAAACTTTTTATGTTGGTCTCGTGTGACGTAGGAACAAAGTTTGTAGCAGTCAGTGACATCTCCACAGTTAAACCTTATTAGTTATCAGTGTCCACATGATGACGCTACAAACGCAAAATCTGCACATCTTCAATTGGGACGGAGTTTTTAAAACCCTCGTTTTCAATGCCCAAAATGTGCTTGTGGATCATAGGCTGAACCGTAGAAAAAGTTCTCCTTTTTGCCAAATACCCTGCTACGAGTAGACATGTCCTTGGTGACGGGGTAGTTGGCTAAGGCGACCCCATTCAGCCTGTTAGTTGCTACTCTAAGCAGTTGTGAAAAAGGTTTTTCCATATCACTCTAAATAAATGATGAATCAAAAATCGCACGTAATTTTGATCCCCCCCACCCCACCCCCCGTCGATCCGAGACGTTACTTTCCTTCAGGTTAACTAGGAGAAATCACCTATTGACTAAAACTCCTGTTTGGAAAGCCCCTCCCAAACCCATATGATAGACTGGCCATTCCTTTTGTTAAAAGCAAAGGCTGTTGCAAAAGAGAAAGTCATAGACAAGTTAAATAGAAATGGCAAAGATAAAAAATTGCCATTGTTTTTTCCCTTTGTGTTTTTCAATGAAAACCAGTTAAAGTCAATGACAGTATATACTATTATATTTTCATTTATTTACTAATTTATGTCTCTTTATATTTATTTATTCATTCATTTATTTTAATTTTGGCACTCATGTAATTCCATTATTCAAAAGCATTTTGTCAAACTTAACAATCGTACAGTATTTCGCCCTTGCATGCCACTTTTTTTTTTAAACCTTTATGAAATACTGTTGTTTATATTTTTAATGTCAACTTTAATTCTTCCTTTCCTTGTCCCCTTTTTTTCAAGTTCAAGTTTTTTTCTTGAATTTATTTTTCAAATATGAAATAAAGGAAAAGACACTAGATCGTACTGTATATGTCGCCTGTCAGCTGTGATCATTGGTAAACTTTAGCTTGTAGATTTATTGCCAAAACCAACAGAGCCTCATTGTGCAAAGCAGGAACACCCTGCAAACAAAGTAGGTAACATTGACTCCAGCTGGCAACCTGCTGCCGTCATTCTGCTTGCTTTCCCACCTTGTTCATTTTCTGGCCTTGATTTAAGACTGTGGAGACATACACCTTTTTATCCCCATCATGGAGTAATTCATTGTGAAAGGTGAGTCTTTAAACGGTAAGCCATGCTGCTTCAGAACTTTAAATCGGTGTCTACTCATTTCATGATTTTGCCATTTTGATTTTTCTTTTTCATTATTTTCTCACTCCAATGGAGAGTGGGTTTAATCACTAAACGCCATGTGAGTATAGGGTAAGGCTCTGGTGGTCACTTACCTGTCCACCTGTAGGTTGCAATGGAATCCTTGACAGTGGGATGTCCAGGGCATATCGTTGATAAGGTAGGGGATGGAGCGATCCTGCTGAAGGAGGTTAATTCAAGCAACACTAACCCTCAGGAGAATGATCTATTCCACGAGGATGCCCAGGTAAGATCAGATTGCTCTAATTTCATTATCTTATTAAAAATGTATAGGAATTCCAATGACGCTGATGTGCATTATTGCCGTTTCACAATTAGTTCTACCAATTATCAAGCAATAACCAAGATTCTGAATTCGTACACCTTCATCACAAGGGACAGGGTTTCACATATGAATCAACATTTGTTTACATTTGTCTTTTTAAAGACATTACCCTTTGTGCAAATACAAGTCAGTTTTATGTGGCAATAACCATTGTTGCTATTTAATTACTCATGTGTATGCTTTCCACCCGCTTGGGGGCTAAATGAAACATTTATATGTTTGGGACTTATTTCAAATTAACTCACTAGAAGTTAAATAATTAATAACTACACACAGTGAGGAGCAGAAGTATTCAATATTGTTACCTGTGCACTCCACAGTCAGTCATAATCCAACTGCTAAAATGGGCAAGACCAGAGAGCTTTCAAAAGACACCAGAGAAAAAATGTTGAGCTCCACAAAGCTGGAAAAGGCTATGGGACAATTGGAAAGCAACTTGGTGAGAATAAATCAACAGTTGCAGCAACTGTTAGAAAATGGAAAAGGCTAAACATGACTGTTAATCTACCTCAGACTGGGGCTCCATGTAAAATCTCTCCTCGTGGGGCATTACTCATGATGAGAAAAGTGAGGGCTCAGCCTAGAACTACACGGCAGGAGCTGGTCAATGACCTGAAGAGAGCCGGATGCACAGTTTCAAAGGCTACTGTCAGTAGAACATTACAGTGCAATGGTTTAAAATCATGCATTGCTCAGAAGGTCCCCCTGTTGAAGCCAGTTCATGTGAAGGCCCGTCTGAAGTTTGCCAGGGACCATCTGAATGATGGGAGGGGTCATGGGAGAAAATCATGTGGTCAGATGAGACCAAAGTAGAACTTTTGGTGCAAACTTTACTTGCCGTGTGTGGAGGAAAAAGAAGGATGAGTAAAATCCCAAGAACACCATTCCCACTGTGAAGTATGGGGTGGAAACCTCATGTTTTGGGGCTGCTCTGGGGGACAGGACGACTGTATTGTATAAATCAGAGGATGAATAGTGAAATGTATCATCAGTTATTGAGCCACAACCTCCTTCCCTCAGTCAATGACTTGAAGATGAGCTGTGGCTGGATCTTTCAATATGACAATGCTCCGAAGCACAACCAAGGAGTGGCAGACCTCAATCCAATAGAAAATCTTTGACTTGAGCTGAAACTTCGTGTTTCTCAATGACAGCCCTGAAACCTGACAGATCTAAAGAAGATCTGTGTGGAGAAATGGACCAAAATCCCTTTTTCCATATGTGAAAACCTGGTAAAGAACTACAGAAAGTGTTAGACGTCTCTAATTGCAAACAAAGGCTTCTGCACTAAATATTAGCACTGACTTTCTTAGGGCTACAAATACTTATGAACCCCAGTAAATTACGAATAAATTATTGAAAAATCATACAATGTGAGTTCCGGTGTTCTGCCAAAATCTCCTACATCGGCGAAACGTGAGTCGAATTTGACACCCAAAGTACTACCGTGCGCTCTCAACTTGTTTTGTTTAGATGCATACAGGCAGAACGTACTAAAAAATGCCTTAAGAAAATACTTAAATGTAGCTATATAAATCAGGATGGTTAAAATACACTATGTGACTAATGTGGTCAACTGCTTCAAAGCTAACACAAAAAAACACAATGGTTAAAAGTATTAGAGGGTAATACATGCGAAAGGTATTTTTGAGGCAATGAAAAGGTACTAAAAAACTAAATGAAAACGGAAATAGTGAGTTCTCGCCTCTTCTAACCGATGTGCGCATGCGTGCGTGCAAATGCTTGCGCAAGCGTGCTGAGCATTGTGTAGGACGTTTCCCCGCGTAGTAAGGAATTGCCGAACACCGGATTTTTATTTTAGATTATGTCTCCATAAATGGAAAAGCGTCTATGATTGAAATTTCAGACCTATACCTATTTTCTAAGTGGGTGAACTTGCAAAATCACAAGGGGTGCAAATACTTCTGCTCCTCACTATACATTATTTAAAAAGAAAATGGTCTTGTGCTGTACAAGATTTTACAGTATGAACTGTTGTGCTTCTATGGCCAGGGGTCTCAGCAGTCCAGTCAGCCGTGGTGGAGAATCAAACTTTTTGTGTGGGAGCCGGTGCTCTTTGGTACCTGGGATGGAGTCTTCACCACGTGCATGATTAACATCTTTGGTGTGGTTTTGTTCCTGCGTACTGGCTTTTTAGTGGTGAGTACGTACTGCTAATTTGCACAGTGGAAACTCACATTTTGTATGTCCCTCAAGTTAAATGCCTTATGAAATAGAGTTCATGAGTTTGAATTGTAGTGAAAATGCACTGAAATCTGTAACCATATGCAATTGGGAGACAGCATTCATGATGCCGTGTTGATGAATCTTCCAGGGCAACACAGGTGTGCTGGTCGGTATGCTCCTTGTCTCTATGGTGGTACTGTTTGCATTGGTCACAGTGATGTCTGGGATTGGCGTGTGTGAATTCTGTGGGGTGGGAAGTGGAGGCGTGTACTCCATGATCTCCACAGTCCTTGGAGGCAGGTTGGGAGGCAGCGTGGGCCTTCTGTATGTGTTTGGACAGGTAAGTACTGAATCGAAATAATGTCAGACCTTTTTTGTGTCACATTTAAGTAAATCTGACCACATTGTTTTCTGTCACAGTGTGTCGCCGGTGCCATGTACATAACAGGCTTTTCTGAGTCTGTAGCACAGCTACTGGCTCTTAAGAGCCAATGGGCGGTGCGAGGCATGTCCGCTGGAGTGCTGTTTGCCCTGCTTGGAATCAACCTGGCAGGTGTCAAGTGGATTGTGAGACTCCAGCTGCTGTTACTGGCGGTGTTGGCTGTCTCCACGCTTGACTTTGTCATCGGTACTTTTACACATCTTGACCCAGGTAGGGCAACATTCATGGATGTATGATTGACAGGACATACCCTAGGATTATTGTTGGTAAACTTTGTTTTTGCAGTTTTTTTTTCTTTTGTACTCAGCCATCGATTGCTTTACAGTACTTTTCACAGTGTTTTGCCACAGCAGCATGTTAGTTTAAAGAGGTACTACTTACGGCAGGGGTCGGTAACCTATGGCTCACGAGCCAGATATGGCTCTTTTGACGGCTGCATCTGGCTAGCAGACAAATCTTTAATTATTAAAAAAAAAAAAAAAAAAAAAAGTTTCGTTATCCTCCTTTGCGCATTGCCCAAAATGGCGACGGACAGCGGCAACTAGAAAGCTGGTTCGCAGTAATTTTGTTGGGAAAGAGGCAAACATATATATTGTTGAGTCTATCTACTTATCTATCAATTACATTGGCAATGCAGATGAGGCAAAGACAGTGTTCAAGTGGGGTTGCTGTATTTTGCTGTCGAAAATAGCAGCCGATGTGCGCTTGTGCATGAAGTAAACATCCTTCGTTTGTAGCTGCATTTTCAACGTTTGTCAACTAATTTTAGAAACCTTTTTGAGAAGATGGCAAAAAGAAAAAAAAGACGAGGAGTTTCGTACTTTTCAGCAGGAATGGACAGGGGAATTTGCCTTTGTGAGAGAGCAGGTTCTACGGTGTGTCTAATATGCAAAGATAAAATTGCATCTATGAAAAGGTCAAATATAAAGTGGCACATCGACACCCGCTATACTACGTTTGAATCAATATATCCTGCGGGGTACAACAGGAAGAAAGCACGTCAAGAGCTACTATCAAGAGTGCAAGCTAGTCAGCTTCAACTCCGTGTTTGGACCCAACAAAGTGACTGGAATTCGGCTAGCTTTGCTGGCGCTTTAGCAATTGTGACAAACAGAAAGCCATTCACGGATGGGGAGTATGCCAAAGCATTCATTTTTGATGTTGCCAATTACTTTTTGACGACTTTTTGGATAAAGAAAAGACAATTAAACGAATAAAAGACATGCCTCTGTTGGCAAGAACTGTTCACAATCGTACCATCATGATGTCAAATCAAATTGAGGCAACGCAAGTGAAGGACATAAATGCGGCTCCGTTTCCTTCTCTCGCTTTGGATGAGTCAACAGACGTAAGCAATTTATCCCAGTTCAGCGTGATTGCAAGATGTTGACCATGAAAGGGACAACAAGAGGGGAGGATTTTTTCAAGTCCTTCACTGAGTTCGCAAAAGTAAAAAAAAAAAAAAAATCTACTAATGGATAAACTTGTTTCAGTGTGCACTGATGGTGCTCCGTGCATGGTGGGGGAAAAAAAGGATTCGTGGCGCTTCCTGAACATGAAAAGTGACGCATCTTAAGTTTCTCAACACCTGCATGAAGCTTAACCCCACCAAGTATCAACCAGACTACTAAGCCATCAGCAAAACCATACAGCACCAGAAGTCGCATTAATGATATAAAATACTCATCATTGATTAGCAGCAGCCTAACAATGTTATTAAAAATAATTCAGAGACTGTGGTGTTCATGCAAGGGTGTAGGTTTGGTCTCCACATTGGTAGGGATTATATAACAGCATTACCTGCATGTACACTTTTTGCTGGGGACGGGACGTTAATAAGACCATACAGATTGGGTTAACGGGGGTCAGGGCAACATTTCTCATGAATATGGACCTAATTATTTAAAGGCTAAATGATGATGATGACCTTTCATATGTATTAGTTCAAGTGATACATTGTTTGATTCTACCTTTGTTTTCAAAAACTACTAAAGAAACATTTTGAAAACTTAAAATGTCTGGATTTTTAATTTTTTTTAAATTTTTTTTAGCAAATTTAAAAATTGCTATACTTGAACAGAATTTAAATTATATTAACATACACATTAATCTCTTAACTATCCAGGAATGCAAAAAAATAAACAATTGTCTAAAGACCACTCAACATTGTCTAAATAGATCAATTAAATATAACTGAAAAATGATCTTAGCGTATAACAAAAATAAATAAAAATGGAGCCTTCCTTCAGGTAAAACACAACTGCTTTTCTCCACAAACAACCAAACTCGTCAAAAAAAAAAAAAAAATTAAAGCTCCTTTGGGCTGCTTTAAGACCATATAAATAAAATAAAAATGAAAATTGGGGAGAAGGGTTAAACCTCGGTTCACTACATTTCTCACAATTAACGTTAACAGTAAAAAACATACTGAAGGACACTTCTCTCTAAGCAGCTTCCTACTCGAGTTTTGCAGGTCAGCAAACTTTTACAGTTTAATGTTATTCTAACTCTGATGCAGGTCGGACTTACAGTAGCAAAATTATTGGTTTGTTCCCCACGTCAACAACATTGATGTCTTTTTACATTACTTACAGTGGTTGCTGCTGCTGGCTGAAATAAAATTCTTATATCCCTCGTATTCGAAGGGAGCGGAGAAGGCGACATGTTGTCGACATGTTGTATCTCTGTCTGGGCTGTGAGTGCGTGCGTGTGGGGGTGGGGGTGGGGGGCTCATGTAATCAGCCAATCAAACGTGTGTTTGAGGTAAAAAATTGACTGGCACATTCAGCAAGTGAAAAGGGGTAAATGTCAGCCTGAACATAATGAAAGTAATTCACTTAATAATGGTAGGGTCAATTCTATCCATACAACATCTGGAAAGAATCTAAATTATCTATATAACTGAAATCATGATATAATGCCAATAAGGTTGCTTAAAAGTTGGTAGGGACAATTTGAGCATCCTGAAAAGTTGGTAGTGTCCCTACCGTCCCCATACAAATCTACGCCCTTGTGTTCATGGCTTTCTCAGCCACAAAGGTTCCAGATCCCTGACTGATAGTCGTCTCAAAAACCTCTGTTGAGCATGGATAATATGTGTAGACCAGTAGGTGTCGCTGTACTATCACTTAGTGAAGCAAGGGTGTAGGTTTGGTCTCAATATTGGTAGGGAAGATATAACAGCATAAACTGCACGTACACTTTTATGCTGGGGATGGGACATAAATAAAACCAAACGGAATATATTGAACGGGTGTCAGGGCTACATTTCTCACAAATATGAACCTAATTAACGAATAGAATAGAATAGAATAGAATAGAATAGAATAGAATAGAATAGAATAGAATAGAATAGAACTTTATTGTCATTGTGGGCAAAACGGCTAAATGATCAATGTGAAATAAATCTGTATTGACTTATAATAACTTTCGTGTGTATTGGTTCAGGTGATACAACATTCAATACAAACTTTTGATTTCAAAAACTACGAAAGAAAAATTATCTATCCAAGAATGCGTCCACTTCTGGAAGACACTGGAGCACCCCTAGACTCAAACTAAAGTATTGTAATATAAAAGTAATTTTGGGGGGAAAAATCTGATATATCCAAGGACCGATCAACATCTGAGGCATACTAGACTACCTGACTCGAAACAAAGGACTCTCATGAAATTCTGATGTGTGATTTTATTTCACAGATTTTTTTTTCATGTCAGTTAATGTTCATATTCAGGTCAGTGCCCCCCTAAAGTGAACCCATTCTTGGATTGGTCCCTGTTTTATTTTTTTTGTTTTTTTATTTAAGGGACTCTGAAGGCACCGCGTCGCATTACCATAATGCACATAACGCAAACAATGATCCAAATGAGGGACGGCTAGCTTGACTTTGTTGTTCCTTGTGGAGGCTGGCCTGACCGCAGAAGTTTTGTAGGTTAGCAAGTCCACACAGTTTAATGTTATGCTAAGTCTGATGTAGGTCGGACTTTCAGCTGCAAAATTAGTGACGTTTCCACCACCTCAACAAAATTGTAGGGCTGTCAAACGATTAAAATTTTTAATTGAGTTAATTACAGCTTAAAAATTAATTAATCATAATTAATCGCAATTCAAACCATCTATAAAATATACCATCTTTTTCTGTAAATTATTGTTGGAATGGAAAGATAAGACACAAGACGGATATATACATTCAACTAGGGATGTCCCGATCCAGGTTTTTGCACTTCCGATCCGATACCGATATTGTTTTGCACTTCTGATCCGATACCGATACTGGCCGATACCGATACCGGCCTATCTGAGCACGTATTAAAGTTTAAAGTTATTTAGCCTCCACACTTAGTTGTCAGACTCATGTTGAAAAGGGTTTTAGTACTCTTGATAACAACTAGCCAGCTGAATTAGGTGAGTTTGAATAACACACAATGGTTGGTAACAAGAAACTGACCTGTTTATTCAGTGACAAACACAAAACATTCTAAATAACAAACAGAAATGGCATAGTCAGTCAGTAAAATGTGCAAATAATATTGTAAACTGTCAGTGGAAAATCCCACAAACTTCCCAAGCTATTAGATGCTTTTAATGTTTCGTGCATTAGTTACAAAAATTGTATAAAAAGCCTCTCAGGTTTAAATAAACGACTATTTCAGTATCAAGTTAACATTTTAAAACAGTAAATAAAATACTCAAGTCCCCATTCTGTATCAGCAGCTTTAAACTACATTCAATTAATTTAATTTTGCGAATCAACTGTTAAGGTTGTTAAAATTGCTCCCGTTATTCCATAATTTCCCTTCTGTCTACTTTTGACATATGAAAGTTTTAAAACTGTTTTGAAGATAGATTCAAGTCAAGATTTTGCCGATTTAGGAGTATTATAGATAAAAAGTTAATTAGGTTCGCTTGGAAGGTTCACTACAACAGCCTACAAGGGAAGTCTCCTGCTTTAAGATGGCGGCTGTTTACTAACGCACGTAGTTTTCAATGCATGTGTTGCCAACGGCGTCGAGTCTGTCATTTTGCATCTAGTTCTATATACATATGATATCTATTAGACAAGCATGATGTTTATGCTGCATTCCAGAGCAGTGGGATGGTACCAGTTCTGACCTCAAAGCGTTCCAAGCAAATGTAAACAACAATGATGGCTGATCGCGACGAGGTGTTTTTTTTATTTTGGCCATCCAAAGACATTTTGACCTCCAGCGAACCTGCCTTCCTATAAGCTATCAAATAGTAGAGGAAAAACGACGGCTTCGTTATAGCCCCCACTGTGAACTGCCTTTGCCTTTCATGTTTTGTTTTTTTTTTCTCAAAAAAAAAAAAAAAACACAAAAAAACCACACAAAAAAACAAAAACTCACACAATGTGAAGTTTAAAGGGTTTTTGGGACAATTGGCCCTAGCCCAATTCTTTACCCTCCACTTAACAAGACACAAGGGTATTGCGATAACTTGATAGTAACCTTTGCTATGTGTGGAAGTCATTTAAAGTTGTGAATCAACCGTTAAAGTTGTTAAAATTGCTCCCGCTATTGCATTAGTTCCCTTCTGTCTACTTTCAACATGTGTAAGTTTTAAAACTGTTTCATCATTTAAAGATAGATTTAAGTCAAGATTTTGCCCATTTAGGAACATTTTAGATTAAAAAAAAAAAAAAAGTAGGTTCGCTAGGAAGGATCTCTACAACAGAGCCTTCCTGAGAGGTCTACTGCTTTAAGATGGCGGCCCGTTTACTAACGCATGTAGTCCTTAAAACATGTTGCCAATGCAGCCGTGTCTATCATTTGCATCTAGTTCTATAATATGTGATATCTACCGTATCATGTGGGCGTAGTTTGTAGGTATAGACCCTACTCACCTACGTCACAAAATGACGTGTCGCTGTATCCGGCCGCATATTGTCCGTATTTTTTAGACTTATTCTCATTGTTTTCAATTAGTCGTGCAAGTTATAGAGCAATTCCTGGAAGCCCCGGTGTTATCTGACGCTGTAAACTCATTGGATGCATTGCATAAAAGGCGTTATGTGGAAAAGCTTCAGTTTATCCATTCGCCAGATCCAAATTTGATGCCTAAATCGATGTTTTTCGACCCGCTCTCTTCGCCGTCTTTGCCTGACATCTGCTAGCTACCCTGATATTTACAACTATCTTGTCCACACAAAATCAGCCTATTCTCACGAAAGTTTGAAAAACTTTAAGAGCTTGGAGGTTTATAAATACTTCGTTGCTGGTTGGGTGAAACAGGTCCTCGTCCACGAAAATTCGGCAGGAATCTATCGTGTGCTCGGGAAGGTGAGTTACGAAATTTTCAATTCAAAATCTTTTGTTCTTGCTAACATCCACTGTCAAGTCTAATGTATTTCATGTCATTTGTCAATGGAGCTAGGGCTTTTAATGTTTATATGGTTTAGCGATAGCACTCTCACTACATACATACGTATATAATATGTAATAAATATGAAGTGCGATAGCACTACTCCAGATTGTCCCTAGTTGAATTTATTTTTTGGCTTTTGACCTCAATAGTGAAATTGTAAATCAATTGTATGACAACTGTCTGATTATCCCCTTATAATTATATTTTTTCAGGTAGTTCATTCACAACGTCTGAGTGTATATTGTCGGCGATTAGCCTAGCAATGATCTTAATTGTGGTTGTCAGCCCAAAACCCTCTAAATATATATTAAATGCATCTTACCAGATATAAAATGACTACTACATAATCTGTGGTAGTCGTTTGGGGCCCAGTTTTCTCGTCGAATTGCAGCAGTCCATCTCGGTCTCCTCTCCGGGTCTCTTGGAATACGGTAAAACTTCAAGTCTCTCCGGCTAGCTTCTCTGTTTTTGCAACCGACCGCCACACACGACTTCACCATTTTGATTATTAATGTTAACGAGCAGAAAGCCACGCTATAATAGGAGGAATTTACGAAGCACTAATGCATTAACATGACGAGTATACGGACAACATGGCGCGGGGGCGTGGCTGTGACGTCACGTGAGTAGGGTCTATTATCGGAGCCACTTAGCATCACGTTTGCAACGGCGTCTTCCCCACTCCTGCTCTGCTCTCTCGTCTCCGTGAGTCCGTCTCTCTGACTTTTTTTATTCAACCAACTTAGTAACGCACAGTAATGCACGCCTTTCCCGCCTCAGTAACGGTTACGGCGTTGCCAAGATGAGAAAAGTAATTAATTAGATTACTCACTACTGAAAAAAATTTCGCCGTTAGTAACGCCGTTATATTGTAACGCAGTTATTAACAACACTGGTGGGACATAACGCAGCCGTCGTTTTTCCTCTACTATTTGATTGCTTATAGGAAGGCAGGTTCGCTGGAGGTCAAAATGTCTTTGGATGGCCAAAATAAAAAACACCTCGTCGCGATCAGCCATCTTTGTTGTTTACATTGGCTTGGAACGCTTTGAGGTTGGAACTGGTACCATCCGAGTGGGATACATCCGACTTCCCACTTCTCTGGAATGCAGCATAAAAGTGTTGGATGGTGCGTCTTTACTCACGAGAGATAATGGCTCGTCATCCAGAATGAATTCTTCGGCAATGACTCTTGTTATTCCCTGGGCTTTGGGACTGTCGAGTGCCAGTTTGTCACGCATAGCAAAAGTTTCTGCCAGTGTTAGTTGTGTAGGACTTTTCTTTTTGTCTTCGGTTTTCTTAACATACTCTTTATATTGTTTGTGGTGGTATGTCGCTAAATGCTTGATTAGGTTGGTTGGATCCGATACCGATGCGCATTTTTTTGCCCGTATTGGCGTCCGATCCAAATATCGGATCGGGACATCTCTACATTCAACATACTGTACATAAGTACTGTATTTGTTTATTATAACAATAAATCAACAAGATGGCATTAACATTATTAACATTCTCTTAAAGCGATCCATGGATAGAAAGACTTGTAGTTCTTAAAAGATAAATGTTAGTACAAGTTATAGAAATTTTATATTAAAACCCCTCTTAATGTTTTCGTTTTATTAAAATTTGTAAAATTTTCAATCAAAAAATAAACTAGTAGCTCGCCAGTGTTGATGTCAATAATTACACCATGCTCACTCATGGTGTAACACATAAAATCAGTTGGACCCAAGCGCCAGCAGAGGGCGCCAAACACCAAAAAACAAGTAACAAGCGAACATTACACTGCTGTCATTTTAATCTGTTTGAGCGGGGCATGTGCGTTAATTGCGTCAAATATTTTAATGTGATTAAGTTAAAAAATTACCGCCCTTTAACGCGATAATTTTGACAGCCCTACAACATTGACCTACTTTATGTAACTGAAGTCATTATATATATGATGCAAATAAGGTTGCTTAAAAGTTGGTTGGGACAATGTGAGCATCCTGAAAAGTTGGTAGTGTTATGTCCCTACGGTCCCTATGCAAACCTACGCCCTTGTAGTAAAGCCATTGTTTATTCATTATTTACTGAGACTTATTTTATCCTACAGTGCTGTATAAACCGTATCTATTTTAAGGTAGAAACAATTTAAACTTTTTATTTAGTCATTTCTCATTGCAGTTTGGCATATATACATGATTCTATTTTTTTTTTTTAGCTGTTTTAAGGAATTACAAATACACGTTCAATATCCATGTCTTTTCAAGTAGGCATTTCAAAATTAATTTGCATCTGTATCTAAACTGTGATGTGTATATTTATACATAAAAAAAGAAATCAAATCAAACATCCAACTACTCTATATGGCGAATCTGAACTCGTTTTGTGCAGATCAACAGATTATGTAGCCTAATACGGAACTACTACCTAAAATAATCACACGTCCAGGTTTTTCCAGTTATGGGCTGTGTGTTGTGGTGACCTCATAGTTGGCAGGTTGCCAGTAAGTCCCTTAGCTGGCTGGAACAACCCAGATTAAACTGCACTCACTGAACACTCAACTACAGTACATCCTGAAGGAGAAGCTTTTATTGTCACCGTCTGTAACCGTAGCTTATTTCCGATTTCTGATGTTGTTCAAACTACAGTTAAAAGTTCATTTACTTGTTTATATCAACTGTGGTTAAGCGTTATCCATCTTTTTTGAAAGTATCAAAGCTTTGTCATGCTCCATAAGAGGAGAATTTCTCAATTGTAATTCATTCTGACTCTTTGAGTGCGACACTACTGCCAAGTTATTGTCTACGAAACCGCAACCACATCAAGTTTGACCAAAACATTCCCATTGTGATGCAAGCAAAGCCATTCCGTGTAGTTGAAGACTTTTCCCTGAAGAAAGCTATAATGTGGTCCTATGGTCACGGCCTTTGGGTGTTAACCAGACTCACCCACATATTTGCAAAATGACAAAGAAATAAAACTGGAGTTCAGATGAGAGGCCACTTTCTACCCTTGCAACCCAAACATCTCTGCGCTCTTCACTAATATGCAGCTGCCAGTCATCTCAGTGGGACCTGCCCTACCACTGTAACCTCACAGCCTGATGATTTGGGTGACAAAGAGGTCAAGCAGAGGGAGAGGCCTCGGACACATGCAATCTGCATTCCATTGAGTATCGGAGGAATGCAGAACAAAAAGAGGAGTCGCATTATTTTCTTTTACACCCTTCTTCACAATATGTGCAAATAGTCTTGTTCATGTCTTAATCACATGTACCGGTAATAATTTGGCAGACTGCAGTGCAAAAGAGCTTTACATAACACTTTCATAGCATTAAGGATGGACCCTCTATACAAGTTTTATTTATCTGAACAAAGGAAACCAGGTGCTTGTCTAAATTCAAACTTCGCGCCCTCAGTCCATTGCAGATTTTTTTTCAATAAATGAATAAATGCAGTATTTAATGAGGCTGTCCTGATCCAATTACGTACGTAGTATCTCACTCTCGCTGCTGCCGCTTTTCTTGGTCAGGCAGTGCACTGGAGTTGCTTATTAAAAGTTAACGATGATTGATAGACGTTAATGTTTGATCTTGCCAGAGACTCTTGGAAGCCTAAGCTTCAAAGCAACGCATGCGCCAATCATCGTTTAACTTGTAAAACTGTTGCTGTGGCAACTCATTGTGTGTAAGCTTGTGCGGATTTGAGTGGACATACTCAATGAAACATTTAATAAAACAAGCATTTTTTAACTTAATTCTTGTTTAACCCCTTCAGACCTATAGTAAGCGTGCTACTAAAGCAGGGGTCCCCAACCTTTTTTTCACCACGGACCGATGTTATTTGGGTCTTTTGAGTCTTTTTTTTCCACCGACCGGTGTTCTGACAAATTTTACAACCCATCAAAAATTGCAACGATGCGGTTCTGCGCGTGCGCGTAACATCAAACATAGCCGCAAAATGCGCAAATGCAGCGATTCCAAAGTAAACCCGACAAACTTTCTTGAAAGAAAGGAATATTAACTTACGTTTGATCATGGAAGGACTTGTAGAAAAGTTCTCCTCAGATCAGAGGTTGCGCTAGACATTTTCGTTGTCTGTCATTTTGACTGACAGGGTCATAAAAATCCGGTCATAATCTATTTTTACCCGTCACTTAAATTTTTAAAATGATAATGATGACATATTCAATAGTATTTAGTTTTCATTCATTTTTAATTAATATTGTAACGCTTGCTTGGCGGCGAAAAATTAGACACGGAAGTCGTGGTATGTTTCTCCCTCCTTTTACTTTGCTTACCGCCAACAACACCAACAAAACAACAACTCCACCCCCAAAGAAAAAGACGCAACTATATAGACCCCAATCACCAACGTCACACAATGATCTTAATTGTGGTTGTCAGCCCAAAATCTTCTAAATATATATTAAATGCATCTTACCAGATATAAAATGACTACTACATAGTCTGTGGTAGGGATGGGAATCGAAATCCGATTCCAATTCGGAACCGGTTCCGAGTGTTTCGAGGCCTCGACATCACAATGAAAAAGCCTTAACGATCCCTTTAACGATTCCTAAAGATGCGTATTGCGTCGTGACGTGTGTTGTTGTCCAGACGCATCAAACTAGCATGGCACCAAGAACCACTCGCTCCAAAGTTTGACTAC